>NC_053026.1:190378865-190724581 GCF_003073215.2 Triticum urartu | reverse complement strand
CCCCGGGGGCTCCTCTCGGAGGGCCCCCCCTCCCACGTACAAGTGGAAGCACCATGCTCCGCGCTGGCTGACGACACTGCCGAGGAGCGGCTATGCCCGTATACATATGGTAGCGCTATGCTCCGCGCTGGTGATAAACAACTAAGGGTGGCCCCTGGGCCGCACCAACCTCAGGGAGCCCAGAGCTCAGTGTCTAGCCTCATCGTAACGCCTCCCCTTGGGAGTGCCGCGCGAGGGGGCTGGGCACGGGGGCTACGCCTGGGTCACACCCAGACGCACGCTGCTCAGCCAGGTCCCCCTGGGCCTGGTTCATCACGCGTCTCTCCCCGAGCGGAGGCAAGGTACGAAGGCTGTTTGAGCGTCAAGGGGGACTCCTGAGCATTGCGACTCAGGAGCCTAACTGGTCACGTAGCCCCTCACTCCGTGGCCCCGTCCTGGTTTCTGGTCGGGACCAACGCTGGGTGAGGTACGCGCGTGGCCGGGCTCTGCGGATGTAGAACGGTAGATCCACCCGCATCACGCCTCCTTACTTGCTGTTCGCGCGTCAAGGGGGACTCCTGAGCATCACGACTCAGGAGCCTAACTGGTCACGTAGCCCCTCACTCCGTGGCCCCGTCCTGGTTTCCGGTCGGGGCCAACGCTGGGTGAGGTACGCGCGCGGCCGGGCTCTACAGACGTAGAATGGTAGATCCACCCGCATCACACCTCCCTACTTGTTGTTCGTGCGCCAAGGGGGACTCCTGAGCATCGGGACTCAGGAGCCTAACTTGTCACGTGGCCCCTCACTCCTTGGCCCCGTCCTGATTTCCGGTTGGGACCAATGCTGGGTGAGGCATGCGCTGGGCCGGGCTCTGCCGGCATAGAACATAAGCAAGTAGGAAGGGAAAGCACAAATTTCAAGGAATTCAATAGCAAATATTACAGTCCACACTGTTATCTCAATGCCAAACACAAGCTTAAACGCCTCCCCGAGGCATGATACATGTGCAGGAATTAAAGGCAGGACAGGAGCCGGGACGGAGTCACTTGTCGGGGATGGAGCAGCGCGGATTGGGTACGCCTCACGGAGCGGTGGGGTCGGCAGCACCTTGCTTCGGCTTGGTGCTGAAGGCCCGGAACTTCCCCAACAGGGCCTCTGCGCGACCCTTCATGGCCTCGGCAGTGGCAGCGGCATGCTCGCCGCTCACTGGCTCCAGCAGACTGTCAAGGCCGACACCGGGATCGCGAAGGTAGATGTGGGTGAGGACCCGCGTCATTGCTGCAGAAGACAGGACACGTGCCTCGGCCTCGGCCGCGATGCCAAGGCCAAGGGCGACATCTTCAAGGGCGTGAACCAGGAAGGGAAGCAGCTTGGCGGGGCCATCCTCGGCGCCAGCCAGTGGGCTCTCCAGGCCGCTGTCGTAAAGCGTCCTCAGTGAGGAGCGAGCCCTCGCCTCCATCTCCGCGAAGGCCACGCGGTCCTCGGCAAGAACCAGGGCCTCGTCGTCCAGCTTGGCCTTCCTTGCCCCCAACTCCTGCTCCAGCGCACCTAGGTGGTCACGGTGTTTCTTGAGCTTGACCTCCCTCTCCTTGAGAGCCGCCTCGCGAGCCTTCATGCCTTCTTCCTGCTCTTGGCGAAGGCGGACCTCGTTCGCGAGCTGGTCCCGCAAACCTTGCAGTTCGCCCTCCAGCGCCTAGCAACAGTCACGGGCATCGACCACCTCCCCCAGGGCTGCATCACGAGCAGCCTTCGCCTCAAGGACGGCCTGCTTCTCCTCGTCGCATGCCGTCGAGGCCTGGACCAGCGCCGCCCGAATCGAAGCGTCGGAGCGAACCCATCCTGAAGCCAGCTCCAAGCGCCCGGCCACCAAGCGGGGGTCGGCGCCAAGAAGATCCTGACGCAATCGGTCCAACTCAGCAACAACACGATCCAGAACGGCAGAAGGAGTCGGAGAGACAGCAGCCGGTGGAGTAGGAGGAGAAGACGGCAACGCGGCCACAACACCATGAGGCGGAGTCTGCCGCGCCCCGACAGCTGAAGTGGCAGCGGCAGGCAAGAGCACCTCGGGAGCCACTTGGGCCGTGGGCGCTGAGCTCGCTCCAGCCGGCTTAGCCAGGCCTCGTGAGGACGACCGGGCAGGAGAAGCCTGTGCGTCGCGGTCACCCTCCTTCGCGGGCAGAAGCGCTGCCATGGATGGAACCTCGGGAGCCCCCTTCGGCTTCTTTGCGGCGGGCGCCAGCCTACCCAAGAGATGCAGGCGTCAAGCCTCAAAAGCAGAGCAAGAAATAAAGACAAGAATCGAATACTTACGGGTCGTCGCCAGTGAGCTCAAGCGGCCTCCGGCCAAATTTGAAGCCTGAAAGCCGGCTGGAAGGGTCAACCTCGGGAAGCTTGGAGGCGGAAGGTGCGTCTGCGGTCCGCCCCGGGGCCGGGGCAGACCCGCGGGAGATCAGCCCGGTCCTGTCATTCTTCGGGATCGGGGGCGAGCTCCTGTCGTCCTGCTCGTCGTTGTCCTCGTCATCGTCTTCGTCGTCATCCTCGTCATCATCGCTTGGAGAGAGGCGGAGTATGCGGGACCTGCACCGGGGGAGAGGAGCCCTCGACTCTTCGTCAGTCGCCTCGGAGTCAGGCCCTTTTCCCTGCTCCCCTCCTTCCTCCTCTTTGCTGGAGTCGTCGGAGGGCACGTCCACCGGTTCCTTGGGAGTTTCCACGGGCACGGGCCCATCCCCGTTGAAGATGGGCATGGACTTCACTACCTGCTCCCAGTCGTCGCGGAGGAACAAGGGCGTAGGAGCGCCCACCAACCTCGCCACATCACCCCCGACCAGAGATTGGAGGACAGCAGCCAGATCTCCGTCGGCTAAGGCCGCGGGGCTCCGACGGGGCCTCCACATCGGAAGTGAGTACTGCCGAAGTGGAGCCAGCTGGTGCTCCAGGAATTCCCTCAGCAGCGACGCGCCGGTCAGCTTCGCCGCCGCCATGTTGGCCGGCCTCAGATCCGCGTCCATCTTCTCCAACATCAGCTTCGCGCGGGGGTCCGTGAGCTCCGCTCGACCCCAATCGCTGGAGCTCGTGGGCTGCTCCGTCGGCAAGATCAGCCGAGGATGGATGCGCCCAGCATCCACCAAGACCCACTTGCTCCCGAAGCCCTCAATCCTTTTCCCGGGGTTCGAAATGGCAATGGCGCCACCGTACGCGACGAAGCTCGCGCACGCGGAAGCTGTACCACGAGAGGTCCGGAGGTAGAAGTAGTGGCGCAGCAAGGCCACTGAGGGCTGCACCCCTACGTGAGCCTCGCAGTAATAGGCGAACATTGCCAGGAGAAGGACGGAGTTGGGGTGGAGATGCAGGGCTTGTAGCTTATAGTGGCGGAGGACAGAGAAGAAGAACTTGGAGAAGGGAGGCACCAAGCCAGCAGCAATGGCACTTACGAAGAGCGGATAGAAGGTGCTCCCTTGACCCTCAGGGGTGGCGGAGCCGGCTTTGAACACCTTCGCCCCGTTGACGCCCTGCGCCATCGCCATCCGGTGCAACCGGGCGAGGCTCGCCTCTGACACATTCGGCGGATCCAGGGCAGACGAGTACCAAGCTACGGCCGGGGGCTGACGAGGCGCCATGGCTTCCTAGGTCACACGGTCGGAGTGGATCTAGAAATTTTGGAGGAAGGAAGGAGAGGCGCAAGAAAGGGGATCTGAGTAGCAACCGGGGAAAGCAAGAAGCAAAGCCTAGGTGGACGCCACTCCTTCATCAACTCGAGCGGTTGCAAGGGCGCCCACGTCCAATCAACCACCACGCGGTGCCCAAGGCCGCCGGCTGTTAGGGCCCGCAGCACTTAGCCCTTACCCTTCCGCCTCCCAGCACGGCCAAGTCCGGGCGCGCCTTGGGCCCGGGGCTACTGTCGGCGTTCTGGGAATGGGGGTCCCCAGACTTGCCTGCCTGCAGCCTGCGGCGTGGCTCAAAGGGGGGCCCAGCGCGGCCCATCTCCACCAACACAAACCCAAGACCCTCGCGAGGGGCCAAGCCTCGCGGGGCGGATGACGCGGAGCTTCCTCAGGCGCGGCCTCGTCAGGCTGGCTCACGAGGAGGCGGAGAAATTGAGGCGGGGTACCTCACGAGGTGCCCGTGACGCAAGCCATGACAACCGGGGGCACCAGGCGGGTGCCAGCCCGCGCAGCGTCCTCCCTTCCTCTTTGGTGCAAAGGGGGCAAGCGCAGCCGCGGAGTACCAAGACCAGGAGGACTACGAGACGGAGGTCACCGTGGAGCCCAAGACGGCGTCATCACCAGAGCTTTGCGCAGGCGAAGACTACTTTTGTCAGGATAGTTGATACTACCTGTCCCCCTTCAAATTAGCGCGCCATTGTTGGCTCCCTTCCTGCTCAATTTTTGGGAAGAGGACCAGGGCCTCTATAAATAGGACCAGCCACCCACAGAGCAAGGGGACAGACGGACGGACGGACAGAGAGGGAAGGAGAGAGAGAGAGACGAAGAGAGAGAGAGAGAGAGAGAGAAAGGTGACTGAGCTCCTCCCAGCAGTTCATCACCCCAGCCAAGAACAGACCCTCGCGAGGCTGTTCTTCCTTGTATTGTTCATCAACATCAGCCCAAGAGGCAATCCACCACACCACAAACTGGAGTAAGGTATTACACCACAACGGTGGCCCGAACCAGTATAAACCATGTGTCTCTTGTGTTGTTCTTTCCATAGTTCAGATCCTAGCAAGGCGGGGGGGTGCAGGTTGGTAGGAGGCGAAATCTCCACGCGCACCCCAGTGTTCGAACCTCAAGGGTCTGCCGGAACCTGAAATCCGACATACGGTGGCCGTATCGTCCCAAAAAGCCGAATCCTTCTCCTGGTCGCCTCGAGCCTCCTTTTATAGGAAAAAGGGGCTGCCACAGTGGCACACAGGAGGTGGAAAGGCCTAAAGTGCGCGAGCTTATCACACGACATTACGGGACAAAGCGCATTAAATGCGCTACATAGGTGTCCATTAGCTTTATCGGGGACGGGAACGAGGCTCGTCCCGTCCGTCGCCGCTTCACCTCGCTTCGACACGCGCCCAGGCTGGCGATGCATGTAGCGCCATGTAGGCAGGTAGGCAGCTGAGGTGGCGCGGTGGTAGGGACTTTAGGAAGATCTGCATGCCGCCACGCAGGTGCTTGCTGAGTTGGCCTGGAAGCTGCATGTTGCCACACAGGTGCCCGCCCAGCTGGTTGGGCTAGCAGCTGCATGCTAACGACAGCGGAGTCTTGGCTGGTGCGGCCCTGGCAGTGGCCCTGCTAACGCCCTCGGCAAGGGTCTTGCCGGGGGCTCGGCAAGGGTCTTGCCGTGGAGTTGCTGTCATCCCCGGCAAGGGTCTTGCCGGGGGTCTTGTGGATTTCTTCGACTAGGATCCTGCCGAGGGTCGCCGTCTTCTAGTCCTCATCTGAACTCATATATTTATGAGCTTGACAAAGATTTGCATGCCACCATAGAGGCGCCTCCCGAGCCCCGGTTCCAACGCAGCTGGTTGGGTTGGAGCCGGTGGGCTCAAGGGTGGTTCACTCCGCTAGCATCGGGAAGGTTGCCTCGGTAAGGCTCTTGCTGGGGCTGCGGGGGCCGCCCCGGCAAGGATCTTGCCGAGGGAGTCCACCTCACCCTCTTGCCCTCCTGTGCTTCCGGTCTTGGCGTCGCCTTGGTCGTCTCGTGCTTCAGCTTCTCTCCGGCTTCCCTCCTCTGCCCTACTAAGTGTGGCCGCGACGCGTGGCTCTAACTACCCGTGCACAAGTAAAGGGGTCAAAAGGAGAGCCCCTACTTTTGTACACCGACAGGAGCCCCCGGGCCTGGGCCACACATAAGCGTGACATGTTGTTCGGCTAGGCCTAGAACGGTGCACGGGCAGGTCGGGCGGATTTTACCGTAGTAATTTCTCGTCCGCTACGCTTCCCCACGATCCGCGTTGAAAGCGCGACGTGGAGGGTCATGCGTGACGTGGGGGTCATGCGTGGGGCGGTTCCCGCACGCATGCGTCAGATCGTGGTAAAGTGGCAGCTCGTGCCTTCCCCGTAAAAAAGGATATGGCCGCGGGCACGCTGCTCATTTACCCTCTGTGTCTTCTCCAATCTCAGAGTCGTTGTTGCTTCCTTCTTCCACAAGCCCCTGCTCGCCGCCGTTGCACTATCGCTGCCCTTTCCCTTCCGCTGCTCGCAGCCGCCATGGCACCCAAGACCGGCAAGGACAAGGGAGTGGCCAAGAACGCCGGAGGAGCGGAACCGTCGGAGAAGGAGTCGATGGCGCAGCGGACGGAGCTCACCTACATTCCTTCGACGGTTGACGCGGCCCACCTTCGGGATAACTTCAGGCCGTTGTGGGGGGTCAAGACGGGGGGAGAGACGACGGGGCATCCTGCCACATGCGTCATCCCCGCCAACTGCAGCGAGGCCTCCCTGAATCGGTATCTGTTCTTCGTCGATTACTTCTCCTGCAGCCTTTGCCCCCTTCTCCGATTTCTTCAATGACATCATGCATACCTTTGGCTTCCACCACCTGCATTTTACCCCCAAACCCTTCTCCAATTTCTTCAATGACATCATGCATACCTTCGGCTTCCACCTCCTGGATTTTACCCCAAATGTCGTGGCGTGCATGGCTCTCTTCACACATCTCTGCGAGGGCTTCACCGGCGTGTATCCCAACACGGCGCTCTTCCACCACTACTTATTCCCTCGGATCTAGAAGGGAGGCGCCATCTCCGGTTTTGTCACCTGGATCCCGAGGTCCAAGGGGACATATCCGGAGGGTGCTCAGAAGGAGGGGTGGGAGGAGTGGCGGGGCCGGTGGTGCTGGATTGAAGAGGAGGATCCACAAGAGTTCTGGCGGGGTCGCCAGGCGCCGCCGGTTCGCGGCAACGATTGGACCAGTGTCGATCCCGACGTCGCGAAGCTCATGGTCGCCACCACCAGGATTCTTTGCCTCACCGAGGCCGGGCTCACCCTTGAGATGATCGGGGCAGATTTCCTCCGCCACCGAATCGCTCCGCTGCATAACAAGGGGAGGCTGGCCTGGCTCTTCACGAACGCGGCGGACATCATGCGACTCCGCCCCGGCCTCGACCACAACTTCACCGTGTTGGCGCATGCCGATTTCTGCCAGCGGCTCTTCCAGCTCGATGTGGACCACGATGGCAGGGCCGAGAGGTCCGGCAAGGCTGTGAAGGCCGGCAAGGTCATCAAGGGGCCCTTGTTGGGTTGCCGGCGGGGGTGGTACATACCGCTGAGCAACAACTCACGCCAGACCAACACCATTGCCATGATGCCGGACTGCAATGCGCACGGCCCCGTCCAAAACTAGGTCGCACCACCAGAGGAGCAGGTGCGGGAGTTTTTTGACACCCTGGCGGAGAAGTATATCCGCGAGGAATCGCGGCTCGTCCAGGAAACCACCGAGGCAGAGCTGGACTACATCGCCGCCAGGGCGGCGGAGGCGGAGCTCGCCAGGGAGGTTGGCAGTGCCAGCGGCGTGGAGGACAAAGTCACGGCGGCCGCAGAGGAGAAGGATCTCGCCAAGTGGGCGGAGTTTGCTGGGGAGGCCAGCAGCACCGGCACCAGGGCTCCTCTTATTCGAGACGACAACGACGAGCCATCCAGGGAGGAGGCTGAAGTTGATGAGCCCCCGGCCGCGGGGAAAGGTGAGTCCTGCGATGGGCCACCTCCGGTGAGCCAGTTCGGCCCGGCAGGGCCATGCCACCCTAGCAAACCCAGGAGACGTCCGTGCGTCAAGCGAGGGCCGCGGCGGCGAAGAAGTTGGTGAAGGCCGCGGTGGCGAAGAAGAAAGCATCTGCTTCTTCTTCGTCCAAGCGTCCCCCAACTCCGCCTGCTTCCCCTCCTCCACCCGCTTCCCCTCCTCTCGCAGGCGATGACACGGAGGTCTTCTTTGACCTCAGGTCTCTCATCCCGAGGAGGAAGAGGAAGGCAGCAGAAGAGGAGGAGGACGACGAGTAAGTGACGTTTCCTTTCGTCATATTCGGTTCCACTGACTGTGCTTCTTATCTCTTGTTTTCGTCTTGGCAGGGATATGGAGACACTGGCCCAGAGGGTGAAGAGGGCCAGGTCTTCGGCGGGTGGCCAGACCCCGGTGGGCACCTCTAAGGCGCCACTAGTAGTGGTGAGCAATCCGGACAGCAGCCCCCGGCGCAGCTGTCAGTGTCAAAACCGCTGGATCTCGGGTACGGGGTCCCAAACTATGCGTCTAGGATCGATGGTAACAGGAGACAAGGGACACAATGTTTACCCAGGTTCGGGCCCTCTCTATGGAGGTAATACCCTACGTCCTTCTTGATTGATATTGAAGAATATGGGTGTTACAAGAGTTGATCTACCACGAGATCGTGATGGCTAAACTCTAGAAGCCTAGCATATATGACTATGGTAATGAATGGTGTCCTTTCCGGACTATCCCCTCCGGTTTATATAGAGACCGGGAGAATCTAGGGTTTACATAGAGTCAGTTACATAAGAAGGAATCTTCATAGTCGGCCGCCAAGCTTGCCTTCCATGCCAAGGAGAGTCCAATCCGGACTCAGGTATAGTCTTCGGCCTTTATGTCTTCACAGCCCATCAGTCCGACCCACAGATAACAGGCCGGACGCCCGAGGACCCCTTAGTCCAGGACTCCCTCAGTAGCCCCTGAACCTGGCTTAAATGACAAGGAGTTCAGCTCGCAGATTGTCTTCGGCATTGCAAGGCGGGTTCCCTTTTATCCAAACTTCAAAATAGTCTGCGGATGCGATGATAGTATCCGGACCTGTCACACACACCGTACAAAACCATAGAGAGAATATATATTTTTGCACGAGTCTAATCCGCTGACAGCTTTTACAATATGATATCACGCCTATCCGGTTATTATTTTGGACCATTTTTCGTCTACCTCTCCATGTTTCGAGACGCGGTTGCCATTGGCACGTCTTGTCGAAGCAGAGATCGTGCCCCCTTATTACGGGATTCTCATCAATACGGGCGTAGGTGACCCAACCGTGCCGTTTTGCACGGCCCTTGGGAATAGGCGAGTTCAAGGCAAGTGGGGAGACGCTTGACATTCACGGCCTTTATAAGGGGATAAGGATTCCCTACCTTCACCCACACCTCAGCCCTTCCTCAGCCTTTCCGTCCCTGAGCTCCAGGACCCAAGCTTCTAGCTTTTCCCTCAACCGAGAAAACACTCCAAAAAATGTATGGATCCGGAGCTGGGGGTAAGTGGATGGCCTCCTCCGTCAAGAGGAAGGATATCAAGGCGCTCTGGGAGGCTGGATATCTGGCCAAGGAGATCGCTCACCGACTCCCGGATAAGGGACGGATCATTCCTACTCCAGAGTCCCACGAGAGGGTTGTTTTCCTCACACATTTTGTCTGCGGGCTGGGTTTCCATCTCCACCCCTTTGTTCATGGACTGATGTTTTACTACGGGCTAGACTTCCATGACTTAGCCCCCAACTTCATCCTCAACATCACGACATTCATTGTCGTGTGCGAGGCCTTCCTCCGCATCCCGCCCAATTTCGGCCTATGGTTGAAGACCTTCAACGTGAAGCCGAAGGTGGTGAGCAGCCAACAGGCAGAATGCGGAGGCACCATCGTAGGCAAGGTGTCCAACATTACCTAGCCCGAAGGCTCGTTCACGGAGACGGTGAAAGGGTGGCAATCGGGGTGGTTCTATATCACCAAGCCGCGCGACGCCAACTGGGTGGCGGCCCCCGAATTTAGATCTGGATTCCTGATGCGGCTCACCTCCTGGCAAGAGAGGGGCCTAACCCGGGGGCCCATGGACGAACTGACTGGGCTCCAGACGTGTGTCCAGAATATGATGGATAGGAGGATCAAGCTCGTCAATGTGGTCCAGGTCATGCTCGTTTGTCAGGTTCTTCCGTGCCAACGCCGGACTTGCTATCTGTGGGAGTATGGTCCGGCCAAGCACTAGACGTTACAAGAGCTCTATGGCACAACGCACAAAGAAATCTGGAAAGTTCTCTTTAAGGCTGGCGAGACACCACCGCCCACGACCGAAGATCGCGGGCTTAGCTTAAAACGCCAGGCTAACCCGGTAAGCTCTTCTGATGTTTTCAAGGCGTACCCTTTACTAGCATATTCTGGGAAAAAGCCTAAGCCTTCCTATCCGTGTTTTCAGGCCTGGATCAAGATAGCGGAGGGGATTAACAGTCCGGCTCCGCTACCCGAAGACCGAGAATTCCCATTGTTTACGAAAATGCTTTTTCCAGCACCTTATGAGGTGCCGGAGAAGACAGCCAAGAAAGTGGCCAAAGGGGCCAAGAAGGGCCTTCGCCGAAAAGGCGCTCCAGACATGATGTCCGAAGACGAGACTTCCTCTTCGTCCGCCGATGATGATTACGAAGAGGAAGAGGAAAGCGATTCCCCACCTGAAGTGGGGAGGAACAAGAGAGCGGCCTCCACAAATCCGGAGGCGGGAGTGCCTAAAAGGGTTAGAGGTTCCCACGCGGATAACTCCATGTGGGATGTGGACAGTAGTCCGGAGCGACCTCGCCAGACCAAGCCTCAGGCCGCCTCGTAAGTATCAGGATCCGAAAAGATCTAGCTTTCCCGGTTTGTAATATTGATAAACCTTGTTATTAAAGTCCGGCACGCGATGACTCCCCGTGATCTTCATCCGAGGGATCGCTAGACTCAAAGGAGATGGCTAGCATGTCTCCGCCACCTGCTCATTCCGTCTCTCCCAAGGGTGATGATGAGGTGGTGTCGCAAAAGATCATTCCCGACCGGGGGGTGCTTCCGGAGACCATCAAGGCGGTTCCCCAGGACGATTCCTCAATTGCCGGACACATGGGGGAAAAGCCCCTGCGAGGACCGACGACGGGGGCCGGGTTCCCTTCGGACCTGAGTCGGGTTCCATTCTGGAGACCTATGCGGCTCCCGAGTCCAGCGAACGGCATGCTCCGAGAGGAGGGAGTGTGCATGTTCCGCCCGTGACCTCTATCCAACTAGAGGCACCGGATAACCTGCTGGAGGCGCTTCGAGGCGCCTCTATTATGGATGCACACCGCGCCCTTATGGGCACGGTAATAGAGAAGGTCCAGTTCGTGAAAAGCAGACTAACCGAAGCCTGCACTAGCCTTCTATCAGGCTTTGATGTAAGTAATGCATTTGTAGGAAGAATATCACAGTATAGACAGTAGCCCCTCATGCTCTATTTGGTCTTTCGGAAAGAAGAAGCCAAACAGAGGATAGAAGAAAAAATTGCAGGAGTCTAACATAATTTGTCTTTGTGAATAAGAAGGTGTCGCTGTAGGCTGCCACCGCTCATGCTGCAGAGGTCTCCGAACTGAAGCGGAAATTGGAGCGGGCCGAGGAAGAGCTCTGCCTTGTAAAGAAGCAGCTAGAGGATAGCCAAGGTATGTGCTGATCTGCTGGTACCTTTTAAGAAGAAATGAATAGTCCATCCAGACTGAGTTGTCGTGAACTTTATTAGGGGCCACTACCGAGGTGGCAGCACTGAAGGCGCTAGCCGAGGCCGAGGACAAAGCGGCCAAGGAGCGTGCCGTGAGTGAGAAGCACAAGGCCCAGGTCGGCGAAGCACAGGAACAGCTCCAGGACGCGATCAAGAGATTTCAGTCCTTGGAGCGTGATTGTAAGGCGCAAGAGTCCGAACTGGCGATGGCCCGCCGGAGCGCACAGGACGCATGAGCCGAAGCCCAGAACGCCCTCCAGGAAATTCAGGCGGCCAAGGAGATTACGGCGGGTAATTCTTTCACCATGCAAAGTAAGTATGTAAAAGAAATGTTCCATGTACTTATCCAAATTCGAGTTTTCCAGGGGCGTTTGCAGATCTGTCGTCCAGTATATCGGATGCTGCCGAGTATTACAGAGCCCAAGAAGGGATGTCTATGGAGAAGCTATTCTAGTCCCAGTATCTTGGACCCGAACATCCGTTGCCCTTCGTCAACCAGCTGAAGCAGTTGGTCAAGCTGCACAAGTCGGCAGATCTAGCCGTGAAGGACCTGATAGTCCGGTTGTGGACTGCCGAGCTTGTACCTAGCAAGTATTTCGGACTTGTTAAGCGGCTTGTAAGTGCCTGTCCGCGGCTCGAAACTGTGAAGCGGTCGGTTTGCATTGAAGGTGCGCGTATGGCTTTTGCCCACGTCAAGACGCATTGGGCAAAGCTGGATGCCAAGAAGCTGATGACCGAGGAGCCGCCATAGGGCAAAGAGCATCGTCGACCCGAGCTCTATTTTGATGGTGTCCTGGAGGGATCCCGCCTTGCGGCGGAACACTGTTCGAAGGATATCATTTTCCCATGAGAACATTTTTATTATCTTGTCCTGTAATGTGGAGTAGTGATGTTATGCATTATAAGATTTACATTTTACCTCCTGTGCGACCATTTATGAAATCTGAGAGTTGACCAATCGTCGGCTTCTACCCCCACGTAGATCATACAGGGGTGTTCGGGATAAATCTAAACACTCTTCACTCCACAGTCTAGTCCTTAAAGGAGGTGTTTAGCGCAACGAACAAGGCAATCGGACTATGCGGCCTTTACGGCCCTCACTTAGCCATAGGAGTTTGAAAATTTAAAAAGGTTGGCGAAGCCCCTGGTATTCAGAAGGACGAACTAGGGGCGTTATACACTTCTAATCGGAGGGACCGGCTCTTCTCATGAAGCGGTAAAAATCTCTACGATTTGGAACCTCTTGAACAGCTGTCCGGCTCTCGCCGCATCATGACAGTCAGTTTTCGGCTTTCTCTACTGAGGTGCTCGTCCGGAAGAACCAGGACACAATCGCAATAGTTCTCCCTTTACAACCCTAGCCGATATAGCGGAACGTAGGGTAGTAAGCACGGGAGCCGGGCAACACAACTATTGACCAAAGACATGATTCAGAGCCGATGCATATAGTGCTATAAGTTTGGGGTGCCGAACTATACTGAAAGAAGTGTTCGGACTTTTATTGTCGTAGAACGGGGTGTAATGAAGACACTGGCGCAGTAATACGTACCATAGTGTACGCGTGTAATATATAACATACACAAAGGTGAGGAAACATGGAAAATAAAGTAATAAGCTAACGTCACCATTTATCAATTATTGTGATGTAATTAGTACGTCGAGGCGTACTTTGTGCGAGTAATGTGATAAGCAAGTAAAGCTATTTGACATGTCGCAACCAAGGCCGAGCTACGTGCGGGTATGTAAAACAAGTATGGCAATCGTTTAATAGAGACCACCTGGGGATTCCCTTGTATGCCAGAGCTTCTTGCCTCCTTGGTGTGTTCTGTAAATGGGTCGCCCATATAGACCTCGAAAAGAGAAAAGACCCGTGATAATAAAAAGAAAAAAAATAAAGGCGGGTGAATCCAGGGTCGGTCAAGCCGCACTGTGGATCACGAGCGAGTTATGCCTCCGTTAGTACCCATGAGGTTTGAGTGCGTAATTATGTACGCGCGGCATGGGTGCCTCCCTCCTCATTGGGGCTGGGGCGGAGGCCGAATTTACTAATTCAACTCTTGACGAACCGAACTGCCCTTTTGTAGTGTAGTCCGGACTTTCTTGACGATGTCCAGGGGTTCGGCGGACGGATTATGTTGCCTCTTTAGAAGGCCGCTCTGTACTTCTGCTGCTAGGGCCGCGGTATGTTCCTCTGTACAGAGGGAATGTTCCGTGTTTCCATTTACTGTAATGACGCCGCGTGGACCGGGCATCTTGAGCTTGAGATAAGCATAATGTGGCACCGCGTTGAATTTGGCGAACGCAGTTCGTCCAAGCAGTGCATGGTAGCCGATGCGGAAGGGGATGATATCGAAGATTAGCTCTTCGCTTCAGAAGTTATCCGGCGAACCGAAGACCACCTCCAGGGTGATCGAGCCCGTACGGCGGGCTTCCATGCCTGGTATAACTCCTTTAAAGGTAGTTATCGTGGGCTTGATTCGTGAGGGGTTAATGCCCATTTTGCGTATTGTATCCTGATAGAGCAGGTTAAGGCTGCTACCATTGTCCATTAGGACTCGTGTCATGTGAAATCTGCCGATGATTGGGTCCAGTACCAATGCGGCCGAACCGCCGTGACGGATACTAGTTGGATGATCACTACGATCGGAGGTGATCGGGAATGACCACCATGTGTTGAATTTTGGGGTGACTGGCTCTACCGCGTAGACATCCCTAAGTGTGCGCTTGCACTCCCTTTTGGGGATGTGTGTAGCGTATATCATGTTCACCATTTTGACTTGAGGCAGGAATTTCTTCTTCCCCCCGTTGTTCGGCTGCCGAGGTTCCTCGTCTTCGTCCTCGCTCTGCGATTCCCCTTCCTTGTTTCCGCTATTTAGCTTGCTAGCCTGCTTAAGGACCCGACAATCTCTGGTGGTATGGGTTGGCTGGTTTGTTTGGGGTGCCATGTATTTGGCAAGGACTATTGAGTATGCGGTCCAAGCTTGATGGTCCTCCGCCGTTCCTTTTATAGGGCTTCTTTCGCTGGCCGGATTTGGAGTCGCTGAATCCGGCGTGAACTGTGGTGTCGACGGTGTTATCACCATTGTTTTGGCATTTGTGTCTATTGTGCCGGAGCTTGCTGGTGCTATTTTTGGCCTCATAGGGGCCTGCTTCGTTGGCTGTGTTTGTGCTGCGAGCCAGCCAACTATCTTCTCCCGCGCAAAAGCGGGTCATAAGTGTCGTGGGGGCTGCCACGGATCTTGGCTTTTCTAGACCGAGGTGGCGGGCTAGCCATTCGCCACGGATGTTGTGTTTAAAGGCCGCTAGGGCTTTGGCATCTGGACAGTCAACGATCTAGTTATTTTTGGTTAGGAACCTAGTCCATATTTTTCTGGCTGATTCTCCAGGTTGTTGAACTATGTTGCTTAAGTCGTCGGCATCGGGTGGCCAGACATATGTACCTTGGAAGTTGTCAAGAAAGGCCTCTTTCAGGTCCTCCCAGCTGCCGATGGAATTTTCAGGCAGGCTATTCAGCCAGCGTCTAGCTGGCCCTTTGAGTTTCAGTGGGAGGTATTTGATAGCTTGGAGGTCGTCTCCCCGGGCCATGTGGATGTGGACAATAAAGTCCTCAATCCATCGGGGTCGGTTGTTCCGTCGTATGATTCAATATTGACAGGCTTGAATCCCTCGGGGAATTCGTGATCTAGCACCTCGTCTGTGAAGCAGAGAGGGTGTGTGGCGCCTCTATAGTGGGACGCATCACGGCGTATCTCCAATGGAGTGCATCTGCGGTTATCGGCCCGGGTGTGACTAGGTTTGTCACGCCTGAATAGGTAGCCGTCATCCTGAGTTGGGAAGCGTCCTCGCGATCCGTAGATTGATATGGTGTGTTCTGCTCTATAGTCCATCTCCTGCCGAAGGTCGTATGTATGGTCCCGAGCTGTTCTGTCCCTGTTTTTGTGAGGTGGTGGGGCGGGCTGTTGTTCGGCCTGAGTTGTCTCTTTATCCCGACCGTAGGGTGGTCGGTCCGCCGCACTACCCTGACCGCGTGGTGGTCAGTCCGCATTGCGTGAGGGAGGTATGGGATTTGGTGCTACCTCATCAAACTGAGGTAGCAGTCTATGCTATGGGTAACTCTTGACTTGGCGCTCGAGGCCGTATTCTTCGGCTGCCAGGACGTCTGTCAATAAGAAAGTTTTGATCAGCCTGGAGCTGTTGTTGTTTCTTTTTTAGGCTTTTGGCGGTAGCTATTAGCTGGCGCTTGAAGCGTTCCCACTCTAGGGGTGCCTCAGGCATGATGAAATCCTCGTTGCGAAGGCTCTCCTCATCTTTAGAGACTGGACGATAGCTATCATCATCCGAGTCGTTGGGCGTGGTCTGTTTACCAGGGTCATCTTGCCTGTTGTCTTGTTCCTTTTGTTTGGATGCGGCTCCAACAGGGTCTTCATTGTTTTCGACGTCGCCTGGTGAGGGAGTCCTGGATTAGGGGGTGTCCGGATGGCCAGACTATACCTTCAGCCGGACTCCAAGACTATGAAGATACAAGATTGAAGACTTTGTCCCGTGTCCGAAAGGGACTTTCCTTGGCATGGAAGGCAAGCTTGGCGATACGGATATTCAGATCTCCTACCATTGTAACCGACTCTATGTAACCCTAACCCTATCCGGTGTCTATATAAACCAGAGGGTTTTAGTCCGTAGGACAACATACACATCAACAATGATACCAAAGGCTAGATTCTAGGGTTTAGCCTCTCTGATCTCGTGGTAGATCAACTCTTGTACTACCCATATCATCAATATTAATCAAGCAAGATGTAGGGTTTTACCTCCATTGAGAGGGCCCGAACCTGGGTAAAACTTCGTGTCCCTTGCCTCCTATTACCATCCGGCCTAGACGCACAGTTCGGGACTCCCTACCCGAGATCCGCCGGTTTTGACACCGACATTGGTGCTTTCATTGAGAGTTCCTCTGTGTCGTCGCCGTCAGGCTCGATGGCTCCAACGATCATCAATGGCGATGCAGTCCAGGGTGAGACCTTCCTCCCCGGACAGATCTTCGTCTTCGGCGGCTTCGCACTGCGGGCCGATTCACTTGGCCATCTAGAGCAGATCGAAAGCTACACCCCTGGCCGTCAGGTCAGATTTGGAAGTTTAAACTACATGGCAGACATCCGTGGGGACTTGATCTTCGACGGATTCGAGCCACTGCCGAGCGCGCCGCACTGTCCCGACGAGCATGATCGAGCTCTGCCGCCGAACAGTGCCCTAGAGGCCGCACCCGCATCGGCTCCGATCCTTAATTCGGAGCCAACTGCGCCGATCAAGGATGGGCGGTTGGACACTGCCTCGGGGGCTGCGATCCCCATGGTGATTGAGCTGAACACCAGCCCTGCACTCCGCGAGACTCGTGACTCCAAGGAGCCGGACTCCTCTCCGGACTCCGAACCCTCCGCGCCCCTACCAATCGAATCCAATTGGGCGCCGATCATGGAGTTTGCTGCCACGGACATCTTTCAGCACTCGCCTTTTGGCGATATTCTGAAGACACTGAAGTCTCTCTCTTTATTAGGAGAGCCCTGGCCGGACTACGGTCAGCAAGATTGGGATGCGGACGATGAAGAAATTCAAAGCCCACCCACCACCCACTTTGTTGCCACTGTCGACGATTTAACCGACATGCTCGACTTCGACTCCGAAGACATCAACGGTATGGACGCCGATGAAGGAGACGAAGAAGAACCAACGCCTATTGGGCCCTGGAACGCCACCTCGTCATATGACGTATACATGGTGGACGCGCCAAAAGATGATGACGAGGAGCGGAAGGACGCACCGAAGGCTTGTTCCCTCGAAAAGCAGTCAAAGCGGCGACGCAAGCGCCACCCCAAATCCCGCCTTGACAGAAATAGCGATCACACAGACCCAGCATTGGAGCAGGGCAAACCGCTTCCGGACAACGGTAATCCGGATAATCAAACCGAACAAACAAATCCTATCAAGGATAATGGTCCGGATGACATAACGCCGGACAGACACCTGGAGCAGCAGACTGCCCGTAAAAGGCTTGTTGCCACCGCGAGGAGTCTGAAAAAGCATAAGCAAAGGCTCAAGGCTGCGCAAGACACACTCCACATTAGATGGAGCAAAATACTCAACACAGCAGCGAGGTATGGCGACAATTGCCCCTCCAAGAGCAACCCAAAGCGGAAGCTGCTACTCGAATTCGATGAGGAGGCCTCAGACCCCCCACAACCAAATATCAAAGCAGCCACCTGGTCGGATAGACAACCCCTCTACCAACACAGAGCGGCATACAACACCGCTCGCAATACAATACGCGACCCATGCGAGGGCTCGCACCCAAAGGACGGCGCAACAAGATCCATCTATGGACCATGCAAGCACGCCCCAGCATACAATGCAACACAACAAACACTCGAACAACGTGGTACACCCAGCTACAGGGGTGCCGCACACCCCCTATGTTTCACCGATGAGGTGTTGGACCATGAATTTCCAGAGGGATTCAAGCCCGTAAACATAGAGGCATACGACGGAACAACAGACCCTGGGGTCTGGATTGAGGACTACATCCTTCATATCCATATGGCTCGAGGAGACGATCTCCACGCCATCAAGTACCTACCCCTCAAGCTCAAAGGGCCAGCTCGTCACTGGCTCAAAGGCCTCCCGAAAGCTCCATTGGAAGTTGGGAAGAGCTCGAAGACGCCTTTCGGGCAAATTTTCAAGGGACTTATGTCCGACCTCCGGATGCGGACGATTGGAGTCATATAACTCAACAGCCCGGAGAGTCAGCCCGAAAGCTTTGGAACAGGTTTCTTACTAAAAAGAACCAGATTGTCGACTATCTGGATGCCGAAGCCTTGGCAGCTTTCAAGCATAGCGTCTGTGATGAATGGCTCGCCAGACACCTCAGCCAAAATAAGCCGAGAACGATGGCCGCATTAACAAACCTCATGACCCGCTTTTGAGCGGGTGAGGACAGCTGGCTAGCCAGATGCAGCACCAGCGACCCCAGTACATTTGAAGTTAGAGATGGAAACGGGAAATCACGGCGCAACAGCAATAACAAGTGCCGGATTAAAGAAGACAGCATGAAGGGCATGGCAGTAAATGCCGTATTCAAAGGCTCTCGGCCAGGTCAAAAGCCGCCCCCTAAAGGCAACAGGGATGAACTGTCCAGCCTCAATAAAATTCTGGACCATGTATGTCAGATCCATAGTACCCCTGGTAAACCCGCTAATCATACCCACAGAGAATGTTGGGTCTTCAAGAAGTCCGGCAAGCTCAATGCCGTACACAAGGGGGAGGATACACCAAGTGAAGACGAGGACGAGCCTCCCAAACAAGACGCGGCGGAGCAAAAGAAATTTCCACCAGAAGTCAAAACAGTAAACGTGTTACACGTGATCAAGGGAAAAAACAACACAGCACTCTCAGGGACACATACCCAAGTGCCTGTCACCGCGAAGTCCTGCCATTGGTCGTCTCAAACGATCACTTTCGACCATCGCAATTACTTAGCAAGTATCCGACACGCAGGATGGGGTGCCCTGGTATTAGACCCAGTAATTGCCGGATATCACTTCACACGAGTCTTGATGGACGGCGGCAGTAGCCTAAACCTAATATATCAGGATACAATCCGCAGGATGGGGTTAGACCCAACACAAATTCGCCATAGCAATACTACCTTTAAAGGAGTAACGCCAGGCCCAGGGGCCCATTGTACGGGCTCCCTCTCATTACAAGTTACATTCGGCTCCCCCGATAACTTCTGTCGCGAGCATTTAACTTTCCACATCACTCCGTTTCAAAGTGGCTATCAAGCACTGCTCGGACGCGAAGCTTTTGCTCGCTTTAATGCAATACCACACTACGCCTCCCTCACACTCAAGATTCCCGGTCCACGTGGCATCATTACAGTGCACGGAGATATCAAGCGCTCTCTGCGCGCCGAAGAGAGTGAGGCTGCCTTGGCAGCCGAACATTAAAGGCGTCCGGACCAGCGATCGAGTCCGGCGCCGCTATTTACACCGAATAAGTGACCACACCCCTATTTGTCAATACAAGGGGCTCAACGCGCGCAGACAAGTGGCAATTTCTTATCATCTTCAATTATACATGGTTTCTTTAAAAACCACCTTTTTGCACGAAAACTTTCTCACTTCTTCCACTCTTTTTACAGACGATCATCGTGCTACACCCATCCAGGATACGGCACAACGGAGACACACGTGCAGACGTGCAGCAGGGACCCGCTCAAAGGATTCTTTTTAGATTAAGACCCTGCGTAAACCTTTTTTACTGTCTCTTGTTGATACATATCCACCGTTGTGAAGGATGCTGACGTCTTGGCATGTGGCCACGCCAGAACAATGCATGTACCTGGACACAAGGGGCTTCTTACAAAGGCCATTATTTAGGCCCGGTTTATACCACAAAGACCGAATACCCTAGGGAGTGTTCGGCGTCGCGAGTTTGGCCCTATATGCATCAGCTCCGAATCATTGTCTTTGGTCAAATGTTGGGTTTGCCCGGCTCCTGTATTTTGGTGCCTTACGTTCTGCTTTACCGGCTAAGTTAGCACCAGGAGAACTACTGTGATTGTGCCCTGGTTCATCCGGACGAGCACCTCAGTAGAGAAAGCCGAAAACTGACTGTCATGATATAGCGTGAGACTGGTCAACCACTCGATGACCTATGGGAATGCTAGAATTCCTCCGCCTAAACAAAGGGCCATTTTCCGGCCAGGCATGTACGCACCCCGAGATCGGGAGAGTGCGGAGCCACCAGGGGCTATCTAGTAGCCCCACTGTCAAACTCCCATGGCTAAGTGAAAGTGTTAAAGCATTATAGTCCGGTTGCCTCGCTCGCTCCGCTATCACCTCCTTAATAGGACCAAGACGTTGGGTTAAGTGTGAACGCGTGTATTTGCTAGCACCTCCGCATTATATGCGTGGGGGTTGAAGCCGACGACTGCAATCTTTCAGGTTATACACACGTATACAAAAATGGCCGCCCAGGAGGCACCATATTACTTTCAGGCAAAAGTATAAAAATAGCCTTATCAAACTCTATAAAAGCATCTCGCTTACAATGAGATTACATATCATTCAAACATAATATTTTTTGAGCACTTGGCCTCTACCAAACGGGCACCCTCAAAAACTTCTTCAAAGTAGTGCTCAGCAGCCTTTCGGCCTATGTCCGAATCCCGCGCTGCAACATTGGTAGCATCCATCTCCGCCCAGTATGCCTTGACACGGGCAAAGGCCATCCGTGCGCCCTCTATGCACGCCGACCTCTTCATCGCATCAATGCGCGGCACCACATCAAGTAACTGCTGCACCAAGCTGAAATAGCTGTTCGGTTTTGACCCTTCCGGCCATAACTGATCCACAACAGACCTCATGGAGAGTCCGGACAACCTATTTAGTTTGGCCCATTCGGCTAATTGCTCAGTCTATGAAAGTGGACGCTCGGGAGTATGGAATTGTCTCCAAAACAGCTGGTCTACTCCACGGTCCGTCTAACCCTGGAAGTACTTGGCCGCATCAGCAGCACTCGCCGCCAAATCCATATACACATCCTCCGAGCTCCACAGCCGATCCAGGGGGGCATACCGTGGATCTCCGAACTTCCTCCGCAACATAAAGGATTTCCCGACTACAATATCCTCGGCTTCCCGCAGCTCCTCCTTCTTTGCCCTCATAGCAGAGCGGTGGTCCTTTCTCGTCGCAGCAGCCTTCTCAAGGTCCAATGCCTTCGCCTGGTTTTCCTTTTCAAGAACCCGGCAACGGTCGGCGGCGGCTTTTAATTCTTTGGCCATCTTGGCCATCTTGTCTCGGCTCTCGCCAAGTGCGGCCTTCTCGGCTTGCAACTCTTCGGCCGCCTTTAAAGCAGCCGCATTACCCAACCTCGCTTGTTCCTTGGCTCAGGCAAGTTCTTCCCGCAAGGCTTCAACAGTGGCAGCTCCATCTGCAGTCACAACATATTAAAGATACTGGCATTATGCTGCTCTTCCTATGTGACATTTACCAGATAAAGACACTTACCCTGTGCCTCGTCAAGCCTTTTGTTAACAAGCTCGATGTCGGCGTCGGCCGCATCCAATTGCCATTATAAACGGGCAAACTCGCTAGTCCGGCTAGCCACCGGAGCTTCCATCACCTGCACATAGAGGCGGTATGGTTATTACCTGGGAATTTGATCCTCTGTTCGTCGTCGTTTCCGACGACAACCAGAGTCTCAGGGGCTACTATCTACACAGGGCACACCTAGCATGTGCAGGACTATCATACATTCTTTTACGTACCTCAAAACCTGTCAGTAGACTCATAAAAGCTTCATGCAATCCGCTTTCAGCGGACGATATTCTCTCTATCACCGTATCCATCAGCACACGGTGTTCATCTGAGATGGCTGCTCGCCCCACCAACTCCCTCAGCACATCCGATCGCACACTAGACGGTGCCGGACTCTTTTGTCTGCTCTCTTCAGGAGCCGGACACTGGGAGCTGGGGGGGTCAATGGGATTATCTTCTGGCCTCACCGGACTCGTAGAGGCCCTCCGCGATGACACTTCAGGGTCGCCCGCTTCCGGAGCGGAGCAGTTCGGAGGAGGCGTTTCGCTCTCCATCATCTCTGGAAGAAGATCCCCCGAAGATGAGCTCATTTGAGAGGGGCTAAGGCCCGAACTGCAAAAAATATATGCGGTGGTTATCTTCTCAGAAAAAAAGATGGCATATCTGTACTATTAAAGTATTTCGGGTCACTTACGACTCGCGGGAGAATTGATCCCCTCGCGGACTTTGTGCGGCAATGGTGCCCCCCGAGGTAGGACCCTCTGTGGTGGACTTCTTCTCCCGTTTGGAAGTTTCGGCTTCCGAATCCCCGGGCGTAGTTCTTTTCCTCTTCTGGTAGTCTTCCTTCATGGAGGCGCTCGCTCCCTCGGCTAGAATGGGCAGCGTTGAGGGACCGCATCCGCCCGCATTACCCTCCATAGTATTTTCCTTTAAGGGCTCCGAGCAGGGTGCGGTCTGGAGCATCTTCTCCAATACCGGATTTTTCAAACCCTCAGGGAGGGGGGCCGAACACCGAATCAACTTCGCCTTTGCTAGCCAGTCCTGGTCAAAAAGCGAGCTCTCAGAAATAACTTCGTAACAAATCAGAGACAGTATGTTCGGCCGGAAGATTCCTTACATGTTCGGCGGTGCGGGTACTGCTCAGGCCCACGTCCTCAGTGATTTCCGGACACTCCACTCGTGCGTCAGGCCGAGAAAATCTTGAATGACACGCGGTCCCTCGGGATTGAACTCCCATAGGCGAAGAGGCCGACGTTTGCAAGGCTGGACTTGACGAACCAGCATAACTTGTATTACCGCAACCAAACTAAAATCTCCATTGAAGAGATCTCGAATGCGGCTTTGCAGTATGGGCATGTCCTTGGCCGGCCCCCAGCTCAGACCTCTACTGATCCATGACATCAGTTGTTGGTGGAGGGCCCGAGCAGAAAACAGGGGCGGCCGCCCACTTGGCACTTCTAGGAGCCGTGATATAGAACCACTCCCGTTGCCACAATTCAGACACCTCTGGATGGAACCTTTGGGCCACGAGGCTCCCGTCATCCTGCGTATTGAGGCACCTCCACATGCTGCATGTTGCCCCTCGATCATCTTCGGCTTCACTTCAAAGGTCTTCAGCCAGAGGCCAAAGTGAGGGGTAACCCGGAGGAAGGCCTCGCATACGACAATAAATGTCGTGATACGAAGAAAGGAGTCCGGAGCTAGATCATGGAAGTCTAGCCCGTAATAAAACATCAAACCCCTGACAAAAGGATCCAGAGCAAGGCCTAGTCCTTGGAGGAAGTGGGCGACGAACACGACGTTCTCGTTGGGTTTGCGGGTGGGAACGGCCTGCCCTCGAGGAGGCAGCCGATGCAAAATCTCGACGGTCAGATATCTGGCCTCCCTCAACTTTTTGATGTCCTCTTCCCTGACGGAGGAAGGCACCCATTGGCCTTGAAAGCTAGATCCGGACATGACTGAAGGTTCGGAGCACCTGACCTGAACTTTGGGCGTTTGAGCTCGAGGTGGGGGAAGGATTTGATTGAGCACGGGAGGGGAAAATAAAAGCCTTGTCCCCTTTATAAAGAGGGTGAATATCAAGCGTCCTCTCCGTGTCCGTTTGGACTTGCCTATAATCTAGGAGTCCTAGGAGCGGTTGGGTTACCCACGCCCGTATTGATGAGAATCCCGGAATAAGGGGACACGATCTCAGCTTTAACAAGACGTGCCAAGGAAACCGCCTCGCATAACGCGTTGAGATGGGATAGTAAAACGGTTCGAATAAAAGCTTGGCCATGGTGTGATGTCACACTACAGAGTGCGTCAGCAGATTAGATTTGTGTAAATATTATTCTCTTTATGGCAATATGTGGAAACTTATTTTGCAGAGCCGGACACTACCTTTGTGTTCAAAATCTTCTATGAAGTACTTGGAGGAGGAACCCGCCTTGCAATGCTGAAGACAATTTGCGCGCCGGACTCATCATCATTGAAGCCTGGTTCAGGGGCTACTGAGGGAGTCCTGGATTAGGGGGTGTCCGGATGGCCGGACTATACCTTCAGCCGGACTCCAGGACTATGAAGATACAAGATTGAAGACTTCGTCCCGTGTCTGGAAGGGACTTTCCTTGGCGTGGAACTTGGCAATACGGATATTCAGATCTCCTACCATTGTAACCGACTGTATGTAACCCTAACCCTATCCGGTGTCTATATGAACCGGAGGGTTTTACTCCGTAGGACAACATACACATCAACAATGATACCATAGGCTAGCTTCTAGGGTTTAGCCTCTCTGATCTCGTGGTAGATCAACTCTTGTACTACCCATATCATCAATATTAATCAAGCAGGACGTAGGGTTTTACCTCCATCGAGAGGGCCCGAACCTGGGTAAAACTTCGTGTCCCTTGCCTCTTGTTACCATCCGGCCTAGACGCACAGTTCGGGACCCCCTACCCGAGATCCGCCGGTTTTGACACCGACACCTGGGATACCATTTTCTCCGGTGCCAGTGTTGTGATTTTTTGAGTGGCGAGGCTTGGAGCGGTGTTTGGGGCGCCGGCTCTTGGACTGTGTCCCAGAAGGCCTGTCCGCGACTGGATCCCCTTTTTCATCGTCGCTAGCTTCTTTAGGTGTGTCGACCATGTACACATCGTACGAAGAGGTGGTCGTACAACGTCCAGTAAATGGCGGGTTTTGGCCTTGCTCCTGGTCGGCATCGTCGTCCATATCGTCGATGTCTTCGGAGCTGTAATCGAGCACGTCGGTTAAATCATCGACAGTGGCTATGAAGTGTGTGGTGGGTGGGAAACGGAATTTCCCATCATTAGCCTCTGGCTCGAACCGAACATAGTTCGGCTGTGAATCCTTTTGTAAGGACAAATTCTTTAAAGAGTTTAGCACATCACGCAAAGGCAGTGCTGAAACATGTCTGCGGCGCTAAATTCGAAAATCGATAACCGATCCAGCTCGGTTCCGCAGGCATACCCGATTTCGAACTCATGGCCGAAGACGAGTCCGGAGTTCCATTGTTGTAGACATCGCGGGGTGCCGGGTCCGTGTGCGGCTCCAACACCGGGGACTCGGTGGCTTCGGATGGCACGGTTTGCTCCGGTTCTAAGGCCGTTGCAACAGCAGGGACCATCCGTTGTATGTGATCTGGTGACAAATTTAGGTCATGTTCATCGGAGCGAGGGGAAGAGATCGCTGCGGTCTCAAATCCATTAAAGATCAAGTCTCCACGGATATCCGCGACATAGTTCGGGCTTCCCAACCTGACCTGGTGGCCAGGGGCGTTGCTGTCGATCTCCTCCAGATGGCCAAGCGAGTTGGCCCGCAGTACGAAGCCGCCGAACACGAAAATCTGTCCGGGGAGGAAGGTTTCTCCTTGGATAGCGTCACTGTAGATGATTGAAGGAGCCATCGAACCTTTCGTGGAAGGCACAAAGGAACTCGCAATGAAAGCACCAATGTTGGTGTCAAAACCGGCGGATCTCGGGTAGGGGGTCCCGAACTGTGCGTGTAGGATCGATGGTAACAGGAGACAGGGGACACAATGTTTACCCAGGTTCGGGCCCTCTCTATGGAGGTAATACCCTACGTCCTGCTTGATTGATATTGATGAATATGGGTGTTACAAGAGTTGATCTACCACGAGATCGTGATGGCTAAACCCTAGAAGCCTAGCCTATATGACTATGGTAATGAATGATGTCCTTTCTGGACTATCCCCTTCGGTTTATATATACACCGGGGGAATCTAGGGTTTATATAGTCGGTTACATAAGAAGGAATCTTCATAGTCGGCCGCCAAGCTTGCCTTCCACGCCAAGGAGAGTCCAATCTGGACTCAGGTATAGTCTTCGGCCTTTATGTCTTCACAGCCCATTAGTCCGGCACACAGATAACAGGCCGGATGCCCGAGGACCCCTTAGTCCAGGACTCCCTCAGTAGCCCACATCGTAAGTTCGCCACTCACTCCCCGTCGACGTGTGCCAAGGGCATGATCCTTGGTGCTGACCTTGCCGCAATCGCATGAGGAGGACAGCAGCAGGAGGAGCCACTGAGGGCTACCGCCAACACGCCACCGTCAACCACGCCGCCCCGAGGGGCGTCCCCGGCAAGGGCGCCAAGCACCGAGCCCATGCACACGGAGAAGGAGGCAGGCTTGGGCACCGGCGGCCGCACCTCGGCGCCTGATGCTGGCAGAGAGGGGGCCTTTGCTTCCCAGCCCGGCACGGGTAAGCCACTCGCCCTCCATCCCTTCTCTTTTGTTCTTATTTGAATCCTGGACTTGGCTTCACTTCACCCCCCCTTCCGATACCCAGCTCCTCTCCTGGCAGACCGGGAGGACCTGGACACCGTCATCGAGGATGTCGCCAAGAACGCCGCGGCGAAGGCCGAGAAGACCGCCGCCGAAGAGGCTGCCAAGGGCGCCGCCGAGGACACCGCCAAGGGGCCTGCCGAGGAGCCCGGCAAGGCTACTGCCGAGGAGGCCGGCAAGGGACCTGCCGGGGAGGTCAGCGAGCCCGTTGCCAAGGAGGAGGGGGCTGATGACCAGCCTTCCTCCTCTACTGCCTCTGGCTCCGGCAGGTACCTGAGGGTGAGCGACGACCTCTTCGTCCACCTCCCAGGGTCGTTGAGCTCCAGGGCGCCCATCGAGGGAGAGGTTTTCAACGAAGAGGTGCTTGCCATTGCCGGGCTCAAGGTTGTTGACGAGCCGAGCACCGGTGGCGATGGTTCTCCGGAGGATCAGCTTCTCCAAGCCATGGGTGCCAACTTATGGAAGCTCCAGGTGCTCCACCGTGCCCGCCTGGACAAGGCCAAGTCCAGGGCGGCAAACAGTGGACAAGGCGGAGGCGGACCTCAAGGTACGTGTCACCGAGACGCAGGCTTGGTTCCGCCAAGCTTGCGAGGAGCTGAAGGTCACCCAGGGCGAGCTGGCCAAGCACGAGGTGGAGCTCACCATGAAGCAGGCCGACATTGAGAAGGCCCGGGAGACGGCGGAGAGCTTGGCTGCCGCAGCCGAGGCCGCTCGAGCCCAGCACCAGGCCGCGCTGAACTCCTAGGAGGAGGACCTTGCCGCACGTGAGGAGAAGCTTGCCGCAATGCTCCACGGCAAGGTTGAGGAGGTGGAGAAGCTCGTCGTGGAGCGGACCCAGGGGCTGGATCAGAGGCACAGGGAGGCACTCAATGCCCAAGCCCAAGTTCACGCCGAAAAGATGAAGGAGCTGGAGGTGGAGCGGGATGGGCTGAAAAACCAGGTCCTGGCGCTGTCCAAGGAGAAGGACATGCTCAACAGCGCTCTGACGGAGGCGCAGGGCACGGTCCTCAGCAGGGCCGGGGAGCTTTCCAAGGCCAACAACTCCATCAAAGACCTCAGGCTGAAGTTGGAGGGTCTCGAGGGGATGTTGTCGGAGGGCAAGGCCCGGGAGGAGACCCTGACCAAGAACCTGGAGACCGAGAAGCAGCTGCGGAAGGATGACGCCCTCGCCCACAAGGAGCACGTGGAGGGCGAGAACCGCTGGCTCAATTGCCTCGCCGCCGTTGCCGACAAGGCCACCACGCAGCTGGCTACCATGGGGATACAGGATGTGAGGTACGCCCCGAAGCCGAACTTGAGCGCCAACTGCAGCCTGACCCTGTTCTTTGAGAGGGTTGTCAGTGCCTTGGAGCGGCTTCGTGCCAACCGGGCAGCCTCACTGGACAATGAGGCCCGGAGGCTTTGCCAGGGTGCCATGACCAAGGTTTTCACCAAGATGGCGTACTCGAACCCCAACCTCGACATCGACGCAATGCTGGACAGCTTGCCGGCGGGTGTGGACCTCGCGGCGCTCAAGGAGCGTATAAAGCCCATCATCAGCCGCATCAGTGAAATCGAGAGGGTGGAGGGCCAGCACCGAGATTAGGCACCCGTCTCCCACTGTCGCTGCAGGTTCATGACCAAGACAGTTTTTATCTTTAGTTAGAACCGCAACAACAATTGATGTAATATTACTCTGCAACACTTTTGGTACAATGGATGCTATTTTCATGTTCGATCTTCCCTTTGTATGTTTACCCTATGTTAAACGGGTAGGCTTGCCGGCACGTAAACCCAGGGCGGCACCTTGAGGATGGATCCCCAATGGCCTGCCGGGTGTGCTTGCTGCCGAGCGAACCACCTTACCGTCCTCAACGCGGCCGCTCGAACTGTTGAGTTTGACTCGAGTCATAATCGAGAGCATTACCAATTGCGAAAGGCTACCCTGCCACTCTCAATGGGGCCGCTTGAGCTGTTGAGAGGACTCGAAAAATAACAAGGGCGTTGCCAATTGCGGAAGGGCCCCTTTGCGTGTGGGCTTTCATACATAGGGCAGGACCTCCGAGGACATTAACCTCATATATAAAAAGGAAATTGCTTAAGGTTTCGTATGACTTAGCTTTCCTGTCGCTGCACCGGCGTCCTTTGCGCTTGCAGGTGGTGTCGTTCCCTCAGCTGTCTTCTTCTTCGGAAGCCATGGCCGTGAGGAACTGCTAAGCCGGTCGCTAGACCAGATTCTCACAACTGCGCCCCCTACCTGGCGCACCAAAGATGTCGGTGTGAACGACACCTATGGGATCACTGGGATCCCTTCTACGGTCAGCGGACGCAGGGTCGTGAGAAGAGCAGGTTTAGCAAGCAAGCACACGGATCGTTTACCTAGGTTCGGGCCGCGAGGATGCGTAAAACCCTAGTCCTGTTTTGGTGGATGTATTGAGTGTTCTTGAGCTTTCTGAACTAGCTACGGCGGCAGTCTCTTCCCAAAAAGCCGAATCCTTCTCTTGGTCGCCTCGGGCCTCCTTTTATAGGAAAAAGGGGCTACCACAGTGGCACATAGGAGGTGGAAAGGCCTACAGTGTGCGAGATTATCACACGGCATTACGGGACAAAGGGCATTAAATGCGCTACGTAGGTGACCATTAGCTTTATCGGGGACGGGAACGAGGCCCGCCGCGTCCGTCGCCGCTCCGCCTCGCTTCGACATGCGCCCAGGCTGGCGATGCATGCGTCGCCATGTAGGCAGGCAGGCAGCTGAGGTGGCGCGGTCATAGGGCCTTTAGGAAGATCTGCATTCCGCCACGCAGGTGCTTGCTGAGTTGGCCTGGAAGCTGCATCTTGCCATGTAGGTGCCTACCCAGCCGGTTGGGCTGGCAGCTGCATGCGAACGGCGGCGGAGTCTCGGCTGGTGCGGGCCTGGCAGCGGGCCTGCTAACGCCCTCGGCAAGGGTCTTGCCAGGGGTCTTGTGGATTTCTTCGGATAGGATCCTGCCGAGGGTCGTCGTCTTCTAGTCCTCCTCTGAACTCATATATTTATGAGCTTGACGAAGATTTGCATGCCACCACAGAGGTGCCTCCGGAGCCCTGGTTCCAACACAGCTGGTTGGGTTGGAGCCGGTGGGCTCAAGGGTGGTTCACTCCATTGGCATCGGGCAAGTTGCCCCGGCAAGGCTCTTGCCAGGGCTACGGGGGGCCGCCCCGACAAGGATCTTGCCGAGGGAGTCCACCTCGCCCTCTTGCCCTCCTGTGCTTCCGATCTTGGCGTCACCTTGGTCGTCTCGTGCTTCGGCTTCTCTCCGGCTTCCCTCCTCTACCATGCTAAGTGTGGCCGCGGTGCATGGCTCTAACTGCCCGTGCACAAGTAAAGGGGTCAAAAGGAGAGCCCCTACTTTTGTACACCGACACTAGTAGAGGCTTACTAGGGACACAGTGTTTTGTCTATGTATCCACACATGTATCAAGTTTCCGGTTAATACAATTCTAGCATGGATAATAAACATTTATCATGATATAAGGAAATATAAAATAACAACTATATTATTGCCTCTATGGCATATTTCCTTCACAAGAGTGGTCACACATTTGTTGACTAAAAAACTAAATTAGGGTCCCATGATTTTATTTTATTTTGGTACCGTCTGATCTATGCCAGATTGCTTGATGGCCGTCTTGTGCCTCCCGGCTGACACTGTTCAGAATCTCCCCCGAAGAGCTAGCGACCACCAGCAGCTGAGCAGCCTGCCTCCATCGTCCCTGGTATTGACAGCTCTGACCAAAACCCCGCCCCCGCCCCACCGCACTGTCGTGGTTGCGCCACCCCCAGCCAAACCACAAAGACTCGCCGGCATCGACATCCAGCGGCGGCAGTACCTTCAACCCACGCAACTCTAAGATAGCCACCTAAGCGTTGCTTCTGCAGCGAACTTGCGCCCCCGGAGCACTACGATAAACATTGAGGCACTGCCGCCCCAGCCAACCGGCATCCTAGGAGCTCCACCGCCTTGAGGGGTGTTGTTCCCATTGGGAATCGACTGACCCAAGATAAAATTTTAGGTGACTGACATGTAAATAAAGTGATTTAAGCTGAGTGTACAACCTATCTTGCGGCCCGGTGAAGTAGGCAGCTCTAGCTGCCGAGTCGGTGAGGCCAGTGAGGTTGCGGGGGTTCCCGGCGGTGGGAAAGCAGATATGTCGAGACAGTCGACGGCTACGGGGAAGCAGCGCCGGGGCCCTGGACGCGTCCGAAGTTGGAGCCGCTCCGGCGGCGTGCACAACGGCGCGGGTGAATTGGCTCTGGTACGGTTCACGCAGTCGTCGTCGAGGCAACTCCGGCAGCACGGTGTAAGAGGCACACGGCCCAGTGCACGACGGCAAACAGACAACGGTTCTGGCATTGGGGAGTGGGTGGTAGTGAATTTGGTGTGGTGGGGGCGCCATGGAGGAGGGGCTGAGGTTTTGCAGCTAGGGAGAAGGTGATTTGGCGCCCATGCTGTATGAATGGGGAATTGGGAGGAGAAACCATGTCATACAGACACATTTGTCTGAAATGTGGGGGAAGTTATAGTTCTGCCCCTCCCTTTTGGCTTCTGGGCTTGGGTCTGTGTCTTGAAGGTCCGGCAGACTAGGGTAACTTTGCTTCTCCCAAATAGTGGGCGCCAGTGATTTCAGGCGAGGAGGGTGTGTTTTGAACTAGTGGGCGCGAACAATTTTGGGAGAGGAGGGCGTGTTTTGAAATAGTGGGCGCGAGCGATTTCGACCAAGAAGGGCGTATTTTGAAATAGTCGGCGCGAGCGATTTCGAGCGAGGAGAGGGTGTTTTGCCACCCATGGTTTATGAATTACTAGCACAAATGCCCGTGCGTTGCAACGGGAGAAAATACCAGTTCCTATGAACCATGGTTGGTCTTGGTCAGATCGAGGAACTATGTCACTGGACATTGGTCGCGGATGACAAAATAAAAGATGCATTATTTGACGATCATGACGTGGATCTTAGGACATGGTTACGGTCTGGAGTTAATTGATCTAATTGATAATATATTTTTTATGGAAACTTTCGAGCCCTGTGTTGCAACGGTAGAGAAAAATTGGCCCGTACTAAGATTTAGTGAGAACTATTTATCAGAATACATCCACAATTTTTTCAGTAGTCATCTTGTTATTTTATTTTGAGCATTGAACTAGATTTTTATATTGAGTAAAAATAGATCAAAAAACTACATATCTATGAGAACTTTAAATATATGATGAATCTTCAAATTGAAAATCACATACTTGTAGTTCAAACCTAAATTTTAACATAATTGGAGTTTATGTTTTTAGGAGTAAAAATCTGAACTAAATAGTAGTGAAATTATTTTATTTGGACTTTGAGTAATTTTTTGATTCCACAAAAAAGCAGAATATTTTAAATCTTTATTAACTTTCAGAATATTCTAATATATTCTTGCGAGGATTCAGATACAAATTTGAAACAAACAAAACAGGAAAAGAAACAGCCAAAAGTTAAAACAACAGCATTCAAGTTAGATAGCCAAGTCCAACTCCTCTCCCGTTCTGGGTGAGTACATCATCGGCACATGTTAGAGGATCCGGCCACACCATCTTGAACCTCCTGCTAGTGCGAGTAGCTGTGTGCCGAGCGCAGCCGTGTCGAATGCCACCTCCTGCTTGTCACGGATCAAACTACAGCCTCCATCCGAGCACCTTATGATGCCGCGTCCTTCAGTTGGCCCAGCGCCTTGATTCCTACGACGTGCCATGCGCTTCGTCTAACAGACATTCTACTAGCCCCGACCTCGCTCGCTCTCCCTTCCTCCCGCTTTCGTGACTGTGTCACGAGCGCGTCCGGTAAGCGGGGTCGTCCTGGTCTGGAGCACCAATCACGGGCCTCGCGGACAGTAGTTTAAATACATGGGCATGCCCTCTATCTTGTCCATGTTTAATTTTGACATTAATTCCTTGTCTCTCTTCAATGAGGTGGACAGCAGCCTAAGCCGATTCACCCAAATATCCATCAAGTAGCCAGCTCATGAGTACATGAAGTTTCACATGCGTATATAAACTGGTGCAATCGAACGTAATAGAGCGATGTGGGATTATTTAAGAAAACTAATCCTCTTTTAGACGAAAAGCATAGCATAGCTCAGGTGGTTGCTGACATACACTTTTGATGGAAGCTCATGAGTTCGAATCCTTCTGCAGCTAATGTTTTTGCCTCCACAAGCCTGCTAAGTTGGGCCATAGGGCAGGCTGCGAACGATGGATGGGCTAAAGCCCGTGAAGCCATGCGCGAGCCACGAGATCGGTACGGACAAAAGAGTTCGGGGTAAATACGAAACAGTTTTTCCTCGTTCACGAAAAGTTTTTGTTTTCCACTTACGGGTGGCATTCATGGGTAATTTTAGCCAACTTCTTGGGTAATATAGATGACGGTTAATCCGACGGAAGCAATAGCCGCTTTATTAGTAGGTAAAGATAAAGATTTGGCGCCTACCATTTCGGCCGAGGAGGGGCGCGCTTGGATGAAGTTACAAACATACCCTTGATGTACAACGGGCCAATTGATGCGTGTCACACATAGGCCGGTAATTTCGCGTCTCCCATTTATTTGCTCGGGCGAATTCCAGCGAGTAGAGGGTGTTTAGCGGTTCGTTCAAATTTTGGGAGAACGAGAATCCATGTCTACCTTACCAAGTCGATTCGAATCAAATTTATTAGCTTGCCACTTCTTTTTTAGATGGTGAGATGATGCTCGGGACTAATTTGCTTTTACATGCTCGTTGCTAACGATTTACTATTTCACAAAAAGTTGACCCACTCAAAAAAGGGAATCAAACCAAAAATGAAATATCTTGATTCAATGAAATAGTTTGTTCACCCAGTCCAAGTTGTGGACTAAATCCAAAATTGAACACCTCAATTGAGTAGCATGTTATATTATAGTACTCCATAAACATGTTGAAAGTCAAATTAATGAACTTGTTTGATACACATATCTCCATTCAGGTGTGGATTGCAAACATGAAGTTCTCCCACTGGTGCGCGTCGGTCCTAAACAAATGGTTTAAAACCCCTTTTCACGATGGCATTTGGAACCGTCGCCAAGTGAGTGTGTGCGATAGGGTGTCCTTCCCACATAACCCAGAAATCATCGGGGATAGGCCCTCTTGGGACCTAGACTGGGGCCGTGTGCGATCGGGCGAGGCATCGAAACCCATTCATTTTCGTAGGTATGTACATCCCACACGGTAAATCCCAGAAATCATTTCCGTAGGTATGTACATCCCACACGGTGAATCCCAAAAACCATTTCCGTAGGTATGTACATCCCACACGGTGAATCCCAGAAAAACATTTCCGTTCGTATGTATGTCACACACGGTGAATCCAAGGAATATGTTTCCGTACTTATGCACATGCCACACAGTCAATCTAGGGAAAATGTTTCCGTTCGGATGTACATCCCACGCGGTTTTATGTATACACTCGTTTTGAAAGGTGTAACTATCACACACGCTCTGCCTTGGTTAACAGTTTGCTTTCATTAACTACATCACACATGATTTGATGTAGAAAACTGTGTGGCATTGGGCTATCCTTCGCAAGCGCTTTTACTGCTAGAACCGTTTGGAAAGGTCCATGACCTTTTGTTCTATTTTTATTTTTTCCTGTAATTTATTGTTCTAATTGGAAATTTTGAAATACGAAGCGTGCAATTCAAATTCTCAGCACAATGGTTCAACAATGAATCCATAAATAAAATTGCCAGTACAATATGTTCAGTAATTACAGGACTAGGAAGCAATTAACTATGGTGAACCACAGTATTTAAAGGAGGTAAAGGTGAAGATACAAGTGTAAATCATTTTGTCTGTCGACGGTGTTGAAGAAGCGGAATGCCCATAATGTGCCTTCCTGTATGCCATAGGAACGAACCACTTTTGTCCAACCCCTTATGACGATCGCCCGCCCATCCTTCACCGCCTTGAGGAAGACTTCTAGAGCATTATCATGGTAGCATGAATTATATATTTTAACCTTAGTTGCCTCCACTCCGGTCATGTAGTTTGCAAGGTAATCATCAGTAAATAGCTTCGGAAACCATTGAAAAGAGAAAAATATCAGATACTAAGGTCTAATAGAGTAACTTGTTGTGGGTAGGGGAAAAAGGCAACACATTACTTACCATCCTAAAGTTCACTTTTGTCTTCGACAAAGTGTAAATAAAGAGCTTAATTCCAATCACCCATTTCTTTTGCCTAACATCTTTCTTAGTTTCCTCACTTGATGCTTGTTCATGAACATCTTATTGCCCCATACGCAAAAGGGATCGAAGCGTGGATCAGTACCCCTCATATATGTACCTACAAGCAACCAGTACATATTAGAAGCAAAACTGAGATTGCACAAATGATGTAAAATACAACTACCTACGTTCCTAAGTACACGTATTTTTTTAGATTTCAATATGAAGTACATACGGATATATATAGAATTATAGATATAGATTAGATGAGAATCTAGATTCACTCATTTTGCTCCTTATGTAGTCTATATTGGAATCTCTAAAAATACCTATATTTAGGAATATATGGTGAATAAGACATGGGATGCAGCTAACCTTGATGGCAAAGAACAGCATCGCCCATTTTAGCCCTGTGTAAGTACATGGAAAGCCAATGTTAACTACAATAGGGTTAACATCCACCCAAAATAGCAAATGATAATAAAACAACAGCATCTGTAGTGATATCTTCATTTCGAAAGAGTAGCACGGTAGCAAAGGGACGGATTAAAAAATGGGTACAATTGTTAATTGCAATAGGCTTAACAACATCCTAATTCATGTTTTGTAAGTTTGTAGCCATTGAAATACAACTCTTTAAAAATGGATACAACTGTTAATTGCAACAGGCTTAATGGCCATTGAAACCAGTACTGATAAAAATGCAATTGGCATAGTTAAACATCATAGGGCAGGTGCTGCAAGAGTAGATAATGGCCCAGTTGTCTATAAAAAGGTTGGGAAAATAGCTCAAACGTGTTAGGCATGTTTACTACGACATGCTTAATACATCGACAGTACAAAACATAGCCATTAATTGCAACTGGTATTGGTAAGATTGAACTGGTGGGTACATACTTGGTAAGTCCTGAGAGGTAGTTGCTGGGGCACTTCATCTTGGTCAGAGCCCGCCCAAAGTCAGCGGCGGCGGAGGCGAGCTGTTCCTCCGGGTCGAAGCGTGGATCAGTGCCACTGACACATGTACCTACAGGCAACCAGTAAATGGTAGAAGTTAAACTGCAATTGCACAAGTGATGTGAAATACTGTAAGACATGGGATGCAGCTAACCTTGACGGCAAACACCATCATCGGCCGTTAAGACCCTGCGTAAGTACATGGACAAGCATGTTAAGTACAACAGGGTTAGCATCCACCAAAAATAGCAAATGGGGCAGCATCTCTAGTATATCTTCATTGCGGAGAGTAGCATGGTAGCAAATGGACAGATTAAAAAAAAGGATACAACTGTTAATTGCAACAGGCTTAACAACATCCTAAGTCATGTTTTGTAAGTTTGTAGCCATTGAAATGAAACTGTTTAAAAATGGATTAAACTGTTAATTGCAATAGTCTTAATAGACATTGAAACTGGTACGGATAAAAATGCAATTGGCATAGTTAAACATCACAAGGCAGGTGCTGCCAAAGCAGAGAATGGCCCAAATGTCTATAAAAAGGTAGGGATACTAGCAAAAACGTGTTAGGCATGTTTACTAGAACATGCTTAATACATCGACCGTATAGAACATAGCCATTAATTGCAACTCGTATTGGTAAGATTAAACTGGTGAGTACATACTTGGTAAGTCTTGAGAGGTAGTTGCTGGGGCACTTCATCTTGGCCAGAGCTCACCCAAAGTCAGCGACGGTGGAGGCGAGCTGTTCCTCCGGGTCGGAGCGTGGATCAGTGCCACTGACATGTGTACCTACAGGAAACCAGTAAATGGATAGAAGTTAAACTGCAATTGCACAAATTATGTGAAATACTGTAAGACATGGGATGTAGCTCACCTCGATGGCAAACAAAAGCATCGTCCGTTATGACCCTGCATAAGTACATGGGCAGGCATGTTAAGTGCTACAGGGTTAGCATCCACTAAAAATAGAAAATGGGTAGCATCTCTACTGATATCCTAAGTCATGTATTGTAAGTTTGTTCCTGGTATTGGTGAAATTGATCTGGACACGGTAATATTTGACCATCACACAGTGTGTAGTACTGAAATAAACAAGGCACGAACATGCTTAATACATCAACCGTACAAATCATAGCCGTTGCAAGTGGTATTGGTAAGATCTAGCTTGTCAAATCTTACCTATTAAGTCCTGGGGGTAGTCGCTGGGGGACTTCATCTGGGCCAGAGCCAGCACCATGTCGGCGGTGGCGGCGGAGGCGAGGTGTTCCTCCGGGTCAACACGCATAGCGGCCATCGCACCATGGACCGCCATCAGCTCCTGGCAGGGGGGGGATTTGCAGGCATGAGGATGTTTCGCGGGTGCCATTTAAGAAATCAAGACGGGGACGTGATAGAGATCGGTGGTTATCTAACTAGATCCGAGCAGAACGTAGATGTGGTTGAAGTTGTGGTTGCGGCGGCGGTGGTTTGAGATGCCGGTAGGGGGAGGCACGAGGGAGGGGGATACTGAGGGGAAGGGGATGTGGTTGGAGGAATAAATTCTAAAATCGCGCGCCTAATGAAAATTTCGGTGCGAAATTTGAAACTTGGGCGGGGGAAACACGCAACACAGACGAAGTGCATAAAATACTCGTGTGCGAGAAAAAAGAAAGTTGGCATATCCCGTCTCCAAAAAAATGTACACATGTACTTGATTTTTTCGGTCAATGGTATGCCTGGTTTATTAGGAAATATCACATAGGTAACTGACTTATGGGTCATTAACACAAAAAAACGCAGACGAGTACGGCATACAAACCGTGTGTTTTGTGATCTTCTAATGATTAACGCAAAAAACGCACACGGGCACACATGCTAATCAACGCTCAAAGCCCTCAAAGGATGCTCTTACCAACATTGTACGTTAATACTACAAACTTAAAATACTACTGGTAATTTGCTCTAATACTACAAACTTAAACTACTTCTCACATGCTGCCATCAGGGCATGCTGGCCAGACGCCGGAGTTGTCCTTCCCGGCCTTGTAGATGGCAGCCCACCGTGCTTCGATCTCCGCCAAGCTCTCCTCACCACGGCGTGCAGCCTCTTTTTCTTGCGGCGGCGGGACTCTCTTTTCTTGACTGCTTTCTGCCTTTTCCACTCCTTCTGTGCGGCTTTGGCCACCTCTAGATCCACCACACATTCGGCCATGGCATCCTCAAAGTTCACCCATGTAACCGTCTAGCCGCCGACGGTGATGAACTCGGCGCGGCGAGATGCCATCGCTTCCTTACCATGTGCGCGGTCGCGGGCGGCGAGGAATTGAAATGCCATCGCTTCCTTACCAGTTACTGTGCGCCGCGGTGCCATGGACGACGCCTGGAGAGAGCTCTGGGACGGAGAGGCCGGGCAGCCGTACAGTGTGGTGGTATTCAAGAGCTCAACCACAAATGACAACAGAAATTTGGCTTCCCTTACAGTTTTGCTCGTTCATTATCGCACAAGGTTCATCTCCGTCGCTTCCGGAAACAGTGTGGGCTGAGCCTATTGTGTGTTGCGTTATGATTGGCCGGAAACCCAGCCACGCGGATCACGCGTGTGCACCGTTGGATGCACTGCGATCGAATGGCAATCCACGTCCCGCACATCACACCCGTGCACGTGTAGCTAGATTGGATTTATATGCGCTAAATGCCTAGAAAATGCACATAATCCCCTAAATATGGTAAATGAGCCCGGAAAAATGCCAAATTTGAACACGGTGATTTGCAGGGTGTATGTTCGTCGTAGAAAAAACTCCAGGGCAAAGAACGAAGAAAATTTGGATTCCCTTCAATCTCGAGGATTTCCCTTTCAAAAGCATGGAACTGCCTCGATGATGGTTCGATTTATGAAGGGCGTGCATGACAACACAAGCCAAACCTTCTCAAATTTTTACCAAGGCATGGTGAGGTCATACCATGGCACCATGCCAGGCATCATGTTTTTTAAGCATTTATTTCATTTTTATAGTTGAAAACCCAACAAACAAACATTTGTGGTTGACTATTGCCACACATTTCATCGAAATATCTATCCATTCCTTGTAAAAGGCATGAGAATTTACTAAATGGCATGAGCATGGTTTTCTAGGCCGTTCTTGTGGACCCTTTCATGCATCGATTGTTTGCACTTGAATTATGCGCATTAATGCCTAGGAAATGCACATAATCCCCTAAATATGGCAAATTAACCTGGAAAAGTGCCAAATTTGAACACGGTGATTTGCAGGTTGTATGCTCATCATAGAAAAACTCATGGACAAAGGACAAAGGAAATTTGGACCCCCCCCCCTTCAATCTTGGTGATTTCCCCCTCGAAACCATGAAACTTCCTCGAATGATGGTTCATTTTATGAAAGGCGCGCATCACGACATAAAGAAAACATTCTCCAATTTTTACCAGGGGCATGGTGAGGCCATACCATGGCACCACACCAGGCATCATGTTTTCCAACCATGTGTTTCAATTTTTGTATAGCATGAGCATGGTTTTCCAGACCGTTCTTGTGCACCTTTTCATGCACCGATTGTTCGAATTTGAATTATGTGCATAATTAATGCCTAGAAAATGCACATAATCCCCTAAATGTGGTAAATGAGTTCAGAAAAATGTCAAATTTGAACACGTTTCATTTGAGGCGGTATGTTGATCGTTGGAAAAAAATCTGAAAGACAAACTAGGATAGAAATTTGGATTCCCCTTCAATCTTGGTGATTTCTCTCTCGAAAGCATTGAACTTCCTCGGTGATGGTTTGATTTATGAAGGGCATTCATGACGACATAAATCAAACCTTCTCAGCTTTTAACCAGGGCACGATGAGGCCATACCATGGCACCATGCCAGCCGTCATGTTTTTCAAGCACATATTTCATTGTTCTATAGTTGATAACCCAGTAAATGACGCGTTTGTGGTTGACTCCATTGAAATCTCCACCCATTCCTTGTAAAAGGCTTGAGAAATTACTAAATACCACGAGTATGCTTTTTCCAGACCGTTCTTGTGCACCCTTTCATGCACCAATTGTTTGAATTTGAATTACGTGCATTAATGCCTACAAAATGCACATGATCCCCTAAATATTGTAAATGAACCCGGAAAAGTGTCAAATTTGAACAAGGTGATTAGCAGGGTTTATGTTCATCATAGAAAAAAACTCATGGAACCGGGTGATTAGCAGGAAATTTGGATTCCCATTCAATCTCGGTGATTTACTATCGCACACGGTTCATCTCCATCACCTCTACGAACCGGGTGTGTTCACTCACACATGCAAAAGGAAAAGAAAACCCTCGCCCACTTCGTCCCCACTCACTCGCCGGGGACTCCTCCGCAACTCTACACCCTAAGCTCGACGGCTGTTGGCGGCGACCGTAGGTTGCGCTCCAAACGGCACCAGATTTCGCCTCCACCGCTTTTCGTCACCTATCTGCACTGACATTCTAGACTCTGGTCGACTGGGGTTTTCTGCGGGATTGGGCCGGGGATTTTTCTCATGGAGAAGGTAATCAACTTAATTAGCAAAATATTCACTCATCTCTTATCGCTGTCCGTCCGTCGCTGTTAATCAACCGGCGGAAATCGTCGTGGAATCATTTTTGCTCTAGCTAATTCGTGGGTGTTCATTCATGTGTGCACAGTGCGAACACAAATCAGGCAACTATGGTCGTGGCCAGTCGGAAACGAAGTTCGATCTCACCATTCCGGATGACTTCAGGGAGCGCTCGGTATGTTCAATATCAACCTACCACGGTCGGCATGGCCTAAATTTGTGAACATATACCGTTTGTTGCTACATTATCTATATACTTGCATCAAATCTTTGTTACATTATCTATTTTTAATTCTATATTTTTGTACTTTGCTTGCATCCATATATGGATATGTTCTATCAGTTACTCCCATATTTGCATCTTGCTCGTTTATTTCAATATATCTAATTTAGGATCTTAATTTTCATTTCAAGCAGTACATCCCTTACTTTGCAAGAACATGAGTAGAAGGAAATCTTGGGCTTTACTTTGTTGATGACTCCTAGGATGTCATATTGACAACGCAACATGGGTTTACAATGACGGTTAGCATAAAACTTGATAAAGATGGTCACTCCTGTTTTAATGCGGACCTTTGGAGAAAAATGTCTAAGCGTTATGAACTGAAAGCTGGCAATAAAATTCTGGTGCGTGCACCACAGCCTGGTCTAATTAATATGGATGTTTACTTCCCCAATGTCATCAGCCGATCATAGTCTGATCGAGGTTAGTGTCCTTTCAACTTTCTCCATGATGTCATATTACTATTTAAGCAACCAATTGATCACTATTTAAGCAACCAATTGCGATATCATGTTTTGACTCCGTTCCTAGGCAGTAATAAATTCTGTTTACCAATTTATGCACACTATATATTCTTCTGCCATGTTCTGAATAAATAATACCTTTCCACCTTTTAAGCAGCATATGTTGGATGCATAGTGAACGATCTGTATGTTACTAAGCATACCAAATTTCACTGGAAGGACTTGAAGCATGTCATAAACTTTGTTGATAATCTGACAGAGACAGCACAACGTATGAACACTGGATTTTGGATGGGATTAATTAGACCTATGGTGCACACACTGAACAAATCCAATTGTGTGCACAAAGCGCTGGTAAAAAGTCTTATTTTAATGTTGATGCTCATAAACTATATATCTTCAACGATATGTTACAATTGTTTTTTATTCTACATGTCAACAGAAATTCCCCCTGTAGCCGTTCTTGGATCGATTTCCCGGCGTGGTCGAATTACACTTGTGCCTTCTAATAAGGCCAAAGTGATTGCAACGTACTGCATATCCCGCAAAAATGGAACCATTCAAATTTACAAGTTCTCGCTTCTCCTGGCAATGCATCCATATTGGAAAATTGGACACACTATTCTACTCCTGCTCTACCAAGGCACAGGAGGGCTCTTCCTTTTTATTGATGAGATGCTGAGTCACCGTGATCAAGCTGCTTCCAGTGGATAGTTGCGGTTATTGGCCCTTAGCCTCTTAAAATGTGCTAGCTGTTACTATATATGTTAAGTATGTAGATACGGACCATATGGTTGTTGGCCCTTAGCCTCTTAAAATGTGATAGTTGTTACTATGTTAAGTATGTAGATATGGACCATATGGTTGACAAAACCGTGTTACGAAGATCCTCCTTTTGTCGAATAGTGTTACCACTATATATATGTGACTCAAATGCTGTTACCCAAGTTCATAAATTTTCATGGAAAGTATTAGTATGGTACACAGTTCATTGAGTTTAAGCATGTGCCCGATGTACAGAAGGCATTTGCACATTAATTGTCCATATTGACAATTCACACACATATGGAAACATATGTGTAACATACTAATCATCGCACATGAGTACTCGCAGACGCATCGTGTGCGATACTCCTAGCCACTGCAAGCAACTAGTTTGAATTTTTCAAAGTTTTTTGTACACACAGAATCACACACGAAGTAACTGTATTGACCATCTGTGTTGTAATTTCTCATCACAAACAGTTCATCCGAGTCGTCTGTTTGCCACGTATCACACACATCTTTTTTACACGACTCGTTTGTGTTCTTCTGGCTCATCGCAAACAGTTTACATTTGTGAACTGTATGCTGCATATCCCACACATCTTGTTAAGTTGAACCATTTCTGTTGTGTTCCCTAATCAAAAACAGTTCGCCCGAGTTAACTGTATGCCGTATATTGCACACACATTGATATGGCTGCCTGTTTCTATTGTTCTACCTCATCGCAAACAGTTCGAATGGACTAACCGTGTGTCCTGCATCGCACACACATTGTTATGGCTGCCCATTTCTGTTGTTCTGCCTCATCGCAGATAGTTTGAATGGATTAACCGTATGCCCTTCATCACACACGCAACTAAAACATGAACCATGTTTGATGCATACATCATCGCAAACGTTTTGCACCCTTTTTGACGGTTTTTTACACCACCCTTTGCGATTATTGCATCACACACAGTTTCGGCAAAGGGTCTCTGATCGTAGTGTCGCGTTAGCAATCTCCTGCAGTACTGTCCAATTTGAATATTTGAATGCAAATTTATATCGAAACATGGTTTATATCAGTCTTTGATGCATAAACACGACCTCCCCCTCTCTCGGACTCTTGTTCTCTCTCTAGCCAACAATATTTGTTTCTGTCGGATGCAAACAAACACAAACCTTGTACGTCCCTCTCCCTCTCTCCCTATATATGTATATATATCTATATCTCCCTCTCTAGGTCTTTCTAGTTTGCATGCACACTCCATGTATTGGTCTCTCTGGCACACAATGTATGATTCTCTAGTCCAAGCTAAATATATAGGATGCACTCATCATATGCAAACAAATTTCCTAGCTCGTTGTCCGTAACTCTCTCACGCACCACTCGGCCATCTCGGGGCTCTTCCCTCTCTCTCTATCGAACTCTCCATCTCCCTAGGTCGCACATACACACGCATACCTCACTCGCACTAGATAGACCCATCTAAAACTCTCTCTCTCTCTCCCTCATTCTCTCTCCATCTGACACGCACACACACACACACAATCTCATGCCTAGCAAAGTATGACTGTCTCAAACTCTGTTGTAGGCACATGCAGTCCGAGAAAAAGCTCAAAAGGCATACTTCCTGCGCTTTCAGAGGATCTAAATCAGTCTTCATCCTTTCGCTTTTCAAAGCCCCTCGCAATAAATATGTAAATTCGTTTCGCAGAAATTCAGAGATTTTCTATGTATATGACTATTTCTCAATCTCCATCACAAACATACGCATTGCCTCTTTCCCTCACTTGGTATATATAGATTTCTCTCGAGGCATATATCTGTCACACATACCTCGTCCCTTGATCTCCCACCCATATAGTCCCCTCATGATCTCGAGGGGATCTCTCTCTATCACAAACACACCCTCTCTCCCTCCCCATGCGTCCATCTTCTCCATATGTCCCTCTCGACCTCTGTACCTTGTTAGCCAGACCCTTAGTGGGCAGGTGCTAGAGGGGGGTCTCTCTCCATTGCAAACAACCATGCACTAGCTATCTCCATGTATCACCTCACTTTTCTATCTCGGAGATGCGTGCGTGATATGTTTGCATAAGACACACATACACTCTCTCTATTTTATCGTTTATTGTCCCTTTCTATTCCACACACACACACACTCTTTTTGTGCACTCACTCTTTCTCCTTCACACACACTTGATCTCTCTCGACTTAGGTACTCTCTTTGGTCCATAGCATATAGATTTATTGAAAAGTCAAACTTCACAAAGTTTGACCAGGTACGTGGAGAAAAACATTTACATTTAGAACGGCAAACATATATCATTAGATTCATCACAAGATGTAGTTTCATATGATGTATCTTTGGTATTATCGATATAAATAATATTTTGTGTAAACCTGGTCAAAGTTTCAAAAGTTTGACTTCTAGAAAATTTATATGCACTTCACTATCGAACCGATCGATGGAGTATCTCTTTCCCTCTCAGCTATCTGACACACCACTTAGCCGTATCGGGGCTCCTCCATCTCTCTCAAACTTTATATCTCCCTGGTTCACACATACACATATCTCGCACGCACTACATAGACCCATCTAACAATCTCCGCCCTTCTTCTCTCTCTATGTGACATGCACCACCCCCCCTAAGTACCATAATCTCTCACTCCATCATAGGTACACACATTCCCCCCTAATTATGACTATCTCTCACTATCCATCAGGAACACACGTATTGTCTCCTTCCATTCCTACGTCTATCTCGATATCTCCGGGGTAATCTTCTATCTTGCACACACCTTGTTAGTCGATCTCCCACCCATGTAGTCCCATCATGATCTTCAGGGGATCTCTCTATCCCAAACACACACTCTCTCCTACGCATGCCTGCATTTTCTCCATACGTCTCTCTTGACCTCTCTCCCTTGTTTGCTAGACCACTCTTGGCCACGTGCTAGGGGTCTTTATCTCTCGGTTGCAAACAACCACAATCTATCTCCTCACCTCACTTTCGATGTCGAAGATGCATCTGTGGTATGTTTGCATAAGACACACACACACACTTTTTCTCTACTTTATCGTGTGTTGTCCATGTCTCTTTCATAGACACACACACACACACACTTTTTTCACACACTCTTTCTATCTCTCACACACACACTCTCTCTCTCTAGTTAGGTACTCTCTCACGTCCATAACATATGGATGTTTTGACAAGTCAAACCTCAGAAAAGTTTGACCAGGTATATGTGGAGAAAAACATTTGCATATGGAGCGATCAATGGATACATCACAACATGTACTTAGTTCATATTACCATTTATCTTTTGTACTGTAGATATGAGTAATTTATTTATAAACCTGGTCAAAGTTTCAAAAGTTTGACTTAAAAAATTATAGGCACGATATTATCGAACGGAGGGAGTAGTTCTTTCTCTCTCTGTACTATCTCTCTTTTTTTCTTTGGCATGGCTCTCTGTACTCTCACTCAATCTCTCTTTACCGAGGGATTATATGCTCACTGTGTTAGCATATAGCTCCGTATACTGTTTAGTTGACTGGTCAACCTGTCCACATGCTGCCTTGTCAGCTCGTGTTCTTTATCTTGGTGTGCTGGCCCATGTGGCAGTGGGTGAAAATAAATAAACTAGAGGCCCATCTGACACGCGGTGAAGTAAACAAAGTTGAAACCACTCGAGGTAGCATCCCATTGAAAGCACAGGTGCTCCCAGGGTGATTTGGGTAATTAATGTCAACATATCTCTTGTTGGACTAATATTTTTATCTACTATATTTTAGAAAGTTCAACAAAGGCGTGTCATGGACAAGAGGATGTGAATCCCCTTCAAGAAGCTAAGGACAAGGATTGGCAAAAGCTCAAGACTCTACATTTTTGTTCTAGTGATCGAAGATCACATTGAGTCCATAGGAACAACCAATACTATTAAAAGGGGATGAGGTGTTGCTTAATGGCTTGCTTGCTCAAAGTGCTTAGTGATATGCTCCAAAGCCCTCAACCACTTTCTCATTTCCACATATGTCCCAAACCTAAAGTCAAGCTCGGCCCACCGATTTGATCTATCCGGCACCACCGAGTTCACTTGACATAGCCACTGCCAGAAACCCTAATTAGTTCGGTCTCACCGATGGGATCTCGGTCTCACCGAGATGGGCTTGCAAACTCTCTGTTGCCTATTGCAATTATTTCGGTCTCACAGAGATACGCAGTCGGTCTCACCGAGTTTGCTTGAACAACTCTCTGTTTGCTTATTACCAAAATCGGTCCCACTGAGTTTGTGAAATCGGTAAAACCGAGTTAAGGTTTTACCCTAACCCTAGCACATCGGTCCCACCGAGTTGATCATATCGGTCCCACCAAAAACTCTAATGTTCACATTTTGAACCATATCGGTCTGACCGAGTTTCACTATTTGGTCCCACCGAGTTTGGTAAATTGTGTGAAATGGCTAGATTTTGTGTGGAGGCTATATATAACTATCCACCCATTCTCCATTCATGGAGAGAGCCATCAGAATGTGCCTACACTTCCACTACTCATTTTCTGAGAGAGAACCACCTACTCATGTATTGAGACCAAGACATTCCATTCCAACCACAAGAATCTTGATCTCTAGCCTTCCCCAAGTTGCTTTCCACTCAAATCATCTTTCCACCATATCCAAATCTGTGAGAGAGAGTTGAGTGTTGGGTGATACGTCTCCGTCGTATCTACTTTTCCAAACAATTTTGCCCTTGTTTTGGACTCTAACTTGTATGATTTGAATGGAACTAACCCGGACTGACACTGTTTTCAGCAGAATTGCCATGGTGTTGTTTTATGTGCAGAAAACAAATATTCTCGGAATGACCTGAAACTCCACGGGATGTCTTGGAAAAAACAACAAAAAATCCTCGCCAAAGATGAAGACCAGGGGGCCCACACCCTTCTCACGAGGGTGGGGGCGCGCCCCCCCCTACCTCGTGGGCCCCCTGGAAACCCTTCGATGCCAACTCCAACTCTATATATTCGCTTTCGGAGAGAAAAAAATAGGAGAGAAGAAATCATTGCATTTTACGATACGGAGCCGCCGCCAACCCTAAAACCTCTCGGGAGGGCTGATCTGGAGTTCGTTCGGGGCTCCGAAGAGGGGGATTCGTCGCCGTCGTCATCATCAACCATCCTCCATCACCAATTTCATGATGCTCACCGCTGTGCGTGAGTAATTCCATCGTAGGCTTGCTGGACGGTGATGGGTTGGATGAGATTTATCATGTAATCGAGTTAGTTTTGTTAGGGTTTGATCCCTAGTATCCACTATGTTCTGAGATTGATGTTGCTATGACTTTGCTATGCTTAATGCTTGTCACTAGGGCCCGAGTGCCATGATTTCAGATCTGAACCTATTATGTTTTCATGAATATATGTGAGTTCTTGATCCTATCTTGCAAGTCTATAGTCACCTACTATGTGTTATGATCCGGCAACCCTGAAGTGAAAATAATCGGGACCACTCCCGGTGATGACCATAGTTTGAGGAGTTCATGTATTCACTATGTGCTAATGCTTTGTTCCAGTTCTCTATTAAAAGGAGGCCTTAATATCCCTAAGTTTCCAATAGGACCCTGCTGCCATGGGAGGGTAGGACAAAAGATGTCATGCAAGTTCTTTTCCATAAGCACGTATGACTATATACTGAATACATGCCTACATTACATTGATGAATTGGAGCTAGTTTTGTGTCACCCTATGTTATGACTGTTACATGATGAACCGCATCTGGCATAATTATCCATCACTGATCCGATGCCTACGAGTTTTCCATATACTGGTTCTCGCTTATTTACTTTCCCACTACTACTATTATAATCACTACAAAATACCAAAAACATTACTTTTGCTGTCTTTACTTTTGTTGCCACTACCACCACTATCATATTACTTTGCTACTAAATACTTTGCTGCAGATACTAAGTTTCCAGGGGTGGTTGAATTGACAACTCAGTTGCTAATACTTGAGAATATTCTTTGGCTCCCCTTGTGTCGAATCAATAAATTTGGGCTGAATACTCTACCCTCGAAAGCTGTTGCGATCCCCTATACTTGTGGGTTGTCAAGACTAATTTCTGGCGCTGTTGCCGGGGAGCATAGCTCTATTCTTTGAGTCACTTGGGATTTATATCTGCTTATCATTATGAAGAACTTGAGAGATCCAAAAACCAAGATCTATCCCTCAACTACGAGGGGAGGTAAGGAACTGCCATCTAGCTCTGCACTCGATTCACCTTCTGTTATGAGTAAGCTAGCGACACCTACACCTGCTTCTGCTATTCGTTCTGATATGTCGCATGTTGTTGATGATGCCACTTCTGCTATGCATGATACTTATGATGAAACTGCTTCTATGTCTGATACTACTGTGCCCCTTGGTGAATTTCTTGATGAACAAATTGCTAGGGCTAGAGAAAAAGAAATTATTGAATATGAATACGATGATGATAGTGATGATGAAAATATGCCTGTTATTCCTGAGGGCTATCTTTTTGATAAGGAATCTTCTGCCGCTATTTTTGCTTGCAAAGATAGATATGAGCTTAAGAGGTTATTAATTAAATGGAACAAAGAATCACTTAGAGATAAAATGAGACCCGACTCTGCTTTTGCTACTTCACCTATATGTGTTCCTGATAAGGATTATGAATTCTCTGTTGATCCTGATATAATTACTTTGGTTGAATCTGATCCATTTTATGGCTATGAATCTGAAACTGTTGTGGCACATCTTAGTAAGTTAAATGATATAGCTGCCCTGTATACTAATGATGAGAGATCGCGTTACTTTTATATACTCAAAATATTTCCGTTCTCATTAAAGGGTGATGCTAAGATATGGTTTAATTCTCTTGATCCTGGTTGTGTGCATAGTCCCCAGGATATGATTTATTAATTCTCTGCTAAATATTTCCCTGCTCATAAGAAACAAGCTGCTTTGAGGGAAATATACAACTTTGTGCAAATTAAAGAAGAGAGTCTCCCACAAGCTTGGGGGAGGCTTCTCAAGTTACTTAATGCTTTGCCTGATCATCCTCTTAAGAAACCCGAAATACTTGATATCCTTTATAATGGACTAACCGATGCTTCCAGATTTTACCTGGATAGTTGTGCTGGTTCTCTTTTCAGGGAAAGAACACCGGATGAAGCTGAAATTCTATTGAATAATACGTTGACAAATGAAAATAATTGGGCACCTCCTGAGACAGCTCCTGCTCCAATTACTGAGCCTATTCTTAAACTAACTCCTAAGAAGAGAGGTGTTCTATTTCTCAGTCCCGAAGATATGCAAGAGGCAAAGAAATCTATGAAAGAGAAAGGTATGAAAGAGAAAGGTATTAAAGCTGAAGACATTAAGAATTTACCTCGTATTGAAGAAATACATGGTCTTAATATACCGCATGTTGAAGAAACATATGATCTCAATTCTTTATTTATTGAAGAACCTCCTGACCCCGATATCCCGACACAGGTAGTAAAGGTAAATTCTCTCTATAGATATGATAAAGTTGAAGTTCCTCCTACTAAAATTGCTAGTCAGTGCTTGGATGAGTTTGATAACTTTATGTATAAGCAAGACGACTTCAATGCTTATTTTGGTAGACAATTAAAAGAAAATGCTTATATGATTAGACGCTTGGGTGATTACATGGCTGATATTAAAGGTGAACTTAAACTTGTTAGTAAACATGCCTCTATGGTTACCACTCAAGTAGAGCAAGTGCTTAAAGCTCAAAAAGAAGTGCTTGATGAAATGAATAGTAAGAAAAATGATTATGCTGTAAGAGTGGCTACTAGAACTGGTAGAATGACTCAGGAACCTTTGTATCCTGAAGGCCACCCTAAGAGAATCGAGCAAGATTCTGAGAGAAATAATATTGATGTTCCTAGTTCTGCTAAAAAGAAGAAAAAGAAAAATGATAGAACCATGCAAACTTCTAGTGAACCTATTGCTGAACCCCCTAATAATCCAAATGATATATCTATGACTGATGCTGAAACACAATCCGGTAATGAACATGAACCAAGCGAAAATATTAATGATGATGTTCATGATGGTGCTCAACCTAGTAATGACAATGATGTAGAAATTGAACCTGCTGTTGATCTTGATAACCCACAATCAAAGAATCAATGTTATGATAAAAGAGACTTTGTTGCTAGGAAACATGGTAAAGAAAGGGAACCTTGGGTCTAGAAACCCATGCCTTTTCCTCCAAAACCATCCAAGAAAAAGGATGATGAGGATTTTGAGCGCTTTGCTGAAATGATTAGGCCTATCTTTTTGCGTATGCGATTAACTGATGTGCTCAAAACAAATCCTTATGCTAAATATATGAAGGATATCATTACTAATAAAAGAAAGAGACCGGAAGCTGAGATTTCCACCATGCTTGCTAATTATACTTTTAAGGGTGGAATACCAAAGAAACTTGGAGATCCCGGAGTACCTACTATACCTTGCTCCATTAAAAGAAATTATATTACAACTGCTTTATGTGATCTTGGAGCCGGTGTTAGTGTTATGCCTCTCTCTTTATATCGTAGACTTGACTTGAATAAGCTGACACCTACCAAAATATCTTTGCAACTGGCTGATAAATCAACTGCTATACCTGTCGGTATTTGTGAGGATGTGCCTGTTGTGGTTGCAAACGTTACTATTTTAACGGACTTTGTTATACTTGATATTCCCGAGGATGATAGTATGTCTATTATTCTTGGAAGACCTTTTCTTAATACTGCAGGGGCTGTTATTGATTGCAACAAAGGCAATGTCACTTTTCATGTTAACGGTAATGAGCATACGGTACACTTTCCGAGGAAACAACCTCAAGTTCATAGTATCAACTCCATTGGAAAAATTCCATCGATTATATTTGGAGGTTTTGAATTTCCTCTTCCTACTGTCAAGAAGAAATATGATATACTTATTATTGGGGATGTGCATATCCCCGTTGAGGTAACTTAGTGTTATTCGAAATTTCTTTGGTTTCATGAGTATCGGAATGAGTTTGTTAACAAGACTTGATCAACCTTGTTAGTGGATTCTTTTTGATGAGCATGAGATGGATGAAACTAGAAGCACAAACTTTTGTACCCTCTCTATATTTTCTGTTATTTAGTAGAAATAAAGTAAAAATAGTATTTTTTCTGTCTATTTCCTGACTTACCCGTGTAATATAAAAATATCCCGAAAATAAAAGTCCTCAGAATGCCATGCCAATTTAATATGATTTTTTCGGGAATATTTGAGGATTTACTGTGCAAAAATTACCGCGGGAGGAGCTGCCACCTGGCCATGAGGGTGGTGGGCGCCCCCCCCCTCTAGGGAGCGCCCCCTGCCTCGTGGGCCCATGATGGCCCTCCTCCACTTATCCCAGCACCCATCTTCTTCCTCTGTCTCACACAAACCCGAAAAACCAACTCAAGCACGAGTTCCAGCCACTTTTGCTGTGATTTTCGATCTCCTTGCTCAAAGCACCTCTCACAAAACTGCTTGGGGAGATTGTTCCTTGGTATGTGACTCCTCCGTTGGTCCAATTAGTTTTTGTTCTAGTGCTTTATTCATTGCAAATTTTTGCTGCTTAGGTGACCATGTTCTTGAGCTTGCATGTCAAATTTATATGGTTCAAAGTAGTTTTAATACATGATATAGGCCCTAGGCACTTGTAGGAGTAGTTGCTATCAATATTATTGAGTTTGGTTCAATTTTATTTTGAAGTTACTAAAAATTTCAGAATTTTTCAGAAAATGATGAGGAGATTATTGAGGGGCTCATCGAGCCAAAGCTCGAAGGAAAAGGCACCGAAGCCTAAGTATAATTTGCCGCGCACCGCGGAGATTCGGGCGTGTGAATGGCCTTCTGATGATTTCTTGAGAGCAGCCGGTATCTATGAAGATTTTCATGAATTGGCTCACAATGCAGGCCTCACCGCTTTCCTCCACGACCAATGCGATCAGTATCTCTTACTCACAAATACCTTTGTACAAAACTTTTATTTTCATCCTAGGAACTCACCACCTACGGTGGAGTTTCATTTATATGATGAGCCTAAGGAGATGTCACTTTATGATTTCTGTCGTATTTGTTTAGTCCCCTTTGAGGGCAAGACAGAAGAACCACACCATGATGATGTGGAGGGATTTATTAATAATATCACTGTAGGAGAAACCAGGAAGGTTTCCGATGCACGAATCACTAGCATACATTTTTCCTGTTTTACGTTACTTTGCATTATTTGCTAGTCGTTGTTTAATTGGACGCAGAAACTGTGGAAACCTTAGTATCCCTGATATAATTATTCTACTCCAAGGTTTATATAGTGATAACACTTTTAGTATGGGCGGTATTATTGCTAGACGGTTAAATATGAACCGTACTAAGGGTCCCATCTTTGGAGGCATCTATGCTACACGCCTAGCCGCACATTTTAACATACCTATTAGGCATGCTGAGAAGGAAGAAAAGGTGTTGCCCCGTGTTTATCTAGATCATAAAAGTATGGTGGCACATGATTTTATTGTTAAGAATAGGGCAGGAGAGCTTAAATATCAATTGTTCTTTAATAAGCATCATCCTGAGACTATTACCTTGCCCGCTCCTTCTTTGTTTGATTTGACTGCAGGCACGTACCTTGTTCCGTTGACGGCTATTCACGCCTACCAGAACCCTGCACCAGCCGAGGAGCCAGAACCGGAACCACAATTTGATCCTTCACGGCAGTCTAACTATCAGTGGGATCCGGAGATGATTGCCAGCCAGTGGCAATCGGAGCCTTCTTCTTCCTCATCACAGTATGACCCCAACAACTATTATTATGGATATCAGCCAGGCCAGCCATGGCCATGGACCAACTTAGGCCAAAAGCCTAAGCTTGGGGGAGTACGTATTTCTCACCGACATTACATTTATGTTCACACACACTCATTATTAGATGTCGGTGCTCATACTTTTTCATTGTATTATCCATGCTAGTTTATTTCCTTTTATGCTTTCTTCTTGTGTGTTTAATAAACCTTAAGAAAAACCAAAAAAATTAGTAGTAGTTTATTTCTCTGCTGTAGTAGTAATTAAAAAGAAAACCCAAAAATATTTCCCGTTCTTCTTTTGCTTGTTGGGAGCTTTCCCATGTAAATAGTTTTAGTTCTTTTCTTTTCTTTGGGGGTCAGTAGGAGAAGACCATAATTAAATTGTTGAAGTGGCTCTTATATGCATTATTGTTGAATTAACCAAGGAGCCCATATTGCCTTGTCTTCTCTTGTTTATTGAATGCTCACAGATTCCAGCTTAGTCCAATGCATGTACACTCTTATTATTATTCACACCATTCGGTCGTGCAAGTGAAAGGCAATTATGATGATATATGATGAATGACTGAGATGAGAAAAGCTGGTATGAACTCGACCGCTTTTGTTTTTGTAAATATGATGAGCCCCGCGTTCTTGATTCAGCTTATTATGAATAAACATGTTTGCAATGACAATTAGAGATAGTAGTTGCTTGTGCCATGCTTGATTAGCTATAAGTTATAATGATTTACCCTGTGTGCCAACATGCTATTGAGATGGTTATGATGTGGTATGATGGGGTGGTATCCTCCTTTCAATGATTTAAGTGGCTTGACTTGGCACATGTTCATGCATGTAGTTGAAACAAATCAACATAGCCTTCACGATATTTATGTTCATGGTGGATTATATCCTACTCATGCTTGCATCCAATGTTTATTAATTTTAATGCATGTACATGGCTGTTGTCGCTCTCTAGTTGGTCGCTTCCTAGTATTTTGCTAACCTTCACCTGTACTAAGCGGGAATACTGCTTGTGCATCCAATCCCTTAAACCCCAAAGTTATTCCAGATGAGTCCACTATACCTTCCTATATGTGGTATCTACCTGCCGTTCCAAGTAAATTTGTATGTGCCAAACTCTAAACCTTCAAATAAACATTCTGTTTTGTATGCTCGAATAGCTCATGTATCAACCAAGGTTGTCCTTATCTTCCGTGTTAGGCGGGTTATTCTCAAGAGGAGTGGACTCCTCTCCTCACTCACGAGAAAATGGCTGGTCACCGGGATGCCCAGTCCCATGCTTTATTCAAACTAAATCAAAATTAACTGCAAGCAAAACTCCCCCTGGGACCTGATGTATGTTGGAGGCACTCGTTGTTTCGAGCAAGCCATGGATTGATGTTTGTTGGTGGAGGGGGAGTATAAACTTTACCATTCCGTTTGGGAACCGCCTATAATGTGTTTAGCATGGAAGATATCACCATCTCTTAGTTGTTATGTTGACAATGAAGGTATACCGCTTAAAATACAATTTATCTCTATTGCAAAACCAAGCTTTGGCACCTCTACAAATCCCTGCTTCCCTCTGCGAAGGGCCTATCCATTTACTTTTATGTTGAGTCATCACCCTCTTATTAAAGAGCACTAGCTGGAGAGCGCAGTTGTCATTTGCATTCATCACTGTTAATTTATATTGGGTATGACTATGATTGTATCTCTTTTACCATGAATTACAATGTCTAGTCAGTCCTTGATCTTTAAAGGTGCTCTGCATTTATGTTTTGCGGTCTCAGAAAGGGCTAGCGAGATACCATCTTGTTATATCATATTATGATTGTTTTGATAAAGTGTTGTCATCCGAGATTTATTATTATGACTTGCTAGTTGATTATGCTATTGATATGAGTAATTATGAGACCTGAGAATTATTGCAAATGTGGTTAGTTATGATCTATGCTGAAAACTTGAATGCTGGCTTGACATAGTTACAACAACAAGAGCAAACAGAGTTTGTAAAAGTTTTTCTTTCTTTCTTTTAGTTTGTCAACTGAATTGCTTGAGGACAAGCAAGGGTTTAAGCTTGGGGGAGTTGATACGTCTCCGTCGTATCTACTTTTCCAAACACTTTTGCCCTTGTTTTGGACTCTAACTTGTATGCTTTGAATGGAACTAACCCGGACTGACGTTGTTTTCAGCAGAATTGCCATGGTGTTGTTTTATGTGCAGAAAACAAATATTCTCGGAATGACCTGAAACTCCACGGGATGTCTTAGAAAAAACAATAAAAAATCCTCGCCAAAGATGAAGACTAGGGGGCCCACACCCTTCTCACGAGCGTGCCCCCCCTAGGGCGCGCCCCCTACCTCGTGGGCCCCCTGGAAACCCTCCGACGCCAACTCCAACTCTATATATTCGCTTTCGGAGAGAAAAAAATAGGAGAGAAGAAATCATCGCGTTTTACGATACGGAGCCGCCGCCAAGCCCTAAAACTTCTCGGGAGGGCTGGTCTGGAGTCCGTTCGGGGCTCCGGAGAGGGGGATTCGTCGCCGTCGTCATCATCAACCATCCTCCATCACCAATTTCATGATGCTCACCGTCGTGCGTGAGTAATTCCACCGTAGGCTTGCTGGACGATGATGGGTTGGATGAGATTTATCATGTAATCGAGTTAGTTTTGTTAGGGTTTGATCCCTAGTATCCACTATGTTCTGAGATTGATGTTGCTATGACATTGCTATGCTTAATGCTTGTCACTAGGGCCCGAGTGCCATGATTTCAGATCTCAACCTATTATGTTTTCATGAATATATGTGAGTTCTTGATCCTATCTTGCAAGTCTATAGTCACCTACTATGTGTTATGATCCGGCAACCCCGAAGTGACAATAATCGGGACCACTCTCGGTGATGACCAGAGTTTGAGGAGTTCATGTATTCACTATGTGCTAATGCTTTGTTCCGGTTCTCTATTAAAAGGAGGCCTTAATATCCCTAAGTTTCCAATAGGACCCCGCTGCCATGGGAGGGTAGGACAAAAGATGTCATGCAAGTTCTTTTCCATAAGCACGTATGACTATATACGGAATACATGCCTACATTACATTGATGAATTGGAGCTAGTTCTGTGTCACCCTATGTTATGACTGTTACATGATGAACCGCATCCGGCATAATTATCCATCACTGATCCGGTGCCTACGAGTTTTCCATATACTGGTTCTCGCTTATTTACTTTCCCGCTGCTACTATTACAATCACTACAAAATACCAAAAACATTACTTTTGCTGTCTTTACTTTTGTTGCCACTACCACCACTATCATATTACTTTGCTACTAAACACTTTGCTGCAGATACTAAGTTTCCAGGTGTGGTTGAATTGACAACTCAGCTGCTAATACTTGAGAATATTCTTTGGCTCCCCTTGTGTCGAATCAATAAATTTGGGTTGAATACTCTACCCTCGAAAGCTGTTGCGATCCCCTATACTTGTGGGTTATCATTGGGGAGACTATCATTTGAAGCACAAGAGCATGGAGTTCATCGTCAACACACCATCTATTACCTTTTGGAGAGTGGTGTCTCCTAGATTGGTTTGGTGTCACTTGGGAGCCTCCGTCAAGATTGTGGATTTGAACCAAGGAGTTTGTAAGGTCAAGGAGATCGCCTACTTCATGAAGATCTACCCAAGTGAGGCAAGTCATTCGTGGGCGATGGCCATGGTGGGATAGACACGGTTTCTTCTTCGTGGACCCTTTGTGGGTGGAGCCCTCCGTGGACTCGCGCAACTATTACCCTTCATGGGTTAAAGTCTCCATCAACGTGGATGTACGATAGCACCACCTATCAGAACCACACCAAAAATCTCCGTGTCTCCAATTGCGTTTGCACACTCCAATCCCATCCCTTTACTTTCTTGCAAATTATATGCTTCACTTTCCGCTGCTCATATACTCTTGCCATGCTTGCTTGAAATGTATTTTGAATGTTTAAACTTGTGTTAAAACTCCACCTTAACTTAAAGAAAATAAAAAGTGCTATCTTTCTTCGATGAGGGTCTAATCACCCCCCTCTAGACACCTCTTCTCGATCCTTTCAATTGGTATCAGAGCATTGGTATCCACTGCTTTGGTTTAATCACCATTGGAGAAAGATGGATGAGTCCATGTTGGGGAATTTTAGACATAGAGTGCCTATACTTGATGGAGAGTTCTTTCATGCTTGGAAAAATGAGATGCTTGAGATTTTCAATGAATATCATTTGAACAAGTACATTACTAGCCCGTGTACACCCCTTGCTGACCCCTTACATCCTACCCCTGATGAATCTCTTGACATGATTCGCAACCTTAGGACTATCAATGTTATCACTAGAGGTTTGCCTAGAAATTTGATTGTTTGCTTGCCTACTCTTGATTGTGCCTACACCATATGGAGATTTCTTGAGGAATGATTTCCAAACTATTCCTTGCAAAATCTAGATGTTATTCTTCATAAGTCAATTGCCTTAAGTAAGATGAATTCCAATGATCCTAAGTTTGGTGATTGTTTATTTGAGCTTCGTGATCTTATGCGTGCTAAAGGAGATGTTGGAATCATTAGCAACATCATTTCCGAAGTCATTAGAATTCATAAAGATGAACATTGTCATGATCATATATCTAATGAATCACTGTCTGTAGGTGATGATCATTCACAAGACGATGTTGAACATGGATACTATGATGAGGATGATGATAGTGACGTTGATCTCGATGAGTCTATGAGACACTTTGGTCTTATGGCTAATCTTCACAGTTATATGGCTGAAGAAAAGGAATGGGTTCTTGATAGTGGATGTATCGATCACATGACCGCAGACAAGGATATGTTTCGTGAGCTTGCTGGAAACGACGACCCTCAAAAGTATGTCACTTTCGGTGACAACTCAAAGGGTAAGGTGGTTGGCCTTGGTAAGGTGGCCATCTCACATACAGCTCCATCCAAAATGTTATGCTTGTTGAATCTCTTGGCTATAATTTACTTTCCATATCTAGACTAGCTGACTTTGGATTCATTGTCCTATTTACTGAAGTAGATTGCCAAGTGTTCCGAAGAGACAATCATAAAATGTTCTTTACCGGTATACGTAGAGGTAATCTATACATTGTTAATTTCACTAAAAAGGCTCAACCTAGAACTTGCTTGATTGCTAAGTCTTCTAGAGGTTGGTTGTGGCATAGAAGGTTAGGTCATGTGGGCATGCGAGATCTTGATAAGCTTATTAAAGGTGATCATATCCTTGGAGTGAAAGATGTTATATTTGACAAGGATAGATTATGCAGTGCTTGTCAAGCAGGAAAACCGGTTGGAGGAAGCCACCCCGTGAAGAACAACATGACCTCGAGAAGACCGCTTGAGCTACTTCATATGGATCTCTTTGGTCCAAATGCCTATAAAAGTCTCGCTGGAAACTCGTTTGGTTTAGTCATAATCCATGATTTGTCAAGATTTACGTGGGTGTTCTTTCTTGATGATAAATCGCAGGTCCAAAAGATCTTCAAGAACTTCGCTAGGAAGGCCCAATATTAATTTGAAGTGAAGATCAAGAACGTTCGCAGCGACAACGGAACGGAGTTCAAGAATGCAAATGTGGACACCCTTCTTGATGAAGAAGGGATTTCACATGAGTTCTCGGCTACGTACACACCTCAACAAAATGGAGTTGTTGAGAGGAAGAACCGGACTCTTATTGAGCTGGGGAGAATCATGCTTGATGAGTACATGACGCGAAACACTTTTGGGCGGAAACGATTGAGACAGCTTTTCATGCAACAAATCGTCTATATCTGCACAAGCTACTCGGCAAGACGGCATACGAGCTTCTCATCGGTAACAAACCCCAAGTTGGATACTTTTGAGTATTCGTCTCAAAGTGCTATATTCTTGATAAGCATCGTCGTTCTAAATTTGCTTCTAAATCTCATGAGGTTTTCCTATTTGGTTATGGTTCAAACTCACACACTTACCGTGTCTACAACAATCTCACCCGGAAGGTTGAAGAGATGGTAGATGTGAAGTTTGATGAATCTAATGACTCACAAGTAGAGTAATTGCCAATTGATGTAGGACACAAAGATCCGTCGGAAGCAATCCAAGACTTGCCTATTGGCAAGATTCGCCCAACGGAGGTGAGGGAAAGTACCTCGTCTGTCCAAGTGTAAGCTTCTACCTCACTACAAGGTGAACCAAGAGTTGACTCGGAGGCATCCACATGTGGGACATGCCAAGATGAAGAAAATGAGGAAGTGCACCAAGATGAACCTCATGAACCTACTTCTCCACCTCCATAAGAGAACAACAACGAAGAAGGCCAAGAGGAAGAACAAGATGATGAAGAAGATGTTCCAACCTGGCCCAAACAAAAGCTCTCACGAGTTAGAGAAGAGTCTCAAGAGACCATCCCGTCGACCAAATCTTCAACGATATTCAAACCGGGAGAATCACTCGCTCTAAAACTCGTTTGGCAAATTTTTGTGAACATTATTCATTCATCTCTAGAATTGAACCTATGAAGGTTGAAGAAGGACTAGAAGATCCGGATTGGATAAACGCCATGCACGAAGAGCTACACAATTTTGAGAGGAACCAAGTGTGGACATTGGTTGAGAAGCCCGACAACAACCACAACATCATTGGTACCAAATGGGTGTTTCGGAATAAGAAAGATGAAGATGGACAAGTAGTATGCAACAATGCCCGTCTCGTTGCCTAAGGCTACACTCAAGTCGAAGGTATGGACTATGGTGAGACATATGCCCCCGTTGCTAGACTTGAGTCCATACGCATCTTACTTGCTTATGCCAATCATCATGATATCACATTGTATTAAATGGACATTAAAAGTGCTTTTCTAAATGGTGAAATTGAGGAGGAAGTTTGTGTTAAACAAACTCCCGGCTTTGTTAATCCTAAGAAACCCGGCCATGTTTACAAACTTCACAAAGCTCTTTATGGTCTTAAACAACCTCCTAGAGCATGGTATAAATGCTTGACCAAGTTCCTTATTGAAAAAGGCTTCGAGATTGGAAAAATAGATTCTACTCTTTTTACTAAAAGGGTTAATGGTGAATTATTTGTGTGCCAAATTTATGTTGATGATATCATATTTGGTTCGACTAACCCTCATTTTAGTGAAAAGTTTGGAAAGCTAATGTCGGAGAAGTTTGAGATGTCTATGATGAGTGAACTCAAGTTCTTTCTTGGTTTGGAAATCAAACAAACTAAGGAGGGTACCTTTGTGTCTCAAACAAAGTATACCAAGGACTTGTTCAAGAAGTTCAATATGCAAGAAAGCAAAGGTATGAAAACACCCATGCCTACTAGTGGACATCTTGACTTGACTAAGGATGGCAAACCGGTTGACCAAAAGGTCTATCGCTCTATGATTGGTTCATTATTATATCTATGTGCCTCCCGTCCCGATATTATGTTAAGTGTGTGCATGTGTGCACGATATCAAGCGCCCCCCCAAAGAATGTCATCTTAAGGCTGTGAAGAGGATAGTGAGATACTTAATTCATACACAAAATTTTGGCATTTGGTATCCTAAGAGTTCTTCTTTTGATCTTGTTGGCTACTCCGACTCAGACTATGCCGGTGATAAGGTTGATAGAAAGTCCACTTCGGGTACTTGTCAATTTCTTGGTAGATCTCTTGTGTCTTGGTCCTCCAAGAAACAAAACTCGGTATCCTTATCCACCGATGAAGCAGAATACATTGCCTTCGGTTCATGTTGTGCTCAATTACTTTGGATGACCCAAACTCTTAAAGATTATAGCATATATGTGAAACATGTTCCATTGCTTTGTGATAATGAAAGTTCTATTAAGATTTCTCACAATCCCATGAAACATTCTCGAACTAAGCATATTGAAGTTCGTCATCATTTCATTCGAGGTCATGTTGCTAAAGGAGACATTGATCTTAAGCATGTTCGTACAGATAAGAAATTGGCGGATATATTCACCAAACCGCTTGATGAGAAAGTATTTTGTCGTTTGAGAGGTGAATTGAACATCATTGATGCCTCAAACTTGGAGTAGAAACTCCATTTAGATGCATGCAAAGCATTATGAGCCTTTGACTAATCCTTGATATTTCTCTTATGATGATGATCATATGCCTCATACACTTGTACCCTTGCATGTTATGTAACCCTTGTAGGTACTTGGATGGATCCAAATCTATGAGATTGCAACTCACTCACATCCTGAGCAATCTCTACATCACAAAGTTACTACAATATGGTGGTTAAAGACAAGGAAGCATTAAACCTTTCAACATATCCTTTGACAATTTCTTTGTATCAAATATCAATTGGTATCAAATCTCATGATTGTCACTTTGGATACATGAGTGCTCTTCCTTGCAAGACTAACCCATGTAGGTAGATGAACTCAAACTACACTTGGTGCTCCCAACTCATTGATGGGCTACATCAACCTTGAGCATCCTACACAAGTTCAACTACATGACCAAGATCAACACCACCACCCAAGGTATGTAATTCCATCTTAGAGAATCTTTAACCCAATTCATGGGTCAAAGCAGCTTAACAAGATGAGAATACATCAAAATGCTTAAAGGAAAAATGGCAACCCCATTTTGAGCTTAAACGATGGGTATGACCTATGATCAAGTGTTCTCACTTGACTCCTTAGTCAATATACTCTAACATAGGTGACTTTGTCACCGACCAATTCTAGATGAAGTTCTCTAGTGTTTTTCTATGTTCTTGCATTTGTCTCTTGCTTGTTTGTTTCCCTTTTCAAAAAAATTCATCTAGATTTCTTTTCTTTTTCTCTGTTATGTTCTGCATTCCATGCATCCAATTCATTGAAAATCCTTCAGCTAATTCCTTGCAAATCTTTGTGAGATCTTATTTTCCTAGAGAGCTAAGATGACAATTGTTTTCTCCTTGTGTTGAATTCGATCCCACCGGTTTGTTTCTTTCAGCCAAACTAAAACAACTTGGTGCCACCGAAGAAAAAGGCTCGGTGTTACCGATTTCAATGCTGAGAGAACACTTTGTCATTTGCATCCTGCACATTTGTTCCAGCTCCACTCGATGATTCTTGTCCTCTAACAACATCTTATATTACATGATGCTTTATAATGTGACTCAAGGACCAAACCTACTTGACTCATGCTCCAGAAGATCCCTTCTTGGAAATTGATGTCAAAGGGGGAGAGAGCACATCAAAGCTTATCACAGAAGAGAGAATGCACACCTTAAACTTCTCTAGATGCTTATTATCCATAGAGGAGAGAAGTCACATGTCTTCAAGAGGGGAAAGACATGTTAGTTTGTGTTATGTTTGTTATGATTGTTTTTGCTCTGATTTTCTTTTGCCCTATCTTCTCCCATTATCCAATATAACATTCAGGGGGAGAGAGACATATAAGGGAATGAAATCTTCGAATTCATTGCATATCTTTACTATTTGGGGACATGTCTATATCCAATAGAGTACTAAGTACTCACTCTCTACATGTCATCCCAGTCTTGTTACTCTTGTGGTTTACTGTTCTTGCTCTATTTAGTAGATGTTTCTATGTTATCTAGACTTGTTTACTCAGGTTCATCTCTTCCAAATCCAGCTCGAGACCACAATGTAAGTATATGCATCACACTCATGTGCATGATGATCTCTTGTTGCTGTACATATTGTTTCCAAGGACTCAAGAACATGAAGGTATATCTCTTGTATCTACATCATTTGCTTTGATGCATATAGCCAAGATACATGTAACTCATTGCTTTCTCTGACTAACTTATGCACTCACATGCTCTTATATTCTATATTTACATGATTTAATACATGTAGGGGGAGCCTATGCATGTTACATGTCCTTCCAAAGCTTTACTTGTTACCCTTCATATCTTTATCTGAAGCTTTGATGTATGTTGTCATCAATTACCAAAAAGGGGGAGATTGAAATCACAAATGCTCCCTGGGTGATTTTGGTAATTAATGTCAACATATCTATTGTTGGACTAATATTTTTATCTAGTATATTTGAGAAAGTTCAACAAAGGCGTGGCATGGACAAGTGGATGTGGAACCCCTTCAAGAAGCTAAGGACAAGGATTGCCAAAAGCTCAAGACTCTACATTTTCATTCTAGTGATCCAAGATCACATTGAGTCCGTAGGAAAAGCCTATACTATTAAAAGGGGATGAGGTGTTGCTTAATGGCTTGCTTGCTCAAAGTGCTTAGTGATATGCTCCAAAGCCCTCAACTACTTTCTCATTTCCACATATGTCGCAAACCTAAAGTCAAGCTCGGCCCCACCGATTTGATCTATCCGGCGCCACCGAGTTCACTTGACATAGCCACTGTCAGAAACCCTAATTAGTTCGGTCTCACCAATGGGATCTTGGTCTCACCGAGATGGGCTTGCAAACTCTCTATTGCCTATTGTAATTATTTCGGTCTCACCGAGAAACGCAGTCAGTCTCACCGAGTTTGCTTGACCAACTCCATGTTTGCTTACTACCAAAATCGGTCCCACCAAGTTTGTTAAATCGGTCAAACCGAGTTGAGGTTTTACCCTAACCCTTGCACATCGGTCCCACCGAGTTGATCATATCGGTCCCACCGAAAACTCTAATGTTCACATTTTGAACCATATAGGTCTGACCGAGTTTCACTATTTGGTCCCACCGAGTTTGGTAAATTGTGTGTAATGGCTAGCTTTTGTGTGGAGGCTATATATACCCCTCCACCCATTCTCCATTCGTGGAGAGAGCCATCAGAATGTGCCTACACTTCCACTACTCATTTTCTGAGAGAGAACCACCTACTGATGTGTAGAGACCAAGACATTCCATTCCAACCACAAGAATCTTGATCTCTAGCCTCCCCAAGTTGCTTTCCACTCAAATCATCTTTCCACCATATCCAAATTTGTGAGAGATATTTGAGTGTGGGGGAGACTATCATTTGGAGCACAAGAGCAAGGAGTTCATCATCAACACACCATATATTACCTTTTGGAGAGTGGTGTCTCCTAGATTGGTTAGGTGCCACTTGGGAGCCTTCGTCAAGATTGTGGAGTTGATCGCCTACTTCATGAAGATCTACCCAAGTGAGGCAAGTCCTTCATGGGCGATGGCAATGATGGGAAAGACAAGGTTGCTTCTTCGTGGACCCTTCGTGGGTGGAGCACTCCCTGGACTCGCGCAGCCGTTACCCTTCATGGGTTGAAGTCTCCATCAACCTAGATGTACGATAGCAGCACCTATCGGAACCACGCCAAAAATCTCCGTGTCTCCAATTGCATTTGCGCACTCCAATCCCATCGCTTTACTTTCTTGCAAATTGCATGCTTCACTTTCCGCTGCTCATATACTCTTGCCATGCTTGCTTGAAATGTATTGTGAATGTTTAAACTTGTGTTAAAACTCCACCTTAACTTGAAGAAATTAAAAACTGCTATCTTTCTTTGATGAGGGTTTAAGCACCCCCCCTCTAGACACCTCTTCTCGATCGTTTCACATGCACTTTAGTAAACTGAGGGCACACTTCTTCCGCGTGAAGGACACACTCGCGCACACCACACCATCGCGTGGCGGCATGCAAACAAGGACGCACTCGCACAGTACCATCACACAATACACACCAGCACATGTGTACACCGGCGTCGCCGCCAGCTGAGATGGACGGCAAGGCGGCCAACAAGCGGAGGCGTATTGAGCCAAAAGAGCATCCGCATGAGCCTGGACTTCATTAGCAGCCTCCCCTATGACATGCTGCTCGTCATCATCGCCCTCCTCCCCACCTAATTTGTCGTGCGGGCCACCCTACTCTCCCGGCGGTGGCGCCCCTCTGGCACCGCATTGCCCTCAACCTCACCGTCGACAGCTGCTTCTGCGGCGGGGATTGCAAACACATCACTACTGCAGGATGTTGCTAACGCGACACTACGATCAGAGACCCTTTGACGAAACTATGTGCGATGCAATAATCGCAAACGATGGTGTAAAAAATCGTCAAAACATATGCAAAACGTTTGCGATGGAGGATGCATCAAACATGGTTCAAATTTTAGTTGCGTGTGCGATGCAGGGAACACGGTTCAGTTCAATTAACTATTTGTGATGAGGAGGAAAAAAAGAAACGGGCAGCCAGATGAAGGTGTGTGCGATATATGGTATACGGTTCTGTCGGCGTTCTAGGAATGAGGGTCCCCAGACTTTCCTGCCTGCAGCCCACGGCGTGGCTCTTCTAGCGGCCTGGTACGGCCTATCTTCACCAACAAACACTCAAGACCCTCGCGAGGGTCCAAGCCTCGCGAGGCGGACGACACAAGACTTCCTCAGGGGCAGCCTCGCTGGGCTGGCTCACGAGGAGCGGAGAGATCAAGGCAAGGGGCACCTCGTGAGGTTCTCGTGACGTGAGCCATGACGACCAAGGCCAGGCGGGCGACAGGCGGGCGCCAGTGGGCGCAGAGCACTAGTTGCCTCTTTGGTGCTAAAGGAGCAGGCACAGACGAGGAGTCCTGAGGCATCAGGCAAAGGTTTCCATATCGGTGCAACAAGACCAAGACCAGCAGGACGGCAGGACGTAGGTCATCGCGGAGCCCACGACGGCGTCACCACCAGAGCCTTTGGTAGGCGAAGACCACCTTTTGTCAGGATAGCTTGTACTAGCTGCCCCCCTTCGAATTGACCGTTGTGGGATCCCTTCCCGCCGAATATTTGGGAAGAGGACCAGGGCCTCGATAAATAGGACTAGCCACCACCGCCGGGAGGCATCTGATCTTTGACCGGATCCATTCCACGAAGGCCACCATACAAGCTCATCGAGCTCAAGAACACCTCCCCTCAGGACGTTGTTCTTCCCTTGTACTTGTTCATTCTCAGCCTACAAGGCAATCCACCACACCACACTGGAGTAGGGTATTACACCGCATCGGTGGCCTGAACCAGTATAAACTCTTGTGTCCCTTGTTCTGCGGGTTCAGCAAGTTAGGATTTAGGATCGTTCCGAGAGCGTGAGCTGGGGGAGAGATCTTCGTGCGCACCCCGGTGTTCGAACCTCAAGGGTTTTGCCGGAACCCGTAATCCGACATTTGGCGCGCCAGGTAGGGGTGCGCCGACGTTTTCTTCCCCATCGACCGATCCGTCGTCGCCCCGCATCTCCGATGTCTGACGATCCGAGGGCCGAGGCCGACCGCTAGGCGGCCCGGCTAGCTCAAACACCTCCATCAGTTCCGGAAGACCTGAACTCCACGCTCCAGGCGGCCCGTGCGCCGCCCAGCGCCCACGGATGTGGGCAACGTGGATCAACATCCGCCGATGCCACGCCGCGGCGCGCGTGGTCCACCTTAAGATCCGCAAGCTATGCAGCAGCGACAGCGCCACACACCCGACGGGAACAGGTGACCATGTGAGCCACGCTCGTGGTGACGCGGGAGCTGCTGCGGTGCCGGCTGATGGAGAGCGGTCGCGACGTGCTGCTGGAATGCGTTGCCGAGCTATTGGATGCTGCGGCCAGGGGTACACCGCCTTTCTGGTCCCTACTCACATCATTGTGGCACCCGCGTGCTCCCAGGTGCACCAGGAGGGCTCGCCAACATCGGCACGACCGGTGGTGTCGGGGACCCGGCCGCGCCCTCGCCTCCCCTAGGTGGCGTGGGCGTAGGTGTTGCTCCTCTCGATCCCAATCGAGCGCCACCCCACGACCACCAGGAAGGCGCGCCAGGGCTCGGCGGCGTGGGGCACGGGGTGCCTTGGCGGAGGTTCCGGCAAGACAGCCTAGGAAGCCTATCTGCCCCGCATGGTGAGTCAGGAGTACACGCCAGAGGACGACCCCTGCATGTTCCATGAGCCGGGTTGGGAAGAAGAGATGTTGGAAGCCGAGGCCTTCTACGGGCCACCCAGGAGCCTCGCCGACCCCGCCGAAGGCAACCACCGCAGGGTACCATAGATAACTTAGGAGTAGGCTTCCGCTAACCATGGATCAAAGGTGGACCAGGCCGTGTCGGTAGACGGTGCCCCCCGCGCTGCAGCCCTACCCCAGCCAGGGGCGATGCACTGGGGGCTGCGCGGAAGGGGTCCGGAGCAAGGCCCACCCCCATGTCACGCGGGGCAAGGTGTCACCTGGAGGTAGGTCCTCTGCCGGGGAGGCGCCGACAAGCCCTCCCCCCGGCAGAGGGCCCGTGGTCGCCGAGGGTGCCGCTGGCGTCCCCTCTGCCCCTTGGTCTCGTCCTGGTTTCCGGACGCCCCAACGGTGGTCGAGGGTGGCGCAAGGCGGGGCCCCTGTCTGGCGATATGAAGCAAGGCTTGCACCTATGAATGTCTCCGCCCGTGACACTCTCATGTAATAATGAGTGGGGTTGTACACGCCCCGGAGTCTCCGGAGAGTCACCCTCGGGCCTCGTGGGCTCCCGGCCTCCCGCCCACGTCATAGTGGAAGCACCATGCTCTGCACTGGCCGTCGACACTGTCCCCCAATGACTAAGCTCATGGCCGGCAACGACACTACGCTCCACGCTGGTGAGAAGACAAGAAGACTAGCTAGGTGCCGCACACGGCCTTTTGTTTTCAACCCCTTTTCTGTAGCTCAATTTGCAGCCTTTGGATTTGAATTTGAAGTCGTATTTTCATTGGCAATCATGGTGGGTGTATTTTCTCGTCCGTATTAGTTTTGTGAGTTTTCTAGATTTGTGCCTTGTTTTGAGGTTTGCGTCTGCCACCTCCCCCCTTCCGAGCACCTCGCGAGCGGGGGATGGGCGTTGCGTACGCGCACCGCCCGCGCCCCACCATGACTGGCGCTTGCTCCTCGTGAGGCCCTCTCGGGCGGACTAGCAGACTCCTCAGGAGCCCCAAGCCTCGCGAGCCCGCGAAGAACTCCCCTCGAGAAAATACTCATCCGCAACAACCAAATCAGGTTAAAGCCTACTTGGGCCAAGGTAAGTTACAGCCGCACGCTCCCAGGGGGCTCGCGAGTTTACAAAAGCATGCTTTAAGTATGGTTCAAGGAATAAAGCAGTAGTCTGATTACATGAGGCCCCCCTCCCCCAAAATGCTCTTACGCCCTGAGGGGTCGTGCACAAACTTTTGCATGCAGGTTCAAAACAAAGGAGTGCGGGCTCAGTCAGACATGTCGCTCGCCGCGTCCTCCGGGTAACTATCAGGCGCGTCGCTGGCACCACTGTCACTGTCGCTGGCACCATCTTCACCATCATCAACCATGCCGCCCTCATCTGCCACAGCCGCCACCGCATCGTCCTCGGAGGAGAAGGCCCTGACTAGAGCATCCACATTGTCGTCCACCCAGCGTGCTAGGTTGTCCCAGATGACCTCGGGCACCGGGGCGATGGCGGCGTCAAAGTCAAAATCAGGATTGATGTTCTGGAGATGGCTGAAAACGTGGGAAAACGCGCGCCCGAGGAGGTCTCAGCTGTATTCCTCGACAAGCTCGCGAGCCCTCTCAGCCCGGTTCTCCAAGCGCATCACGACATCAACGAAGAAGCGAAGATGGTTGGCGCAGTCTTCTGTGTGGGGATGAGGGGCGTGCTCGTCGCAAATGGCGCCCAACGCCTGGTTGGCCCTCGTCTTGAGGTCCCAGAGCATGGGGGCGTGCTCGCGCAACAGCGTCTGTTGCCGGAGCGCTTCCTCCCTGCTCTGTTGCACAAGGGACTCAGCAGCAGCTCGGCACGGGCGAAAGCCAACTCGGCCTGCACGGAGATCAGGGTAGCTCCGGCGGCTTTCTCGCGCTGCTCCGCCTCCGCCAACCTTGACCTGAGGGCGGTGGTCCTGCCCTCAGCTTCAACCTCCACGAACTTTAGCTCCAGATCGTACCTATTGGCAAGATCAACGCGGGCCTCCGCCTCCCCGCGGTCCACTTCCTCCTGGATCCTGGTCTCGCGCGCTAGCGGCGTCTTCCGTGTGTGCAACCTGACGCTCCCTCGTCTCCAACCGCTCGAGCTCAAGGCTGCGCTCTGTGGCCTCCAGCATTAGCGTTTCCTCGCGCCTCAGGATTTCCCCCTCGTCGGACGGTGCCCCCTTCATCGACGCCAAGGCAGCTCTTCGCGCCTCCACTTGCTGCTCCAGTGAGGCATTCAAGGCCTGGAGCTCCCGCCGACACTCCTCGGTGACTTCGTGGCGGTGGTATGCCTCCCTGGCCTCCTCCAAGGCTCGGGCGCTGGCCGCGCGCGAGGTTGTGAGGGATGCCTCGGCATCCGCACTAGCGTGCTCATGCTAGAGGCTCCCGAGGTTGATGGTGATACGTCTCCAACGTATCTATAATTTTTGATTGCTTGATGCTATATTATATTCTGTTTTGGATGATTAATGGGCTTTGTTATACACTTTTATATTATTTTTGGGACTAACCTGTTAACCGGAGGCCAGTCCAGAATTGTTGTTTTTTTGCCTATTTCAGAGTTTCATAGAAAAAGAATATCAAACGGAGTTCAAACAGAATGAAACCTTCGGGAACATGATTTTCGGAACGAACGTGATCTAGAGGACTTGGACCCTGCATCAAGACATCAACCAGGAAGGCACGAGGTAGGGGGCGCGCCCTCCACCCTCCTGGGGCCCATGTTGCTCCACCGACGTACTTCTTCCTCCTATATATACCTACGTACCCCCAAACTACCAGATACGGAGCCAAAAACCTAATTCCACCGCCGCAACCTTCTGTACCTATGAGATCCCATCTTGGGGCCTTTTCCAGAGCTCCGCCGGAGGGGGCATCGATCACGGAGGGCTTCTACATCAACACCATAGCCTCTCCTATGATATGTGAGTAGTTTACCTCAGCCCTTCGGGTCCATAGTTATTAGCTAGATGGCTTCTTCTCTCTCTTTGGATCTCAATACAAAGTTCTCTATGATTCTCGTGGATATCTATTCGATGTAATCTTGTTTTGCGGTGTGTTTGTTGAGACCGATGAATTGTGGGTTTATGATCAAGTTTATCTATGAACAATATTTGAATCTTCTCTGCATTTTTTTATGTATGATTGGTTATCTTTGCAAGTCTCTTCGAATTATCAGTTTGGTTTGGCCTACTAGATTGATCTTTCTTGCAATGGGAGAAGTGCTTAGCTTTGGGTTCAATCTTGCGGTGTCCTCTCCCAGTGATAGTAGGGGCAGCAAGGCATGTATTGTATTGTTGCCATCGAGGATATCAATTTGGGGTTTATATCATATTGCATGAGTTTATCCCTCTATATCATGTCATCTTACATAAAGCGTTACTCTGTTTTTTGAACTTAATACTCTAGATGCATGCTGGATAGCGGTCGATGTGTGGAGTAATAGTAGTAGATGCAGGCAGGAGTCGGTCTACTTGTCTTGGACGTGATGCCTATATACATGATCATACCTAGATATTCTCATAACTATGCTCAATTCTGTCAATTGCTCAACAGTAATTCTGTCAATAACTATGCTCAATTCTGTCTTGGACGTGATGCCTATATACATGATCATACCTATATACATGATGCAGGCAGGTGCGAGGGACTCATGCGTGGCCTCCTACTGGATTGATACCTTGATTCTCAAAAACTAAGGGAAATACTTACGCTACTTTGCTGCATCACCCTTTCCTCTTCAAGGGAAAACCAACGCAGTGCTCAAGAGGTAGCAAGAAGGATTTCTGGCGCCGTTGCCGGGGAGTCTACGCAAAAGTCAACATAGCAAGTACCCATCACAAACCCTTATCTCCCGCATTACATTATTTGCCATTTGCCTCTCATTTTCCTCCGCACCACTTCACCCTTGCCGTTTTATTTGCCCTCTCTCTCCGTCCTCCTTCTCTTTCCCTATTTGCCTCTTTTTGCCTGTTTCTTGTTTGCTTGTGTGTTGGATTGCTTGCCTGTCACGATGGCTCAAGATAATACCAAATTGTGTGAGTTTACTAATACCAACAACAATGATTTTATTAGCACTCTGATTGCTCCTCTTACCGATGCTAAATCTTGTGAAATTAATGCTGCTTTGCTGAATCTTGTCATGAAAGATCCGTTTTCTGGCCTTCCTAGGGAAGATGTCGCTACCCATCTAAACAACTTTGTTGATTTGTGTGATATGCAAAAGAAGAAAGATGTGGATAATGATATTGTTAAATTAAAGCTATTCCCGTTTTCGCTTAGAGATCGTGCTAAAGCTTGGTTTTCGTCTTTGCTTAAAATAGTATATTCTTGGAATAAGTGCAAAGATGCTTTTATCTCTAAGTATTTTCCTCCCTCTAAGATCATCTCTCTCAGAAACGATATTATGAATTTTAAACAACTTGATCATGAACATGTTGCACAAGCTTGGGAGAGGATGAAATTAATGATACCTAATTACCCTACACATGGTTCGAATTTGTGGACGATTATACAAATTTTTTATGCCGGATTGAATTTTGCTTCTAGAAATCTTTTAGATTCGGTCGCGAGAGGCACTTTTATGGAAACCACTTTAGGAGAAGCTACAAAACTCCTAGATAATAATATGGTTTGCTATTCTCAATGGCACACTGAAAGATCTACTAATAAGAAAGTGCATGCGATAGAAGAGATTAATGTTTTGAGTGAAAAGATGGATGAACTTATGAAATTGTTTGCTAATAAGAGTGCTCCTACTGATCCTAATGATATGTCTTTGTCTACCTTGATTGAGAATAATAATGAATCTATGGATGTGAATTTTGTTGGTAGGAACAATTTAGGTAATAATGCGTATAGAGGTAATTTTAATTCTAGGACGTTCCCTAGTAATTCCTCTAATAATTATGGTAATTCCTACAACAATTCCTATGGAAATTATAATAAGATGCCCTCTAATTTTGAATCTAATATTAAAGAATTTATTACCTCGCAAAAGAGTTTCAATGCTTTGGTTGAAGAAAAATTGCTTAAAATTGATGAGTTGGCTAGGAACGTTGATAGAATTTCTCTTGATGTTGATTCTTTGAAACTTAGATCTATTGCACCTAAGCATGATATCAATGAGTCTCTCAAAGCCATGAGAATCTCCATTGATGAGTGCAAAGAAAGAACCGCTAGGATGCGTGCTAAGAAAGATTGCTTTATAAAAGCGTGTTCTTCTAGTTTCCATGAAAATAAAGATGAGGATCTAAAAGTTATTGATGTGTCCCCTATTAAATCTTTGTTTTGCAATATGAATCTTGATAATGATGGGACTGAATATGATCCACCTTTACCTAGAAGGTGTTCCAAAAATTCGGAGTCTTTAGATCTTGATACTAAAATTGTTAAAAGTGGGATTGAAGAGGTCAAAACTTTAAATATCAATGAACCCACTATTTTGGATTTCAAGCAATTTAATTATGATAATTTCTCTTTGATAGATTTTATTTCCTTGTTGCAATCCGTGACAAATTCTCCACATGCTTATAGTCAAAATAAAGCCTTTACCAAACATATCGTTGATGCTTTGATGCTATCCTATGAAGAAAAACTTGAGTTGGAAGTTTCTATACCTAGAAAACTTTATGATGAGTGGGAACCTACTATTAAAATTAAAATTAAAGATCATGAATGCTATGCTTTGTGTGATTTCGGTGCCAGTGTTTCCACGATTCCAAAGACTTTGTGTGATTTGCTAGGTTTCCGTGATTTTGATGATTGCTCTTTAAACTTGCACCTTGCGGATTCCACCATTAAGAAACCTATGGGAAGAATTAATGATGTTCTTATTGTTGAAAATAGGAATTATGTGCCCGTATATTTTATTGTTCTTGATGTAGATTGCAATCCTTCATGTCCTATTATTCTTGGTAGACCTTTCCTTAGAACGATTGGTGCAATTATTGATATGAAGGAAGGGAATAATAGATTCCAATTTCCGTTAAGGAAAGGCATGGAACACTTCCATAGAAATAAAATTAAATTACCATATGAATCTATTATGAGAGCCACTTATGGATTTCCTACCAAAGCTGGCAATACCTAGATCTATCTTCACTTTTATGCCTAGCTAGGGGCGTTAAACGATAGCGCTTGTTGGGAGGCAACCCAATTTTACTTTTATTCCTTGATTTTTTCGCCTGTTTAGTAATAAATAATTTACCTATACTATGTTTTGGTTGTGTTTTTTGTGTTTAATTAGTGTTTGTGCCAAGTAAAACCGTTGGGAAGACTTGGGGAAAGTCTTTTCAATCTTGCTGTAAAAAACAGAAACTTTAGCGCTCACGAAAATTGCTGTAATTTTTATTTGGAAAGTTATATTTAGTTAATTATTTTTTAAGTTGATTAATAGATAAATTCCTCACGTCCAGAAATTTATTTTAGAATTTTTGGAGTTCCATAACTTGCGTTAGCTGCAGATTACTACAGACTGTTCTGTTTTTGACAGATTCTGTTTTTCGTGTGTTGTTTGCTTATTTTGATGAATCTACCGCTAGTAAAATAATTTATAAACCATAGAGAAGTTGGAATAAAGTAGGTTTAACACCCATATAAATAAATAATGAGTTCATTACAGTACCTTGAAGTGGTGTTTTGTTTTCTTTCGCTAACGGAGCTCACGAGATTCTCTATTTTAAGTTTTGCGTTGTGAAGTTTTCAAGTTTTGGGTAAAAGATTTGATGGATTATGCAACAAGGAGTGGAAAGAGCCTAAGCTTGGGGATGCACATGGCACCCCAAGATAATCTAAGGAAACCTAAAAGCCAAGGCTTGTGGATGCCCCGGAAGGCATCCTCTCTTTCGTCTACTTCCATCGGTAACTTCACTTGGAGCTATATTTTTATTCACCACATGATATGTGTTTTGCTTGGAGCGTCTTGTATTATTTGAGTCTTTATTTGTTAGTTTGCCACAATCAACTTTGATTTACACACCTTTGAGAGAAACAAACATGATTCGAAATTTATTAGAATACTCTATGCGCTTCACTTATATCTTTTGAGCTATATAGTTTTTGCTCTAGTGCTTCACTTATATCTTTTAGAGCACGGTGGTGGATTTCTTTTGTAGAAACTTTTATTATCTCATGCTTCACTTATATTATTTTTGGAGTCTTAAGAAGCATGGTAATTTTCTTAAATTGGGAAATTAATCCTAATATGCTAAGTATTCGAAACTAGTAAAAAAAATTCTTATGAGTGTGCTGAATACTAAGAGAAGTTTGATGGTTGATGATTGTTTTGAGATATGGAGGTAGTGATATTAAAGTTGTGCTAGTTGAGTAGTTGTGAAATTGAGAAATACTTGTGTTGAAGTTTGCAAGTCCCGTAGCATGCACGTATGGTAAACGTTATGTAACAAATTTGAAACATGAGGTGTTCTTTGATTGTCTTCCTTATGAGTGGCGGTCGGGGAAGAGCGATGGTCCTTTCCTACCAATCTATCCCTCTAGGAGCATGCGTGTAGTGCTTGGTTTTTGATGACTTGATATTTTTGCAATAATTATATGAGTTCTTTATGACTAATGTTGAGTCCATGGATTATACGCACTCTTACCCTTCCATCATTGCTAGCCTCTTCAGTACCGTGCATTGCCCTTTCTCACATTGAGAGTTGGTGCAAACTTTGCCGGTACATCCAAACCCTGTGATATGATACACTCTTTCACACATAAACCTCCTTATATCTTCCTCAAAACAGCCACCATATCTACCTATTATGGCATTTCCATAGCCATTCCAATATATATTGCCATGCAACTTTCCACCGTTCCGTTTATCATGACACATTCATCATTTTCATATTGCTTTGCATAATCATGTAGTTGACATCATATTTGTGGCAAAGCCACCATTCATAATTTTTCATACATGTCACTCTTGATTCATTGCTATCCCGATATACCGCTGGAGGCATTCATATAGAGTCATACTTTGTTCTGGTATTGAGTTGTAATCATTGAGTTGTATATAAATAGAAGTGTGATGATCATCATTCATAGAGTATTGTCCAAAAAAAGGGAAGGCCCAAAAAAATAAAAAAAAAATAAAAGGGGACAATACTACTATCCTTTTTCCACACTTGTGCTTCAAAGTAGCACCATGATTTTCATGATAGAGAGTCTCTTGTTTTGTCACTTTCATATACTAGTGGGAATTTTTCATTATAGAACTTGGCTTGTATATTCCAACAATGGGCTTCCTCAAATGCCCTAGGTATTCGTGAGCAAGCAAGTTGGATGCACACCCACTTAGTTTCTTTTGTTGAGCTTTCATGCATTTATAGCTCTAGTGCATCTGTTGCATGGCAATCCCTACTCCTTGCATTAACATCAATCGATGGGCATCTCCATAGCCCGTTGATTAGCCGCGTTGATGTGAGACTTTCTCCTTTTTTGTATTCTCCACATAACCCCCATCATTATAGTCTATTCCACCCATAGTGCTATATCCGTGGGTCACGCTCATGTATTGCGTGAAGGTTGAAAAAGTTTGAGATTACTAAATTATGAAATAATTGCTTGGCTTGTCATCGGGGTTGTGCATGATGAGAGCATTCTTGTGTGACGAAAATGGAGCATGACTAAACTATATGATTTTGTAGGGATGAACTTTCTTTGGCCATGTTATTTTGAGAAGACATAATTTCTTAGTTAGTATGCTTGAAGTATTATTGGTTTCTATGTCAATATTAAACTTTTATCTTGAATCTTTCGGATCTGAATATTCATACCACAATTAAGAGGGTTACATTAAAAAATTATACCAAGTAGCATTCCGCATCAAAAGTTCTGTTTTTATCATTTACCTACTCGAGGACGAGCAGGAATTAAGCTTGGGGATGCTTGATACATCTCCAACGTATCTATAATTTTTGATTGCTTCATGCTATATTATATTCTGTTTTCGATGATTAATGGGCTTTGTTATACACTTTTATATTATTTTTGGGACTAACCTATTAACCGGAGGCCCAGCCCAGAATTGCTGTTTTTTGCCTATTTCAGAGTTTCGCAAAAAAGGAATATCAAACGGAGTCCAAACAGAATGAAACCTTCTGGAACATGATTTTCGAAACGAACGTGATCCAGAGGACTTGGACCCTACGTGAAGACATCAACCAAGAAGGCACGAAGTAGGGGGGCGCACCTACCCCCCCCCCAGGTGCGACCTCCACCCTCCTGGGGCCCACGTTGCTCCACCGACGTACTTCTTCCTCCTATGTATACCTGCGTACCCCCAAACTACCAGATACAGAGCCAAAAACCTAATTCCAATGCCGCAACCTTCTGTACCCGTGAGATTCCATCTTGGGGCCTTTTCCGGAGCTCCGCCAGAAGGGGCATCGATCACGGAGGGCTTCTACATCAACAACATAGCCTCTCTGATGATGTGTGAGTAGTTTACCTCACACCTTCGGGTCCATAGTTATTAGCTAGATGGCTTCTTCTCTATCTTTGGATCTCAATACAAAGTTCTCCACGATTCTCGTGGAGATCTATTCAATGTAATCTTCTTTTGCGGTGTGTTTGTTGAGACCGATGAAATGTGGGTTTATGATCTTGTTTATCTATGAACAATATTTGAATCTTCTCTGCATTTTTTTATGTATGATTGGTTATCTTTGCAAGTCTCTTCGAATTATCAGTTTGGTTTGGTCTACTAGATTGATCTTTCTTGCAATGGGAGAAGTGCTTAGCTTTGGGTTCAATCTTGCGGTGTCCTTTCCCAGTGACAGTAGGGGCAGCAAGGCACGTATTGTATTGTTGCCATCGAGGATAACAAGATGGGGTTTATATCATATTGCATGAGTTTATCCCTCTACATCATGTCATCTTACTTAAAGCGTTACTCTGTTCTTTTGAACTTAATACTCTAGATGCATGCTGGATAGCGGTCGATGTGTGGAGTAATAGTAGTAGATGCAGGCAGGAGTCGGTCTACTTGTCTCGGACGTGATGCCTATATACATGATCATACCTAGATATTCTCATACTATGCTCAATTCTGTTAATTGCTCAAGTAATTTGTTTACCCACCATAATACTTATGCTCTCGAGAGAAGCCACTAGTGAAACCTATGGCCCCTAGGTCTATTTTCCATCATATTAATCTCCCATCAACAAGATATTTCTGTTGCCGTTTTTATTTTGCTTTATTTACTTTGCATCTTTTCATAAAAATACCAAAAACATTATCTTATCATATCTATCAGATCTCTCTTTCGTAAGTGACCGTGAAGGGATTGACAACCCCTTTATTGTGTTGGTTGCGAGTATTTTATTTGTTTGTGTAGGTGTGAGGGACTCGTGCGTGGCCTCCTACTGGATTGATACGTTAGTTCTCAAAAACTGAGGGAAATACTTACACTACTTTGCCGCATCACCCTTTCCTCTTCAAGGGAAAACCAACACAGTGTTCAAGAGGTAGCAGATGGCCACCTTCAGTTGATGTCATTCGTCCACGAGCCGGAGGCCCTTGGTTTCAAGACGAGCGTCAACATCCACGAGTTCCTCCCCAAGCCTACTCAGCGCACCCATCGCCTCCCAGAAGAGCTCGTGGAGGACGGCACCCCGCTTGTGCGCAAGCTCGAGCGCGCGACCGGGCCCGTCCCCCATGCCAGAGGATGTCGAAGAAGTCTGAAGTGGCTCGCTTCCTCCCAGCAGAGAGCTGGAGGCGGGCGCCTTCCCGGTCGCCCTTCGGGCATCAGCGGAGGCCCAGAGGAGCAAAGGCTCGTTGCTCGAAAAAGAAGCCAAGGCCGAGGTGATCCGACCGCCGTCAATAACCAGGGGAGGAGCCCTTGGCACACCTCCTGCCCCGCATGCAAGGCCACAAAGAAGGGATGACAACAACACAAGTTCGAGGCACCAGGCGGGTGTGCTTGCCCCTCCAGCTGACCTCGCGCCAAGTGCGGTGTGCTGGCTTCGGGCGCTCAAGACTGGCGGGGGACTCGAAGCAAGGGGAAGTGGCTTCTCGGGAGATTTCGCTGCCCTAGCAGAAGGGACCCAGAGGAGCCATAGTCAGGAGGGCAAGCAGCACTCGAGGAACTACAAAGATAAGGTACTCACTCGTCTCTGGCGATATACTTCCTCTGTTTCAATGGCCGGAAGGCATCACCGCTGCAGCTTGGAGACCCTTTCCTCTTCTAGAGCGCATCAAAGTTCAATCGAAACCGACCGAAGCCCAGGGCATGGTCACCAGCTCCGGGCGCAGCTTGGGTAGCTCCTGAGGGGGCGACCTCGGGGGTGCCATCCTTCGCCTCGCGGCGACCCTCCGAGGCCTCGGGGGCGGTGGCCTCAGGAGTATCGGGCTGGGACGCCCCTCTGGCAGCTCCCTCAAGACAGCTCTCTGGAGGGCCGTGCGGCCCTCCGGGAGCCCCGAGCAGCGCCGACTCCTCAGCAGCCGGAACGCCAGCGGCCAACGGTGGTCGCCCCCTGCGCCCACTTCCGGGGAGATTATCGCGCTGGTGGCGGGCAAGGGAGCCACAAGGACCGGGTTCTCGCGAGGCCCTTCAAGATCGGCCGGGCGTAATCCCCATTCATCGAAAGGGGGCATTTGCATCACGAAATCCACCTTGTTCGAGCAGCAGTACAAGAGACAACCCTCCTCCCGCATGTTGGCTAGCGACGGGTCGCCCGTCAAGATCTCAAGCATAGTTTGCTGCGCCTCAAGGGGAAGCCCAGACTCGTGAAGCCTCATGCGGTCCTTGCTACCGGACAAGGTCGACATTGGTCGAAAATGGCGCTGAAGCGAGGCGACACGGCGCCGGATGAACTCCTTCACCACCATGGGTGCAGACACGTCAAGATCCTTCAGCCTCTTCAACGGGAGCCAGACGTAGGCAAGACACGGGTCAGCGAGCCTCTCGTGGCCCCAGCCAGAGCTGGGAACGACGGGTGCCGACGGAAGCGAGAGCAGGGGGTTGAGCATGCCGACGTCCACGAACACCCACCGCTTCCAGAACCCACTTGTTGATGGCGGAAGCTCGAAGTCAATCCCCGAGCTGGCCATCGCAACCACGGCATGCAAGCTCAGGCATCCTGAGAACTACTGAGGGTCAGTTAGGTGTAGTGAGAAGAAGTGGTGAAGTAGGGCCACGGAAGGAGCAATGCCCACCATGGCCTCACAGACGAATGTGAAGACTGCAAGGAGGGCAATGGATTGAGGATCTAGGTGCAGCATATGGATCTGGTAATGAGAAAGCACGGCGTTGAAGAAGGTGGAGAAAGGGGGATCAGTCCGGCCCATAGGGCATCAAGGAAAGTATGGACCTCAGTGACTGCCCTATCAACGGAGGCGCGGGATGCGGGCTAGGCCATCGTCTTCCCACATTCGTTGAAATCTGTGGCGAGCGCAAGGCGGACCTTGTCCATGGCTTCCTGGTTGAGCACCACCGACTGTCCGACAGCTGGCTCAAAGGCCGGAGGTGGTTCGGCTGAGGATTGGGGCTTCTTCTTCCCCTTCCTTGTCCAGCTCGGCGCCATGGCGATGGAGAGGACGGAGCCCAAGACAGATTGGAAGGAGAAGTTGTCGTTGCGGGAAGGCGAAAGGGTTGGGGCAGTACGTCGCGAGCAATGAGGGAATAACTGTGTAGGTCGCAGTGGCCGCCTAGCCATGCGGATATCAAGGTCGCATGGGGAAGCGGGGACACCCACGTCTCGTCAGTCGCCATGCGTTAATCAAGGCATCAGGCGGTTGTGGCCCACGGTGCTCCACACTTGTCCCCTTGCTTCACCTCGAAGCCAAGTATGAGCGTGCCTTGGGCTTGGGGGCTACTGTCGGTGTTCAAGGGGTCCCCAGACTTGCCTACCTGCGACCCGCGGCGTGGCTTTTCTAGTGGCCTGGTGCGGCCCATCTTCACCAACAAACACTCAAGACCCTCATGAGGGGGCAAGCCTCACGAGGCGGATGACACAAGACCTCCTCAGGGGCAGCCTCGCTGGGCTGGCTCACGAGGAGCAGAGAGATCAAGGCAAGGGGCACCTCGTGAGGTTCCCGTGACATGAGCCATGACGACCAAGGCTAGGCGGGCGACAGGAGGGCGCCAGCGGGCACAGAGCACCATCTGCCTCTTTGGTGCTAAAGGAGCAGGCATAGACGAGGAGTCCTGAGGCATCAGGCAAAGGTTTCCATATCGGTGCAACAAGACCAAGACCAGTAGGACGGCAGGACGGAGGTCATCGCGGAGCCCACGACGGCGTCACCACCAGAGCCTTTGGCAGGCAAAGACCACCTTTTGTTAGGATGGCTTGTACTAACTGTCCCCCTTCGAATCGGCCGTTGTGGGATCCCTTCCCACCGAATATTTGGGAAGAGGACCAGGGCCTCAATAAATAGGACTAGCCACCACTGTAGGGAGGCATCTGCTTTGACCGGATCCATTCCACGAAGACCACCATACAAGCTCACCGAGCTCAAGAACACCTCTCCTCCGGACGCTGTTCTTCCCTTGTACTTGTTCATTCTCAGCCTACAAGGCAATCCACCACACCACACTGGAGTAGGGTATTATACACCATCGGTGGCCTAAACCAGTATAAACTCTTGTGTCCCTTGTTTTGCAGGTTCGGTAAGTTAGGATTTAGGATCGTTGGAAGAGCATGAGCTGGGGGGAGAGATCTTCGTGCGCACCCCAGTGTTCGAACCTCAAGGGTTTTGCCGGAACCCGGAATCCGGCAGGTTCACTCAGATGAACTGTTTGTGATTAGGCCACACAAAAGAATCGGTCAACCAGATCAAGGTGTGTGCGATATACGGCATGTGGTTCACTTGGATGAACTGTTTGCGTTGAGACAAGAAAACAGAAACGGTTCAATATATCAAAGATGTGTGTGATATGCGGCAAACAGGTCTGTAATAAAAAATGTGTGTGAAGACCGATAATAACACAGACGATTGCTTCTAATAAGACGTATGTGATATGCTCTGTCTACACAACATCTATTGGCCATTGGGGATGGGCGGTCATCCGGATACGCCATAAGGATGCGAAGAGGCATCCTATATCAGTAAGAACTAGTTATTCCACCAGTAGCTCATGGAAGAGAACTCTCAAGTTAACTGGATGGGAAGTTGTGTTGATGGAGCAGCCATGAGTAAATTTAACCTCGAGGTCCTTGTTCTATTTTTATTTTTATTTTTCAACACATGTTAAAGAAGGGCTACCGCATTACTTTTGACAATGTGTGATACGTGGCATACAGTTGATCTAACCGACCTGTTTGTGATGGAATAAGCCGTGTGTGTTGTGGGCAAACACTTGCTAGTATTCAACCGTTTGCGATTGATGAATTCATCATCGACGGGTTCCCTAGTGTGGTCCATGTTCATCTGATCATCATCTACTTCTTGTGCTAGCTCGATGTTCCTTCTATTCTAAGTTTCCATTAATTGACGGCGTTTAATGAACACGCCACCGTTTCCCGCCATTTCCTCACCTGTTTCCCACCACCCAGCGATATTGCGCATAAACCTAGGCGGCGCGCGATGCAAGGAGGCGACAAGCACAACTTGTAGCACATCCACCTTTTCCAAGCATGCCAACCCACCAAAGTGCCGCCTATGCCATCAACCTCGTCGACGAGGAAACGAGCAAGCACCATGTCCCGTCAAGGCCGAGGCGCTCCCTGGCAATGCGATGGATGACACTGTGATGCGCGTCATCGCCAGGGTTCAACACACCTTTGGCGCATGGTGCTTGAGCGCCGCAGATCAAGATAGGCATGTCAGCGCTGACACGCTGCAGCTCGTCGCACAGCATGATCGATGGCGCGCCGTAGAGCAAGCTAGGCGCGTCCGCGCAGATAGGCTGCGGCTCGCCGCACGGCGAGACCGTTGGAGCGCCGCAGAGCGAGAGGTGCGTTGCGCCGCACAGCAAGAGCGGATCCATCAGCGCTTGCCTGTTGTCGACACGACGTCGCGGCTGGGTACACGTCCTGTCAGTACCCCCATTCCTCGCCAGGAGTGGGCAGAGGCCCTCAGCACCGTACTTGCACCAGAGACCGGCCGTGTCGTACTTGCACCGAACGCCCGCCGCGTCGTTCACATGGGTGGCGTCGTTCGCCTTGTCTGCGGCCCGCTGTATGCCAACGTGCTGGTCTGTAGGCTCGACCGCCTCCTTGGCCCAGGTGTCCACCTATGCGTAGTAGAGGAACATGGTCGTTGCATTCTCGAGCTGGTGATCTCCGATGAAATAGCCAACTTGGAGCTCGAGATCGCGCTCCAGATGTACCACGAGCATGTCGACCGCTTGGACGAACGCCTGCATGACTTCAGGCAGAGCCAAGAGCTACCGTAGGAAAGGGCTGCTGGTCATGGTCTCATGGATGCGTTTTATTTTGTTGAGTCATTTCGACGTGGATAGCAATGTATTCACATCAATCATGGTATTTCTCTGTTTATTCCTCTGTTTCAATGTGTGTACTCTGTTTTCCGTTCTTATATGTTCTGTTTCAATGTGTGTATATACGCTTTCCATTCTGTATATGTGGATGATAACAGCTAGATTCAAATTAGTATACAAAAACAGATAGAAAATGGAATTCATAATATATATATATATATATTAATTGTTCATTAGTTCATCACAGAATATATATATATACATAATATCATCACATATACGTGATGATACTTAAGTACTAGGTACAATGCATAACATTGAAAACGAACAATACTATAACTAATAATCCCCCTGGGGCCAGTATTCTGGCAGCCCCTCACCAGCAGCTCCCTGGTGCGCGGCCTCTTCCCAGTGCGGAGGCAGTACTCCGCCTCCTCTGCCTCACGGCGCTTGACGTACCGATCTGCCTCTTGATGGCGGACGCGCACGAACGATCTTGCCATTTAGTTGGGCGCCCATCGGAGCTCCTCGTCGGTGGCACGCTGGAGCTTATCGGCCCACCTCCATGCAGCGACGAGGCGCACAGCGCCTATGACCTTCCTCGCGAAGTACCCGTCTTGGTACACCTCCTCGACATGACGACGCGTCAGCCCCCAAAGCTCCGTCGTCTCCTTTTTCCAGGCGGCATCACGGGCTTCATAGGCCGCCTGGTACCTGGCTCCCTCCTCTGCCATCTCCTTCTTGAATGCCACTTGCCTGGCTTTCTCAGCCAGCAGCAGTGACTTCCACTGACAAAGATTGTACTGGCCCCAAAACCAATCCAAAGTTGGGGGGGGTCCGGAGCAACCTCGAACGACGGCGTGTAGGGGTCCTCATCGCTGCTATTCGAGTGAGCATCCTCGGGGGGGAGCGACTCCTCGTCGGCGCGTGGGCAGACCGGCGGCGCCATGGCAGAGATTTGAGAGAGAGAGAGAGAGGGCGAGCGAGGGGAGGATGTAGATGAAAATGCAAGCGGGACGACGTGAGCAAGGTAGTATTTATTGGCGGTCGGAATCTAGATCCATGGGGACAATACACACGCCGGTCGCCGGAATTTACAAGTACTGTAGTTTGAATTACACACGATTCTCGCAGCAATATCCGTGTGTGAACATAATAGCTGACGGTTTCCAATGCAGAACTATCTCTGATTAATGATCCCCGCCACTCACCTACCAAACCTCGAACCGCGAGATAGAGTGCCAATCATGTGGGGACCGGTTGTCTTGCCACATCTTTACATTTTTCTTTTTTGAACACCAGATATTTACATCGTCTGATGATTTTTTAAATCGCACAAGTACATAAAATATGATTTGTCAAACCGTTATGGTTAGGCAATGCATGTAGATGTAGTTCACATTTGAATTACGGTCATTAAATGGCTAGAAAATCACTTAAATGTCTTTAAAAGGTCAAATGATCCCTGAAATTTTCTAAATTTTCACATGACAGTTGTATTAGTGCAAGTTAAACATAGAAAAAAATTGAAGGCCGTAAGAGGAAGCTATCTCCCGTTCGTCATCAAACATGCATTGTTCCCTCTTGGAACCATGAACCTTCCAGTGAGTTGCTCCGTTTTGTGAGTGGTGTGTGTCCAAACTTTCGTCAAATAGGCCAATTTTTTTACCACATCATCTTGCTGGCATGACATTACATCAAGCAAGGTTTCAGGTTTTTCTGATAATTTTTTAATTTTTTGGAATTATAATGACATGGCACTCCATGCATGTGACCATGCCGTGAGACCAATATGTTTGAAAATTTCCTTCTAATTTACTTCACATGGAATTAACTCGCATGCAAGTACACAAATATGATTTTTCAAACCGTTTTAGTTAGGCGTTGCATGTAGATGTAGTTCAAATTTGAATTACGGTCATTAAATGGCTAGAAAATCACTTAATGTCTTTAAAAGGTCAAATGACCCCTAGAATTTTTCAAAATTTCACATTACAGTTGTAGTAGTGCATGTTAGACGTAGAAAAAAATTGAAGGCCGTAAGAGGAACCTATGTCCTGTTCGTCATCAAACATGCATTGTTCCCTCTCGGAACCACAAGCCTTCTAGTGAGTTGCTCTGGTTTGTGAAGGGTGTGTGTCCAAACTTTCGTCAAACATGCCAATTTTTTACCACATCATCTTGGTGGCATGATATTACATCAAGCAAGGTTTCATGTGTTTCTGATTTTTTTAATTTTTTGGAATTAAAATGCCATGTCACTCCATGCATCATATGCATGTGTCCATGTCATGACACAAATATTTTTAAAAATTCCTTCTAATTTATTGCACATGGAATTAACTCGCACACAAGTACACAAATATGATTTTTTTTCAAACTGTTTTGGTTAGGTGGTGCATGCAGATGTAGTTCAAATTTGAATTACGGTCATTAAATGGCTAGAAAATCAATTAAATGTCTTTAAAAGGAGAAATGACCCCTAGAATTTTCCAAAATTTCACATTACAGTTGTAGTACTGAATGTTAGACATAAAAAACTCAAGGCCGTAAGAGGAAGCTATATATCTCCCGTTCGTCATCGAACATGCATTGTTCCCTCTCGGATCCATGAGCCTTCTAGTGAGTTGCTCTGGTTTTTGATGCGTGTGTGTCCAAATTTTCGTCAAACATGCCAATTTTTTTTACCACATCATCTTGGTGGCATGACATTACATCAAGCAAGGTTTCATGTGTTTCTGATATTTTTTAATTTTTGGGAATTAAAATGCCATGTCACTCCATGGATACATATGCTTGTGTCCATGCCGTGAGACAAATGTGTTTGAAAATTCCTTCTAATTTACTGCACATGGAATTAACTCGCACACAAGTACACAAATATGATTTTTCAAACCGTTATGGTTAGCCGTTGCATGTAGATGTAGTTCAAATTTGAATTACGGTCATTAAATGGCTAGAAAATCACTCAAATGTCTTTAAAAGGTCAAATGGCCCCTAAAATTTTCCAAAATTTCACATTACATTTGTAGTAGTGCACGTTATAGGTAGAAAAAAAATAAAGGCCCTAAGAGGAAGCTATATATCTCCCATTCGTCATCAAACATGCATTGTTCCCTCTCGGAACCAAGAGCCTTCTAGTGAGTTGCTCTGGTTTGTGAGGGGTGTGTGTCCAAACTTTCGTCAAACATGCCAATTTTTTTACCACATCATCTTGGTGGCATGACATTACATCAACGAAGGTTTCATGTGTTTCTGATATTTTTTTTAATTTTTTTTGAATCAAAATGCCATGCCACTCCATGCATACAGATGCATGTGTCCATGTCATGAGACAAATATGTTTGAAAATTCCTTTTAATTTACTTCACATGGAATTAACTCGCACACAAGTACAGAAATATGTTTTTTAAAACTTTTATGGTTAGCCGTTGCATGTAGATGTAGTTCAAATTTGAATTACAGTCATTAAATGGCTAGAAAATCACTCAAATGTCTTTAAAAGGTCAAATGACCCCTAGAATTTTCCAAAATTTCACATTACAGTTATAGTAATGCACGTTAAACGTAAAAAAAATTGAAGGCCGTAAGAGGAAGCTATCTCCCGTTCGTCATCAAGTATGCATTGTTCCGTCTCAGAACCACGAGCCTTCTAGCGAGTTGCTCCGGTTTGTGAGGGGTGTGTGTCCAAACTTTCGTCAAACATGCCAAGTTTTTTACCACATCATCTTGGTGGCATGACATTACATCAACCAAGGTTTCATCTGTTTTTGATATTTTTTAATTTTTTTGGAATTAAAATGCCACGTCACTCCATGCTTAATTGTGTCATAGCCGTTAGACCAATATGTTTGATAATTCCTTCCAATTTACTGCACATGAAATTAAATCGCACTCAAGTACACAAAATATGAGTTTTCAAACCGTTATGGTTAGCTGTTGCATGTACATGTAGTTCAAATTTCAATTACGGTCATTAAATGGCTAGAAAATCACTTAAATGTCTTAGAAGGTCAAATGACCCCTGAAATTTTCCAAAATTTTACATAACAATTGTATTAGTAATACAAAATTTATCGTACATTTAAAACACCATCCATTGCCACTTTACTCCAAATTCATCTTTCGCAACTAATAAAAAATATCTACAACATCACACAGTTGCTTACTAGGAACCGTTTGCGATGAAAATATCTGGGTCTATTTAAGTCTCCCTCCTTAAGCTTCGCCGGCTCGTCTGCTCCAGTGCCGGCAACACCCGAATCCTCGAATCCCGATCCCCTTTCCCGCACCCCCTTCTAGTAAAGATGACGTCACGGAAACGCTTCGTGAAGGCCCGTACGATGGTCGCGTCCCCCCTCGAGTGCCGTCGCCTGCGCCGAGAGCGTGGTCGCCTACACCGGGAGTGTCGCCGCATCCGCATTGAGTGTGGCCGCTTCCGCCGAGAGGGCATCTGTGGCAGCCGACAGGGCAGCTGCAGTAGCCGAGACAGCTGAAAACGCCAAGAGCGCTCTAGCTGCCGTTCGTGCCGCCGATGTCGCCCTGGCCCGGGTCGAGGCCATCCACGCCAAGATTGAGGATGCACATGCCAAGATATTCCATGCCACCTCGGACTCCAGCATGCAACCCACGTCCGAAAAGGCGGTGCCAGCCATGGAGAACCTTCTTCCTCATGAGGTTGCCGAGCGGGAGTTGGAGATGCAGGAGGCGGCGGAGATCAAGGAGTGACGGGAGGAGGAGTTGCGCGTGGTTGAGGTCGAGGTAGAGAAGAGTCTGTCCATCGAGGAATCGGTGGTGGAGTACCAACGCGAGCTCTGGCGCAGCCACTACTACAAGTAATACAACCTTGAGGGCGGCGCTGAGGACGAGGACACGATTGACTTCAGCAGGGGGGCGCGGAGTCCACTAACGCCGACATGTCGCCAGGACAAGTCATCGATGTCTCATCTCACACCGGCAATGCATAGGCCGGCGCGGCGGCGGATTTGTTAAAATTACGCGTACTTTGGCTTTATTTTTAATGTTGGTCTTTTGTTAGAGCAATGTTTAGGTCAACTGGCTCTGTTTAATTACTAAAATTGCTCGATTCAGTTAGTGTGGTCTGTCTGTTGTACGGTCTTTTGTGTGCCCAAATTAGCAAGCGATGTTAAATTATGCAATGACATACCCGGGGAAATTTCCACCAAAATTTGAATTATCAAACTCATCCCATGCGTGTAAAGAACAAGAATCGTTTGCGATGCACACAATCGTTCAAAGTGAATGGTCCGGCGGCACCGTGTGCAAAGTTTCCCTCCACATTTCCAAAATTTCGGCCTACCGCCAAAATATCTACCCCCGCCCCCCTTCCCCCCTTCCCCACCCCCTTTTCTCCCCAACCACAAGTCACATTTCTCCGGTTTCCTCCTTCCTTCCTAAGCTATAGCCACTTCCTCACTCTCGTCGTCTCGCATCCTACCGCTGGGGTCGCCATGGTCTTCTTCAAAGACCTCTCCATCGGTCCCTCCTCCGGCGACGACTCCTTCACCACCCGGGTATGCCTCTCTTCCCTCTTTCTCGGGCTATGACTTGGAATGAAGGATTTTTACCCAGCGACCGATTTGAGTCATTTCTTCCTCTTGTAGCTCCCTAGGACCATCAGTGGCAACGAATAGAGCGGGGTGGCTGGAGATCTATCTGCTCGTTGTCACCACCAATCTCCATGCGTGAAGCTAGTTACATTTGAATCTGTGGACAGTGGGAGGAAGTTTCTGGCATGTGCAGAGAAGGTTAGACCCTCTTCCGTTGTTACAAATCATTCGTTAGATGTGATTCAGACACTATCACGGTCCCAACCCATTCATACCACACCTTCAACCAAACGCATCCTAAGACAATGTCACAGTTTGTACCTAGTATCTTAAATTGTTGCCATCTCATCAGCGATGCCATTAGAAAATTATTTGGCACCGCTTCAGCAGTTTGTGCAGCCAACTTTGGTCCACACATCCGAGCAGCCAAGCAGTAAAATACTAAATCTTTATGGCACAAGGAAATGGGCATCGGAGCAACTACGTGCTCCACAATCCGGGTCCCTGATTTTTTTTTCCGCTGCATCAGCTTGCCACTGTAGGGCACCGGTGCGAGATGTAGCAACAATTGTCTTTACCCCAGTTTTGGCATACATAGTGCACGGCCTTAGTGCTATTTGTTCTATGTTACTAAATTTGTGCATGTACACACCTGTTAGTATCAATTTGCTGTCATCCAAACATTGTCGCTATGTTGTTGCAGTTATATTTACCTTCCTCATAAAATGTTCAATTTGTTATTTATTGTACATGACTAAGAACTTGTAGCGTTGTTGTAGTTAATTATAGCTTCTGATGTTCCAGAATTTGGTTGTTGTGTCAGTAGCAATTAATTCATTTAAACATTGATCTTTTTGAGAAGATATGTCATAACTAACATGTTTCTTCAGTTTTTCAAAATAAGCATTGGTGATTTTCTATGTTGCTATAAACCCATTTCCCCTACAATTGTTACTGATCTAGTTTTAGATATTTTAGGATGAATGGAAGTGTTCTTACCTGGAGTGGGTTGATCAAGAGTGGCCACAGTCTTTGAAGATGTGCGTAGCGAAGCTCCGGAGCAAGTATGAGGAAGCGAACAGACGTAGGCTTAGAGAAACTGTTGTCAACGCTGAAGAATATTTGAAGATGCGGGATAAAAAGTTGAAGGTGGAGAATAAGCTCAGATTTTTTTTAAATTGGACTTTGCTAAGATGGTGTTGGCGAAGGAGGAGGCACTTTCCCAGTTGGCCCGTGCAAAATAGGTTCTTACTGAACTGAAAGCAGAGGTGGATAAGACGAGCCTGGATGATCTCGATTAGGGAAATGAATATATTGTTCTTATGAAGTTGAAGTGGCTATATGTTGTACTATGTTGTTTTCGTGTAGCTACCATACTGTGATGTTATAATATATTTATGTGCCTGATATGAAATTGGCAAACAGCTGTTCAATATGAAATGTGAATTTGCATAATACTGGAATTATTAATTGTAAACTAATAAAGCCGCTAAATGTGCCATGGACCTTTGCAAACGGTTCTAGCAGTAAAAGCGCTTGCGGTGGATAGCCCAATGCCACACAGTTTTCTTCATCAAATCGTGTGTGATGTAGTTGATAAAAGCAAACTGTTAACCAAGGCAGACCGTGTGTGATAGTTACACCTTTCACACACGAGCATACACATAAAACTGTGTGGGATGTACATACGAACGGAAATGTTTTCCATGGATTGACTGTGTGGGATGTACATAAGAACGGAAACGTATTCCTTGGATTGACTGTGTGTGATATACATACCTACGGAAATGTTTTTCTAGGATTCACCGTGTGGGATGTACATACCTACGGAAATGTTTTTCTGGGATTCACCATGTGGGATGTACATACCTACGGAAATATTTTTCTAGGATTCACCGTGCGGGATGTACATACCTACGGAACTGTTTTTCTGGGATTCACCGAGTGGGATGTACATACCTACGGAAATGATTGGGTTTCAATGCCTCGCCTTATCGCACACGGACCCAGCCTGTGTCCCAGGAGGGCCTATCCCTGACGATTTGTGGGTCGTGTGGGAAGGACCCCCCTACCTCCCACACTCACTTGGCGACGGTTCCAAATGTCGTCGCGAAAAGGGGTTAAAAACCATTTGTATAGCACCGACGCGTACCAGCGCATGACCGCGGTCTCCAAGATCCTTGCATCGCACCCAGGGCCAGTCAGACGCCTTAACATCCACATGTTGAGTACTAACTGCAAGGTCCAAGCCAAGTTCGACGAGTGGTTCTTATCCCCCACCCTAGATCAGCTCGAGGACTTCAGTTTTGAAGCTGGACGATGTCGCTATCTGTCGCTGTCTGCGCTCTGCCTCACGCCAATGCTGCGTGATGCCAACTTTAGCTCCTGGTATTTTCCCCAGATTAATGCCGCGCTCGCCCTTCTTCTCCCTGAACTCAAGCAGCTCGACCTCTTCGACATTGGCATCTCGAAGAAGACCATGGAGCACCTGCTCCGCGCCTGTATTGCGCTCGAGTACCTTCATCTTCGGCAGATCCATGGTTTCAATAGCCTCCACATCGCCTCGACGAATCTCAGATGAATTTATGTGTCTTGTTGGCCCCGCAATGCTGTTCCACGTTATAGTCATTGAGAATGTGCCTTTCCTTGAGAGATTGCTTGTATCTGATCTAGAAGGTCTAACAAAAATCCGGGTCATTGACGCGCCGAAATTGACAGCGTTGGTGTACTCGTCTGCCAAATTCTCCGAACTCTTTATTGGATCCATAACCGTTCAGGTACAACACTCATCTTCTTCTCCATCTTCTTGAAATTAATATTTTTAAATTTCTTCTTGATGTATTTATGACTATCATCCAGAAAATGATTCCCGCAAGCTTGACCCAATCTGTGGGCACAACGATGATCTTAGTAATAAAATCAATCAGCCCCAATCTGGATCAAGTTGTTGGATTCCTTAGATGCTTTCTGTGCATGGATAACTACTCATCAAGGTGAAACTTCTTTCCTATTAGTAAACGGTAATCACAACGCAGCTCAAATTTTTCATACTTCTCCCAAATTACGATGACCAGTGTAGTGTTCAAAACTGCACCTACGCACTGCACCGAAAGAAATGTTCTTAGTATTTTTTTCTCACATCATCACCTGCATTGTTTCTTTGTTGTACTAGTAGCCTAGGCTAGTCATAGTGGCAATTAACTTAGACTAGTAACTCCATGGTTAGCTTAAGAGCAAGTATTACCTCCGTCCTGGCTTACTCTTCGTATTTTGTAGTATCTAAATTTAACCATAGGTTTAACTCACAAAATATTAATGCATGTCACTAAATTGTATCGTTGGATTCGTATTAGAACATAATTTCAGTGTTGGGGATCGTAGCAGAATTTCAAATTTTCTACGAATCACCAAGATCAATCTATGGAGTAATCTTGCAATGAGGGGAAGGAGAGTGCATCTACATACCCTTGTAGATCGCTTAGCGAAAGCGTTCAAGTGAACGGGGTTGATGGAGTCATACTCGTCGTGATCCAAATCACCGATGATCCTAGTGCCGAACGCACAACACCTCCGCGTTCAACACACGTACAGCCCGGTGACGTCTCCTACGCCTGGAGGAGCGCGGGACTCCAGCAGGGCTTCGCCAAGCACTACGAGAGATGAGGAGGGAGAGGGGTAGGGCTGCGCCAATAGGGGAGGAACTTCATGTGTTGGGCTGCCCCTTTGCCTCCACTATATATAGGGGGAGAGGGAGGGCTGCGCCCCCACCTAGGTTTTTCACCCTAGGGGTGGCGGCAGCCCCAATCCCCATCTGGGGTGGCGGCCAAGTGGGGGGGGAGAGGGAGGCGCACCAGGCATGGGCCCTAGGGCCCATCTGCCCTTAGGGTTTGCCCCCTCTTCTCCCTAGGTGCATGGGCCTTGGTGGGGAGGCGCCCCAGCCCACCTAGGGGCTGGTCCCTTCTCACACTTGGCCCATGTATGCCTCCGGGGCCCGTGGCCCCTCCCGGTGGACCCCCGGACCCCTCCGGTGGTCCCGGTACACTACCGGTGATGCCCGGAACACTTCCGGTGGCCAAAACCATACTTCCTATATATCAATCTTTACCTCCGGACCATTCCGGAACTCTTCGTGACGTCCGGGATCTTATCCGGGACTCCGAACAACATTCGGTAACCACGTACATACTTTCCCTATCACCCTAGCGTCATCGAACCTTAAGTGTGTAGACCCTACGGGCTCGGGAGTCATGCAGACATGGCCGAGACAACTCTCCGGTCAATAACCAACAGCGGGATCTGGATACCCATGTTGGCTCCCACATGCTCCACGATGATCTCATTGGATGAACCACGATGTCAAGGATTCAATCAATCCCGTATTCAATTCCCTTTGTCTAGCGGTACGATACTTGCCCGAGATTCGATCGTCGGTATCCCGATACCTTGTTCAATCTCGTTACCGGCAAGTCTCTTTACTCGTTCCGTAACACATCATCCCGTGATCAACTCCTTGATCACATTGTGCACATTATGATGATGTCCTACCGAGTGGGCCCAGAGATACCTCTCCGTTACACGGAGTGACAAATCCCAGTCTCGATTCGTGCCAACCCAACAGACACTTTCGGAGATACCTGTAGTGAACCTTTATAGCCACCCAGTTACGTTGTGACATTTGGCACACCCAAAGCACTCCTACGGTATCCAGGAGTTGCACAATCTCATGGTCTAAGGAAATGATACTTGACATTAGAAAAGCTTTAGCATACGAACTACACGATCTTTGTGCTAGGCTTAGGATTGGGTCTTGTCCATCACATCATTCTCCTAATGATGTGATCCCGTTATCAACGACATCCAATGTCCATGGTTAGGAAACTCTAACCATCTATTGATCAACGAGCTAGTCAACTGGAGGCTTACTAGGGACATGGTGTTGTCTATGTATCCACACATGTATCTGAGTTTCCTATCAATACAATTCTATCATGGATAATAAACGATTATCATGAACAAGGAAATATAATAATAACCAATTTATTATTGCCTCTAGGGCATATTTCCAACATTCAGATGGTATAATTTTTGGTGACATGCATTGGCATTTTCATAGGTAAATGTATGGTCAAAATTTTACACTAATTACACATGCCAAATTCACTTCTGATGCATTTGGAATCGATGCCCTCCATTGCTCATATGGTGCCCCAATCTGGTTCACCTACTTTACTCTGGTGCCCAATTAACTCATGCAATGAAAAAACACTTGCGTGGGAGAGGGAGAGGACTGAGGCAATAAAAACACTTGTTTGGGAGATGGAGTGGCTGGTGTAGTTTGTTTGATTGATTTGTTTATACATGTGGGTCAGTGTGCACAACGGTGCGAACTCTCTCACATTGCTAGAGTAGTGCCAAAATATTTTTGATTTGACATCGATGCATATTATATGGCATACTTTTGAGAAATATGGCTTCGGCCATATAGTGGAAGGCAACAAATGCCCAAGCTCTTCACGTGCTCCTAGGTAAATGTGAGGAAAGAGAAAGAGAGAGAGAGAGAGAGTGAAAAATATCACTAGCCTTAGAGCCTACCCTATAGCCAACACTATCGTATGTGCAAATGACATTGGTACCTCTTGATGACACAACAATCTTATACATCCAGCTGCTCTAATATGTTCTCTTCTTTTGCAGATAAAAAAGACCCTAAATAAAAAATGTGTTGCACTATAATAATCTCATCGAATGCCTTGATCTCCATCTTACAGAAATTGATTTGATTGACTACTGAGGCAGCACATCTGAGATTAAATTGGCCAGGTTCTTTGTGCTGGAGGCAAGTGTGCTCAAGGTAATGAGGTTTGGCATTCTCTGGCACAACAACAAATGGCGTGCTGATCACCACGAGCATCTAAACCTAAATGACAAAGGCTCTGCAGAAGCTGAATTTGTTTTTGAAACATCAAGTCGCAAGAGACTCAAAAAATTATTTTCCCATTAGTGACTTGTCAGTGCGGTGGATTTTAGTTTGTACGATAATGCTACATCCACCTAAAGTAACGAAAGTTCTTGCGTAAACTTCCTAATAATTCCCTCTTCGTGGGTGCAACATTACTCCTACCATTTGTAATATTAGTTTGTAACTTGTAATATTACGACTATACAACACAAGGTACTATGTTATGATGAATGTTCATGTGCATAGGTGCGGTAATGATATACCCATTACTCGAGTACAATATTTATTATTGCTCGTGGCAACGCACGGGAAATTATGTCGAACACAGCTAGTTGTAAGCGGGCTAGCTCTACAACCATGATGGTAGTGACTGCACATGGTGAGGCTGACTTTGGTATGCCGAACACAGTGCCTACACTCATGTGTCATCTCCGGCGCAGGGTCTTGTCACTTCACTGTGATGAGCAACACGTAAATTTCACCAACGGGTAGTACAGTACTACTGCATTCGTAGTACTACTAGTACTAGCACCATGGTCTGGATTTAGTAGTACTACCACCTCCGTCTGGAATTAGTATTTGACTCGCAATATCTAGTAATGCATGTCACAAAAAATATACTACTCCCTCTGTAAATAAATACATGGAGTATTGTTTTATCCGGTTTTGAAAGAAGATCCTTAGAGCTTTGGATGGCAATTATGATACCATGTGCACATTGATCCAAATCATGCCCAATTACAAAGATCTCAAGCCTACGGAAGTCACTGGTAGAATTGTTGCTCATGAGATGTCACTCAAGGATAAGGACCACAACAAGTCACATGGTTCATACAAAGCTTCAAGTGATGCTCCTACAACATCAAGTGACAAGCTAGTCTCCAATGAAGAATTGAGCTTAATGGCGAAAAACTTCAACAAGTTCTAAAAGAGTAGAAGCAAAGATTGAACCTCCAAGTGAAGGTCCTAGAATGATAAAATATCTTCTAGTTGTGATCATAATTCCTACAATTGTGGAAGTGTAACGCCCTCGATGCGGCTATATCTCTCACGTGTTGAAGCACGACTTAGAGGCATAACCGCATTGAAAGCAATGTCGCAAGTGAGGTAATCTTCACACAACCCAAGTAATACATAAGGGAAAGAGATACATAGTTGGCTTAGAATCGCCACTTCACACAATACATGAATAAAGCATTACATCATCTAGATACAATCAAGGTCCGACTACGGAACCAAAATAAAAGAAGACTACCCCAAATGCTACACAGATCCTCGACCCCAACTGGGCTCCACTACTGATCAACTAGAACGAAACAACACAAAGGACAAGATCTTCATTGAGCTCCTCCTTAAGCTTGGTTGTGTCACCTGCTCGGTAACATCGGCACCTGCAAACTGGTTTTGGAAGTATCTGTGAGTCACCGGGACTTAGCAATCTCACACCCTCGCGATCAAGACTATTTAAGCTTATAGGAAGGCTAAAAGGTATGAGGTGGAGCTGCAGCAAGCCACTAGCATATTTGGTGGCTAACATATACGCAAAAGAGAGCGAGAAGAGAAGGCAAAAGCACGGTCGAACAACTATGATCAAGAAGTGATCCTAGAACAACCTACGTCAAGCATAACTCCAACACCGTGTTCACTTCCCGAACTCCGCCGGAAAGAGACCATCACGGTTACACATGCGGTTGATGCATTTTAATTAAAATCAACTTCAGGTTTTCTACAACTAGACATTAACAAATTCCCATCTGCCCATAACCGCAGGCACGGCTTTCGAAAGTTCAAATCCATGCAGGGGTGTCCCAACTTAGCCCATCACAAGCTCTCACAGTTAGCGAAGGATATTCCTTCTCCCAAGACAATCCGATTAGACTCGGCATCCCGGTTACAAGACATCCTCGACAAAGGTAAAACAAGTCCAGCAAGACCGCCCGATGCGCCGACATCCTGATAGGAGCTGCACATATCTCATTCTCAGGGCAACACCGGATGAACACTATGTACAGCTAAAACCAGCCCTCAAGTTTCCCTGAGGTGGCGCCGCAAGTGGCTCTAGTTCGGACCAACACTTAGACAAGCACTGGCCCGGGGGGGTTAAAATAAGATGAGCCTCGGGATGCGTGACTCCCAAGGGAAAAAGGCTAGGTGGCGAATGGTAGAACCAAGGTTGGGCCTTGCTGGAGGAGTTTTATTCAAAGTGCACTATCAAGGGGTTCCCATTATAACCCAACCGTGTAAGGAACGCAAAATCCGGGAACATAATACCGATATGACGGAAACTAGGGCGGCAAGAGTGGAACAAAACACCAGGCATAAGGCCGAGCCTTCCACCCTTTACCAAGTATATAGATGCATTAATTAAATAAGAGATATTGTGATATCCCAACAGTGAAATCCATGTTCCAACAAGGAACAAACTCCAATCTTCACCTGCAACTAACAACGCTATAAGAGGGGCTGAGCAAAGCGGTAACATAGCCAAACAACGGTTTGCTAGGACAAGGTGGGTTAGAGGCTTGGCTTAACAATATGGGAGGCATGATAAGCAAGTGGTAGGTATCGTAGCATAGGCACAGCAAAAGAACGAGCAACTAGCAAGCAAAGATAGAAGTGATTTCGAGGGTATGGTCATCTTGCCTGAAATCCCGCAAGGAAGAAGAACGAGTCCATGAAGAGGATAAACGGACGTAGCCGAACGAATCCTCACAACACGACATTATCGGAACCAACCCGAAGAAGCAACACCGGAAATAAGCACACAACATAGTGAACAACCATCAGATAAAACTGGCATGATGCGCAAACAAGTATGATGCATGTCCGGTTTAAATATGCATGGCATGGCAAAGTGCACAAACAACACTACAAGTTAAGTGGAGCTCAATATGCAACGAGTTGCATATTGACGAAACACCACATTCAAGTTATTTAGTTCGATCTCGTTTATGTACCCAACAGTATTAAATGTTAATTAACATGGCAATGTGTGAAGCACAACAAAACTACCTATCTAGGCAAGTGTAAATGAGGCCGAAAACAACGAACAACAATTCCGGAAACTCCTCATGTGCATATTTTAAGGTTTGGTACTGTTCTGCCCTAAACACAATTTAAGAGTAGTTAAACATTCAAATAGATGCCACCATGTTAATCTAGGCATTTTTCTACCCCATTTACATATAAAGTTTATTAAATTTTGAGTTACGGTTAAATAGTAATGAATTAAAGCATTTTAGCATGGCATATGGGCAAAATTACACAAATCGCATTTTAAACATCTCAAACATGGATGAAAGTTGCAAATTATTAATCTACACAAAATTCTAAGCAAGTTTTATATATAATTTATTTTAATCCGACGCACGGTTCTAAAGTTATCAAATGCATGATGCTCGGGGGGTTTTCTGCAAAACCTACAGTCTCTGAATAAATAGGAAACTCGTTCTGCGGAAAGAAAACATATCCCGGGCCGACTCTGGCCGGCCCAAAAGTGCACAGGGACAAGGGGCTGCTCACCAGGCCTCATGGGCTGGCGGATCTGGTGGGCTAAAACGACGCCTTGGCAAAGAAGCGGGTTGGGCCTAGCGCTGGCGTGGTCAACGCGAGGCGGGGAGGATACGGGCGCAGTCGCTCGTTCCTGGACAAAACGAGATGCGGGGCGCAGAGGCGTTCGTCCTCCTCTGGACGCTGGGGAAGTAGCAGCGCGGAGCAGAAAGCAGTAGAGGGACTCGGCGGGGCGAGGGACCACGGGAATCAGCCGGATCCGAGGCAAGGGCGGCGGTGGAAGGCGACGGCTTGGCGGTTGGCGTCCATGGCGTCGGCTGTTACCTGAAGAACAAAGACAGGGAATTCAGCGAAGCAAACAAGGAAGTGGGGAAGAAAGAGACGACGAGGGAGATGCCAGGGGCGCGATGGGGCCTGCCTGGGGTAGCCGGCGACGATGAGGCCGGTCGTCGGAGGCGTGAAGGCGAGGCCATGCTTGCCAGGGCGGCAAGTTGTGGTTTCCTGAAGCAGAGGCAGCGGCGGTCTGTGGGAGGTTGAAGAGGGAACCTCGGGGATGGGCGTCGGGGCCGGAACCAGATCGAGACGGAGGCGGCGGAATGGCGCTGGGTGGCTCGGCGCAGGTGGGCTCCTGTGGGCGGCGCCGGCAAGCTGGAGGCCATGGGGCGGCGTCCTGGTTCAGAGAGAGAGATGTGAGAGGAGGGAGCTGCAGGGAGAGATGGAGGGAAAGAGAACGGCGGCAGGGCGGCTCATCTGCTGAGTGCGGCGACGATGTGTATGGCCGGATGGAGGCGGGGACGCGGGGCTCCGGGCAGGCGAAGCCCTCCCGCTCGAGGGGCTGCGGGATTGGATCGAGGGGAAGCCTCGAGTGCTGGTTGGCCACTGGGGAAAATGAAAGAGGTAGGTGGGTGGATCGGGAAGGATCCCGATGAGAGAGTGGCGGCGGCCGAAAAGGAAAGATGGGACAACTCCCTACGTTTTAGGGTTTGTCCAAATAGACTAGGAGTGGGGATATATACATCACAGACTAGGTTAGGGGCTACCTCGTCCCTCCGATCGTAATCGGACGATCTTGAAAAAAATAGCTAGGGAGTCCAATTAACAAAACGGAGACGTTTTGTAGATGTTTGGGGATGATCTGGATCCAACGGTGATGACTGTCCGGGTCGGGTCCGGGACAATTTTTGGACGCGCGCGAGGGGCCGATGTACTGCACAAAGAGGGGTAGGCTGGGCCTAGGTGGACTGTGGAGAGCGGGTTGGTCTAACAGAAGAGGGGAGAGATGCAGCCCGGCAGGGTTTCCGGAGACCGAAAACGTCCAACGAAAAGACCGGCTATACTGCCGCTATAGTTTAACGGTTGGGCTATCAAACGAACTCCGAATGCGATGAAACTTGGCAGGCGACGTGCTAACACTATAACAACACCGCATGCCAACTTTCAACCCAATCCGAGAACATTTTCCGGCCACTTGTAAAATAATATTTCGGAGGTGCCGCGGGCGCGTGCAAGTGTGTCTGGACTCAGAACGGACAACGGACGGAACTGGGGGAACCCGGACGGATGCAAGTTTTGAAAACATGATGATGCAATGCACATGATGACATGATGAAATGCAACACCCAAGCAAAAGACAAGGCAACAACAACGAATAACCGGAGGACACCTAGTGCATCGGTCTCGGGGCATTACAGGAAGACCCGAACACTATTCCAATGATTGTACGGCTCCCTACAATAAAAGAGAAGACTCGCCAAAAAGGATGAGTAGAAGAGATGAATCACCTCATAGCGAGCGAAGGAGTAGAGATGATTGTTATGAATGAAGTCCCTCTCGAAGAAGCAAGGATTCATAAAGGAATGACAAGTCATCAAAGAGCTACACAAGATGAAAACATCAAGCTCATGTTGGTGAATGGGTTTCCGACACCGACTCCAGGAACTACTCTGAGAGAAGCTATCACTCCGACTCCAAATATACTCAAGATGAAGGTATTGCCGGTCTTGCACTAGTGTCATCCAACTCCCATGACATATTTGATTCACCAAATGAAGAAATTGTAAGATGCTTCATGGCTAAATGCCCCAAGGTATCACACCCTTGGTATCTTGATTTCAATAGTGATGAAGATGATTTGCTAGGTGATGATGATGTGCTTATTGATAAAACTAGTGATGTGAATTATAATGAACTTGCTAGTAATCATGATAGTCAAGATGAAACACATGACAATGCTAAGAAGGAGATTGAGCGCCTACTAAAGAACTAAACACTCTTAAGTTAGCTCATGAAATGACTCAAGAGGATCATAGAGAGCTCCTAAGAACTCATGAGAAGCTATGCTTCGAGAAGCTAAATTTATAGCAAGATCATGAGTTCCTAAAAGCAATCAATGATGATCTTTGAAAGAAGAGTTATTCTTACATTGCCAAATGTCTCCTCGTTTCTACTTACATGCCACAAGTTAAACCTAGTAACAAGATAAAGAAATATTCTTCTTCTAGTAGTAACAATAACCATGCTAAATCCCGTATTGTTGCTTCTAGTAATTACCTTGATTTCACTAATGATACTCTTAGACAAGTTACACTTGAGCAAGAAAATAGCTTATTGAAGGGAATTATAGAGAAAGGTGTTTACAAGAGTCTTGCCGGCAGTAAGCAATTTGAGGAACTTATACGCAAGCAAGAAAAACAGCGGAAGAATCAAGGTGTTGGTTTTGAACAAAAGTTCAATGCGAATGGAATTGAATGGGGAGAAGATCAATACCCCAAGACGAAGTTTGTTCCTCAACAAGAAAAGTATGACCCCACTTCTTTTGAGGGAACACAAGCTCAAGATGATCTACCACCACAATACCACAAGCTAAAAGGCAAGGACAAGCTTCAAGAAGAGATTGACTCATTTGAAGAAGCACCTAAAGCCATGGTCAAGTGGATTCCCAAGACTTCTTCAAGCTCTACTTCATCAAGTTCAACTACAACCCCAAGGACTCCCATCAAGTTGATGTGGGTCCTAAAGAAGAAGAACTAGAGTGTTCCTGAGGGTGACTCCGCCAACATACTTCACTCATATTCATTTTAGCAAGGACTTGAGCAACCAACTTTCACATCTTGCACTAGTTCATGGAGTCACAAACCCTCTTGTTGGTAAGACAAGGGACAAGGTAACTCAATGCATTCATGGACATCATCATATGGAGTCACAAACCCTCTTGTTGGGCTAGCTCAAGTATGTCTATGGATATCCTTGTATGTTCCTTTTGGGACTAACTCATGTAGGTATTGAAAGTGCAAAACTCCAAAGGGTTGATCCAAACTCTTGATGGTCTACATCAACATTGTGCGTCCACGTCTTCACTATCTACATGAAGTCATCATCGACAAAACCCAAGGTTAGTTCATCCCTCCTTGGGAGGATATCACACCTAGGGGGAGCTTTGCTCTAACAATTGAGCTAAAGCAACTCTAATGGTGTGAACACATTAATGCTTTATGTAAAAGTGGCAACCCCACTCATGCTTAAATGATGAGTATGACATATGATCAAATCTTCTCATTTGACTCCTAAGTAAATATACTCATATATAGATGACCTAGTCATCACCAATTGCTTGATAGATGCTAGAATTGGTTGTGCATGTTTGACACATATTTCATTTGTTATTTTATTGTGTGGGTATATATGTTGGTTTGCATGTTTTCCTCATTCAAGTACATCCATTTGTTGTTTTGGTTTTTCTGGCCAAGTGGATGAACAAGAATGCCTAAGAACCTTCTCTTGCTATCTATGCTTTCTTGTCTCAAATTCTCTTCATGCTACATCACAAAAATTGAACAAGTCATTTTTGGACCCTCCGGGTGAGGTGCACTTAGAGCCACTGATATGAAAGGGATAACTTCCAAAACCTTCAAATTTGCTTTGGTGTGACCAATCCATTCTCATTCAGACTCGTCGAAACATTTTGACTGATCTAGTTTTTCAACCTTGGTGATACCGACTAGACCAACTCAGAGTCATCGATATGTTATAACTGCTCGTAGTAACACATCACGGTGCCACTGATTTGTTCCACTCGGTGCCACCGACAGCGGCTAGGTATATATATCCCACAGGTCATGTATGGATGAAATTACTCAAACATCACGCCTCCCGCACCCCTCTGCTTCCGTCGCCCTCGTCTCCGGACTTCGCCATTGCGTCCAGCGCACCCTCGCCGTTGGACTCCGGCGCAGTCAACGGAAATGATTCTCGCCGTTGCTGCCATAGGGGATTTGCGCCGAGTTAGGGTAAAAATCCCACCCCCTTGTGCATTTAATTTTCTGATTCAATGCACTAGGTTTTTGTCATGAATCTTGCCATGTATCAAATAATTTTATCCAGTGGAAAAATTCCTTAGATTAGTTTCGAGCAAAAAAATTAGGTTTAGGTTTCCACCGAAAGCATCTTGGACCGGCCGAATTGAAATTTTCAGAGTCACTGGTTTGGCCCTGGCCATTGCACTAGTATGTCTTGGTGCCACCGAGAAGTACTAATCGGTGAGACCGAAAGTAACGTTTCTATGAAACCCTAGCATCTCGGAGACACCGAATCACATCTCAGTCTGACAGAAATGGTGTGCTTTGGTTCTGTTGGGTGCTTCAGTATCACCGAAATTATCAACTCGGTGAATCCGAAATGCATTCTGTGAAAACTTAAAACTAAGATTTGAACTCAATTTTCATGAAAAATGACTGCCTTTTGTGATGACTCATCTACTTTGCCCATACCTATCTATTCACATGGTCTATTTGCAAGATGTCAAGTGCCAGTGACAACCAAAATGTGTCAAAATAGCATGAGGATCTCAATGAGGGATCTAGTCCTGAGGGAAGCTATTATGAAGGAGTGAGCAGCTCACTAAACTTCCCAAGGGTGCCACAAGGACCAGGAAGAAGAGAACCTCAGATGATGAGGATGAGGATTTTGTGGCTAGTGAGGCCACATCAAAGAAGAAGAAAGTGGTGCTTGCTAAGGAGTATGGCACAACAGCTAGCTCAAGATCTTCAGGCAGTGCCAAGGAGAGAAATGTAGTGAGGAAAGTCCCACTCCAGGATGTGTCAGAATAGCATGAGGATCTCAGTGAGCAATCTAGTCCTAAGGGCAGCTATTATTAAGGAGTGAGGAGCTCACCTGAACTGCCCAAGGCTGCCACAAGGACCAGGAAAAAGAGAACATCATATGATGGGATGAAGATTTTGTGGCTAGTGAGGCCACATCGAAGAAGAAGAAAGTGGTGCTTGCCAAGGAGTATGGTACAACAGCTAGATCAAGACCTTCAGGCAGTGCCAAGGAGAGAATTGTAGTGAGGAAAGTCCCACTCTCCAAGGCCATAGCTCCAAGGGAACACATGACATTCACACTTGAGGAGCGAAGTGATACAGAAGCTGCTACAGGAAAGAAGAAGAAGAGGGCTAGGAAGACTACTGCCAATGTCATTGGCAAACCCTCCATGGTTGTTGTTGTTGATGATGATGATGATGATGATGAGGCACGAGCAGCTGATGCACATCCAGCAAAGACTTGGAAGCTCATGTCTGATGCAATGAAGTCTACTGCCCCCAGCAAGTCCAAGCCCAAAGCTCCAGCACCAAAGAGATCAACGAGGAACATTTTAGCTAGTGAGAAGAACAAGGCCCCAGTGCCTGAGGCTAAGGTTGATGATGAGCCAATAGTGCTCAGAAGGTTTAGACCCAAGATTCCAGACCATGATAACACACATCCTGTTGCAGAGAACATGATGCTCAGGAAGGACAAGGGACTACGTTAGTCGAGATTGTCTGATCTGTATATTGCCAGGAGAAGAACTGCATGTGATTATGATGAGAGCAACAAGACTTCTATGAGACAGTGTTGCTTGACAAGAAGCCCATATTTAGTGACATGAAGTGGGTGGACTGGAAGTACATCGATGCAAATGAGGATCACTTCCCCCACGTTCATGAAAGCTTCAAGATACAGGTGTTGCAGATTTTCTTGCGAAGAAGCTCACAAAGTGGAATGATGAGATGATCATGCAATTCTATTCCATTGCACACTTTTACCCCGATGGCAGAATTGTGTGGATGACTGAGGGATCCAAATACCAGTCAACCATCTCTGAATGGGCTGATCTTCTTGGTGCTTGTCGGTGTCAAAACCGGCGGATCTCGGGTAGGGGGTCCCGAACTGTGCGTCTAGGCCGGATGGTAACAGGAGGCAGGGAACATGATGTTTACCCAGGTTCGGGCCCTCTTGATGGAGGTAAAACCCTACGTCCTGCTTGATTAATATTGATGATATGGGTAGTACAAGAGTAGATCTACCACGAGATCAGAGAGGCTAAACCCTAGAAGCTAGCCTATGGTATGATTGTATGTTGTCCTATGGACTAAAACCCTCCGGTTTATATAGACACCAGAGAGGTTAGGGTTACACAAGGTCGGTTACAAAGGAGGAGATATACATATCCGTATTGCCAAGCTTGCCTTCCACGCCAAGTAGAGTCCCATCCGGACACGAGATGAAGTCTTCAATCCTGTATCTTCATAGTCTAACAGTCCGACCAATCGATATAGTCCGGCTGTCTGGAGACCCCCTAATCCAGGACTCCCACAGTAGCCCCTGAACCAGGCTTTCAATGACGATGAGTCCGGCGTGCAGTATTGTCTTCGGCATTGCAAGGTGGGTTCCTCCACCACGGAAGAATTTTGAATATAAGGATAGTGTCCGACCCTGCAAAATAAGTTCCACATACCACCGTAGAGAATAATATTTCCAAAAATCTTAGTCTGCTGACACGTTTTGGCAACATGACATCATGCCATAGCCCGGTGCTTATTCGAACCGTTTTTCTTCAACCAGCTCCACACATAACGCGAGGCGGTTTCTTGACACGTCTTGTCAAAGCAGAGATCGTGTTCCCCTAATCACGGGATTCTCATTAATACGATCGTGGGCAACCCAACCGTGTCTAGGACTCCTAGATTATAGGCAAGTCCAAACGGCCACAGTGAGGACGCTTGATATTCACCCTCTTTATAAAGGGACAAAGTTTTCGCCTTTTCTCTCCCGTGCTCAATCGAACCCTTCCCCCGCCTCGAGTTCTAACACCCAAAGCTCAGGTCAGATGCTCCGGATCTTCAATCATGTCCGGATCCAGCTTTCAAGGCCGATGGATGCCCTCCTCCGTTACGGAAGAGGATATAAAGAAGTTGAGGGAGGCCAGATACCTGATCGTCGAGGTTTCGCATTGGCTGCCTACTCGAGGGCAGGTCGTCCCCACTCCCGAACCCAACGAGAATGTTGTTTTCGTCTCCCACTTCCTCCGAGGCCTAGGCCTCACTCTGGATCCCTTCGTCAGAGGTTTGATGTTCTATTACGGGCTAGATTTCCACGATCTAGCTCCGGACTCCTTTATCCACATCTCGACATTTATTGTCGTGTGTGAGGCCTTTCTCCATATTTTCCCTCACTTCGGCCTGTGGCTCAAGACCTTTGAAGTGAAGCCGAAGATGATCGAGGGGCAACACACAGCGTGCGGAGGCGCATCAATAAGCAAGATAGCAGGAGCTCCATGGCCGAAAGGTTCCTTTCCAGAGGTGTCCGGATTATGGCAACGGGAGTGGTTTTACATCACGGCTCCCAGAAGTGCCAAGTGGGCGGCTAACCCCACTTTCCACTCGGGCCCCCCACCACAACTGATGTCATGGATTAGCAGGGGACTGAGCTGGGGTCCAGCCAAGGACGTGCCTATACTGCAAAGCCGCATTCAAGATCTCTTCGAGGGAGATTTTAATTTGGTTGTGGTAGTGCAAGTTATGTTGGTTCGTCGAGTCCAGCCCTGCAAACGCCGGCCCCTTCGCTTATGGGAGTTCAACCCAGAAGGACCGCGTGCTATTCAAAGTTTCCTCGGCCTGACGCAAGAGGAAATGTACAAGTTATTTGTCAAACCTCAAATAGAGTGTCCGGATACCACCGAGGACGTGGGCCTGAGCAGTAACCGCGCCGCCGAACAAGTAAGTAATCCTCTAGCCGAACACACCGTCTTTTATTCATCATGACGTCATCTCTGAGAAATCACTCTTTGACCAGGATTGGCAAACAAAAGCGAAGATGATCCAGTGTTCGGCCCCCCTCCCTGAGGGTTTGGAAAATCCGGTGCTGGAGAAGATGCTCGAGCTCGCACCTTGCCCGGAGCCCTCGAAGGAAGATACAGGGGGGAATAATATGGGCGAAAGCGGGCCCCCATTATTGCCCGTTCCAACTGAAGGAATGAGCGCCTCCATAAAGGAGGATAACCGGGGGAGGAAGAGGACTGCTTCTGAGGATCCAGAAGTCGAGGCCTCCAAACGAGAGAAGAAGTCTCCAGCAGCGGGTCCTGCCTCGGGGGGTGCTCTCTCCGCACAAAGTCCGCGGGGGGATCAACCCTCCAACGAGTCGTAAGTGATTCAAAAAATACTTTAATAGTTAAGGTATACTACCTTTCCTCTGAGGAAAATAACCGCCGCATATATCATGCAGTTCGGGTCTTAGCCCTTCTCAGCTGAGCTCGTCTTCGGGGGATCTTCTTCCGGAGATGATGGAGAGCGAAATGCCTCCCCCGGACTCCTTTGCTCAAGAAGCGGGTGACCCCGAAGTGTCGTCACGGTGGGCCTCTCCGGATCCGGTGAGGCCATAAGATAATCCCATAGTCATCCAAAGTCCTCAGCGTCCGGCTCTCGAGGAGAGAAAACAAAAGAGTCCGGCACCGTCTGGTATGCGGTCGGACGTTCTGAGGGAGCTGTTGGAGCGAGCGGCCATCTTAGAAGAACACCGTACGCTAATGGGTACGGTGATGGAAAGAATTTTGTCTGTCGAAAGCGGATTACATGAAGCCTTTATGAGTCTACTAACAGGCTTTGAGGTACGTGAAATAATATTTGATAGTACCGCACATGTTAGGTGTGCCCTGTGTAGATAGTAGCCCCTGAGACTCTGGTTGCCATCGAGAACGGCGGCGAACAGAGGATCATAGTTCCAGGTAATAACCATACTGCCTTTATGTGCAGGTGGTGGAAGCTCCGGTGGCTAGCCGGACTAGTGAGTTTGCCGAATTAAAGTGGCAACTGGATGCGGCGGACGCCGACATCAAGCTTGTTAACAAGCAGCTTGATGAATCACAGGGTAAGTAATGTTTTCACGTGAATGTCACCTAATAAGAGCAGCATGACGCCAGTATCTTTAATATGTTGTGACTACAGACGGAGCAGCCACCGTGGAGACCCTTCGGGCAGAACTTGCCCGAGCCAAGAAACAAGCGAGGGTTAGTAACGCGGCTGCTTTGAAGGCGGCCGAAGAGTTAAGAGCCGATAAGGCCGCCCATTGCGAAAGCATAGAAAAGATGGCCGAGATGGCCGTAGAATTAAAAGGCACTGCCAATCATTGCAAGTTCCTTGAAGAAGAGAATCGAGTGAAGGCAGCGGACCTTGAGAAGGCCACGATGGCGACCAAAGACACTCACTCTGGTATGAGGGCGAAGAAGGAGGAGCTACGCGAAGCCGGGTATATTGCGGCTGGGAAGCCCTTTCTGCTGCAGAGGAAGTTCGGAGATCCGAGGTATGCCCCTCTGGATCGGCTGTGGAGTTCGGCAGACGCATATATGGACTTGGCGGCAAGAGTTGTTGATGCGGTCGAATACTTCTGAGATCAGTCATATCGTGAAGTAGACAAGCTGTTCTGGTCGCAATTTAACGCTCCAGAGCATCTGCTTCCCCTGAATGATCAGCTAGCTGAATGGGCCGAACTTACTAGGTTGTCCAAACTCGCCATGAGGTCCGTTGTAGATCATTTGTGGCCGGCGAAGCCGAAGCCGAACAGCTATTTCAGCTTAGTGCAGCAGTTCGTTGGTGCGGTGACGCGCATCAACGCGATGAAGAGGTCAGCGTGCATAGAAGGATTGCGGATGGTCTTTGCCCATGTCAAGGCATACTGGGCGGAGATGGATGCTACCACTATTGCGGCGCAAGGTTCGGCCATAGGCCGAGTAGCTACCGAGCACTATTTTGAAGAGGTTCTTGAGGGTGCTCGTTTGATAGAGTCCCAGTGCTCGAAGAATATTATGTTTGAGTGACATGTATTCCCATTGTAAACACAATATTTTTATGAAATATAGTAAGGCTGTATTTATACTTTTGCCGGAAAGTAATATGATGCCTCCTGTGCGACCGTTTATGTATATATGTATATAACCTAAAAGATTGCAGTCGTCAGCTTCAACCCCCACGCATATAATGCGAAGGTGCTCGCAAAAAATGCATGTTCACACTTAACCCAACGTCTTCATCCTATTAAGGAGGTGATAGCACAGTGAACAAGGCAACCGGACTATAATGCTTTAATACTTTCACTTAGCCATAGGAGTTTGACAGTGGGGCTACTAGATAGCCCCTGGTGGCTCCGCACTCTCCTGATCTCGGGGTGCGTTCATGCCTGGCCGAAAACGGCCCTTCGTTAAGGCGGAGGAATTCTAACATTCCGATAGGTCATCGAGTGGTTGACCAGTCTCACGCTGTATCATGACAGTCAGTTTTCGGCTTTCTCTACTGAGGTGCTCGTCCGGATGAACCAGGGCACAATCGTAGTAGTTCTCCTGGTGCTACCTTAGCCGGTAAAGCGGAACGTAAGGCACCAAAACACAGGATCCGGCCAAACCCAACATTTGACCAAAGACAATGATTCGGAGCTGATGCATATAAGGCCAAACTCGCGACGTCGAACACTCCCTGAGGTATTCGGTCTTTATGGTATAAACCGGGCCGAAATAGTACCCTTTGTAAGAAGCCCCTTGTGTCCAGGTACGTGCATTATTCTGACGTGGCCACATGCCAAGACGTCAGCATCCTTCTCAATTGTGCTGACGGATGTGTATCAACAAGAGACAGTAAAAAAGGTTTACACAGGGTCTTAATCTAAAAGGAATCCTTGGAGCGGGTCCCTGCTGCACGTCTGCGCCTGTGTCTCCGTTGTGCCGTATCCTGGACGGGTGTAGCACGATGGTCATCTGTAAAAGAGAGGAACTTAGGTGAAAAAGTTGTCGTGCAAAAAGGTGGGTTTTAAAAGAAACCATGTATAATTAAAATGAGTAAAAAAATTCCACTTGTCTGCGCGCGTTGAGCCCCTTGTATTTGTAATAGGGGTGTGGCCCTAAATCTGGTATTAATTACATATAGCTGCGCCGGACTCGTCTAACCGTGTCCGTGGTCTTGACGACCTATCAAATGCTTTAGTTGGTGAGGCTGTTTTTAGTGTGCGGCTGCTAAGGCAGTCGCATTCTTTTCGGCGCGCAAAGATCGCTCAATATTTCCGTTCATTGTAATGATGCCACATGGACTGGGCATCTTGAGCGTGAGGGAAGTGTAATGCGGTATTGCATTAAAGCGAGCAAAAGCTTCGCGTCCCAGTAGTGCTTGATAACCACTTTGGAACAGACCAATGTGGAAGGTTAAATGTTCGCTACGGAAGTTATCGGGGAAGCCGAATATAACTTTTAGTAGTAGGGAACCCGTGCAGTGAGCCCCTAGGCCTGGCGTTACTCCTTTAAAGGTAGTGTTGCTATGGCGGATTTTCGTTGGGTCTATCCCCATTTCGCGGATTGTATCCTGGTATATCAGGTTTAAACTGCTGCCACCGCCCATCAGAACTCGTGTAAAGTGGTATCCGTCAATTATTGGGTCTAATACCAGGGCAGCCCATCCTGCCCGCCGGATACTTGCTGAGTAATCACGATGGTCGGAACTGATCATTTGAGACGACCAGTGGCAGGACTTCGCTGTGATAGGCCCTTGGGCGTGTCTCTCTGGGAGTGCCATTTTGCTTCCCTTGATCACGTGGAACACGTTGACTGTTTTGACTTCTGGTGGAAACTTCTTTTGTTCCCCAGTGTCTTGCTTGAGAGGCTCATCCTCGTCTTCGCTTGGTGTATCCTCCCCCTGGTGTACGGCATTGAGCCTGCCGGACTGCTTGAAGACCCAACATTCTCTATGGGTATGATTAGCGGGTTTACCAGGGGTGCTATGGATCTGACATACTTGGTCCAGAATTTTTTTTAGGCTGGACAGTTCGTCTCTGGCGCCTTTAGAGGGCGGCTTTTGCTGACTTGGCCGCGAGCTTTTGAATCCGACATTTACTGTCGTGCTCTTCGTGCTGTCTTCTTTATTCACGCGTTTGTTATTGTTGTTGCACCGTGATTTCTCGTTTCCATCTCTAGCTTCGGATGTACTGGGGTCGCTGGTGCTGCTTCTGGCTAGCCAGCTATCCTCACCCGCGCAAAAGCGGGTCATGAGGCTTGTTAATGCTGCCATTGTTCTCGGCTTTTCTTGGCCGAGGTGTCTGGCAAGCCATTCGTCACGGACGCTATGCTTAAAAGCTGCCAAGGCTTCGGCGTCCGGACAGTCGACTATTTGGTTCTTTTTAGTAAGAAACCTATTCCAAAGCTTTTGGGCTGACTGTCCGGGCTGTTGAGTTATATGACTCAAATCGTCCGCGTCCGGAGGTCGGACATAAGTCCCTTGAAAATTTGCCCGAAAAGCGTCTTCGAGCTCTTCCCAGCTTCCAATGGAGTTTTCGGGGAGGCTTTTAAGCCAGTGCCGAGCTGGCCCTTTGAGTTTGAGGTGTAAGTATTTAATGGCGTGGAGATCGTCTCCTCGAGCCATATGGATGTGGAGGATATAGTCCTCAATCCAGACCCCAGGGTCTGTTGTTCCGTCGTATGCCTCTATGTTTACAGGTTTGAATCCCTCTGGAAATTCATGGTCCAGCACCTCATAGGTGAAACATAGGGGGTGTGCGGCGCCCCTGTATCTGGGCGTGCCGTGGTGTTCGAATGTTTGGTGTGTTGCATCATGTATTGGAGCACGCTTGCGCGGTCCATAGATGGATCTAGTTGCTCCGTCCTTTTGATGCGAGTACCTGCGTGGATCGCGTATTGGCTTCTGTGCGGCATTGCTTGCCGCTCCATGTTGGCCGTGAGGTCGTCTATTCGGCCTGGTGGCTGCTTTAATTTTCGGTTGCGGGGGATCTAAGGCCTCCTCATTGAATTCAGGTAGCAACTTCCGCTTCGGGTAGCTCTTGGTGAGGCGATTACCGCCATACTTCGTTGTTGTGTTGAGTACTTTACTCCATCTGATTTGGAGTGTGTCTTGCGCCGCCTTGAGCCTTTGCTTATGCCTTTTTAGACTCCTTGCGGTGGCAACAAGCCTTTGATGGGCATTTTGTTGCTCCGGGTGTCTGTCTGGTGTTATGTCCTCCGGACTATTATCCTTGACGGAGTTGATTTGTTCGGTTTGATTCTCCGCGTTGCCGTGGTCCGACAGTGGTTCGCCCTGCTCTAACGCTGGGTCTGTATGATCATTATTTCTGTCGAGGCGGGATTTGGGGCGGCGCTTACGCTGCCGCCTTGACTGCTTCTCGAAGGGACAGCCCTCCGTTGCGTCCTTCCGTTCCTCATCGTTGTTTTCCTTTGGTGTGTCCACCATGTATACATCGTGTGATGAGGTGGACGTCCAGTGCCCTGTGGGCAGTGGTTCCTCTTTGTCTCTTGCATCGTCGTCCATACCGTCGATGTCTTCGGAGTCGAAGTCGAGCGTGTCGGTTAATCATCGACAGTGGCTACTAAGTGGGTGGTGGGTGGGTCACGAATTTCTTCGTCGTCCGCATCCCAGTCCTACTGGACATAGTTCGGCCAGGATCCTCCTGATAAGGAGAGAGACCTTAACGAGTTAAGGATGTCGCCAAAGGGCGAGTGCTGAAAAATATCCGCAGAGGTAAACTCCATGATCGGCGCCCCATCGGATTCGATAGGAATGGGCGCGGGCGGTTCGGAGTCCATGGCCGGAGAAGGATCCGGCAGTTTATCAACACGGCTCTCGTGCAAGGTAAGGTCGATGTTCGGCTTGATCACCGCTGAGGGTAAGGCCTCCGTGGCGGGGTCCATCCACCCATCCGCGAAAGGCACAACTGGCTCCGAATTGAGGGTCGGAGCAGCTGCCGGTGCGATCTCCTGAACACTGTCCGATGGTAGAGCTAAATCGTACTCATTGTGACCGCGTGACGCACAAGGCAGAGGCTCGAATCCGTCGAAGATCAAGTCTCCGCGGACATCGACCGTGTAGTTTAAGCTTCCAAACCTGACCTGGTGGCCAGGGGCATAGCTTTCGATCTTCTCTAGATGGCCAAGCGAATTGGCCCGCAGTGCAAAGCCGCTGAACACTCAGATCTGTCCGGGGAGAAAAGTCTCACCCTAGACTGCATCACTATCGATGATAGTAGGAGCCATCAAGCCTAATGGCGACGACACAGAGGAAATCTCAATGAAAGCACCAATGTCGGTGTCAAAACCGGCGGATCTCGGGTAGGGGGTCCCGAACTATGCGTCTAGGCCGGATGGTAACAGGAGGCAGGGGACACGATGTTTACCCAGGTTCGGGCCGTCCCTGAAAAAGATGTTGAAACTCATAAGTTTGGTTCTGTGAAGCATTCGCTCACTGGTTTGGCCACCACCAACACAATCTTGAGGCACACTCTTTTGCCCAAGTCTGGAGATGACAAGATGATTCGTGTTCAGTCCATCAACTTTCTACATTTGTTTGACACACCGCAGAAGTTCATGGTAATGAGCCTTATTGTTGAGACAATCAAGAGAACCGCAGCTGACCAAAAGATATCTTGTGGATTTGCTCCTCATATTAAGTTTCTCATCAACTCCAAGGTTGGAACGCGCACTTATCTACTTGATCGTGACCATCTCCCGTTGCACCCAGAGTTCGAGGACAGTGTAGTGGTGATGGACCCTTCACACCCTACATCCGCCCAAGTCCAAGAGAAGATCCACGCAGCTACAGTAGCAAAAGAAGCCGAGAAGGCCTATGCTCTCAATGCACCCATTGCCAACCTCAAGCCCAAAAATGATCAGATGACTTACCTACTGGAAGCTACCCTGAGGATTGAGCAAAGTCTGGCAAACCTCATCAAGAACCAGGAGATCCTAGAGCGGATAGACGAGACTAAGGTTTATGATCTTGATGTGAAGATCACTGAGGTACATACCATTGTGAAGAAGCTTAGAGATGATGTTAATGCAACCAGAGCTTATGTTAGTGGAGATGAGAGAGCTACGACTGAGAGATAGCAGGCAGTACCCAGAGCACCCAGATCTGCAGGAGTGCCAATTGCAGACATGAGGACGACTCACTCTTCACCTGCTGCTACTTCTACAGTGCCACCTCTAGTCTCTACTCAACTAGCTCAGCGGACATCAGATGAAGCCTTTGCATATGCACTTCTCTCAATGCCATCTACGCACACCAGAGCCGCCAACTAGATATCACCTTCAGGAGCCGCCGAGGATCGTTCCTAGAGAGACGTATAGCCCTATACCTATTCGAAATTTTTGGTACTTGTTGCCAAAGGGGGGGAATTTGTATAGATCATTAGGCTTTGAGAGAGAGTGTCTCGCTTTTGCTTGTTTGTTTTTCTTGAGAGTTTCTGCTACTATTTCCATTTGATTTGTGCTACTTAGCTCGTTATGCGTGTGAGATACGTTGGTTATGTCTGATTGATGTAACACCCCCAGTGTCATGCTATAATAACCCTGTGTGATTAAACTAATCATTTTTCCAAACAGTGCTTAATCACCTTTGTTCAATATCCCATTTGAAATTTCAGTCAATTCAAATTCAAGTGAAGTTTGAAGTTGCTCAAAAGTTGCTGGAAAAATGTTCATCATTTGTCAAAATTTCCATAACAATTATTTGTTAAGGAACACAACATCACTTTTGTGCAAATATGAGCATTAGCAATTATAACAGCACCAATTCAGCATTTTTAAATGTTATCCTATTATGAAAAATACCAAAAGAATTATTCTGGTCTCCAAAAATATTTGTGGCATTATCTATAATCACCAGGGATTTAATGGGACACTCCCCCAAGCTTGGCAGTTGCCAAGGGGAGTGCCCATACCTGATTCTCAGTTCTTCTTTGTTGGTGAAGAAGGTGATGGTTTTGTTGATGGCGTAGGCTTATTCCTTAATTTGTGCTTGAGGACAGAATTTTGATCCCTTAGGTCATCGATCTCCTGCTCAAGGCTTAATATCTTCTTGCATAATTCATGTTTGTTTTCCTCCAAGAGGCGAAAAGGGATAAACTCGATCTTAGGTTTCTTTGCTCTATCAGGGAGGCTTGACTTTTTGAACTCCACATGCATGTCCCCAGGTTGAGGTAATGGGGCTTCATCCTCATCTGAGCTCGTCTCCTCCTTTCCCTTGGGTTCATAGTCATCTTCTTCTTCCGTAGTCCAACCACGATGCTCCACATCCCCATAGACCTTAGGATCTGCAAGGTAATCAGCCACATAGCTTTCTCCTTCCGAATCCTGGGACGACATGTTGCTCAAATCTGCAGCAGGCGGCTCAAAACAAAGACATGAGATATTTGCGTGATACGGTGGTCAAAACCTTTGGGAGATTATATAGTAAATTTTTACCGACCAAAAGAAGTATCGTGCAAGAAAACGGAGTCTCGAGAGCACACGAGGTGCCCACGAGGCAGGGGGCGCGCCCTCCACCCTCGTGGAAGCCCCGTGTCCTTTTCATTCTGCTTCTTATTTTCCTATTTTCTTAAATGTTCCAAAACGGAGAAAAACTGCCATTAGAACTATTTTGGAGTCGGTTTACTTACCGTACCACATACCTATTCCTTTTTGGAGTGTGAAACATTCCGGAAAGTGTCTCTTATGTATTCCTCCGGGGTTACGGTTTCAATAATATTAGTTTCAACATTTATGGGATTACCTGAGATATAATGTTTGATTCTTTGACCATTCACCACCTTCGGTTTTGTGCCTTCGAAGTTGTTGATTTTTATGGCACCAGAACAATAGATCTCCTCGATAACGTAAGGACCTTCCCATTTAGAGAGAAGTTTGCCTACAAAAAATCTTAAATGGGAGTTGTATAGCAATACATAATCACCTACATTAAACTCACGCTTTTGTATCCTTTTGTCATGCCATCTTTTAACTTTTTCTTTAAACAGTTTGGCATTCTCGTAGGCTTGGGTTCTCCATTCATCAAGTGAGCTAATGTCAAATAACCTCTTCTCACTGGCAAGTTTGAAGTCATAGTTGAGCTCTTTAATAGCCCAATATGCCTTATGTTCTAATTCAAGAGGTAAGTGACATGCTTTACCATAAACCATTTTATACGGAGACATACCCATAGGATTTTTATATGCAGTTCTATATGCCCATAATGCATCATCAAGTTTCTTTGACCAATTCTTTCTAGATCTATTAACAGCCTTTTGCAAAATTAATTTGAGCTCTCTTTTACTCAATTCTACTTGACCACTAGACCGTGGATGATATGGAGATGCAATTCTATGATTAACATCATACTTAACAAGCATTTTACGAAAGGCACCATGAATAAAATATGAACCACCATCACTCATTAAGTATCTAGGGACTCCAAACCTTGGAAAAATAACTTGTTTAAGCATCTTAACAAAGGTGTTATGATCAACACTACTAGTTGGAATAGCTTCTACCCACTTAGTAACGTAATCAATAGCAACTAAAATATGTGTATACCCATTAGAGGAAGGAAAAGGTCCCATATAATCAAAGCCCCAAACATCAAATGGTTCAATACCAAGTGAATAATTCATAGGCATTTCTTGACGTCTACTAATATTACCAATTCTTTGACATTCATCACAAGATAAGACAAACTTATGGGCATCCTTGAAGAGAGTAGGCCAATAAAAACCGGATTGCAATACCTTGTGTGCAGTTCTATCTCCAGCGTGGTGTCCTCCATAAGCCTCGGAGTGACACTTGCGTAGGATTTGTTCCTATTCATGCTCAGGTACACAATGTCTAATAACCCCATCTACTCCTTTATAAAGATGTGGGCCATCCCAGAAGTAATGTCTTAAATCATAGAAAAACTTTTTCTTTTGCTGGTATGTGAAACTAGGTGGTATAAATTTAGCAACAATATAATTAGCATAATCAGCATACCATGCAGCAGTACGAGAAGCATTTATGACATTTAATTATTCATCAGGAAAGCTATCATCAATAGGTAGTGGGTCATCAAGAACATTCTCTAACCTAGACAAGTTGTCTGCAACGGGATTCTCAGCTCACTTTCTATCAATAATGTGCAAATCAAATTCTTGTAGCAAGAGAACCCATCTAATAAGTCTAGGTTTAGCATCTTTCTTTTCCATAAGATATTTAATAGCAGCATGATCAGTGTGAATAGTTACTTTAGAATCAACAATATAAGGTCTAAACTTATCACAGGCAAATACAACTGCTAAAAATTCCTTTTCAGTAGTAGCATAATTTCTCTAGGCATTATCTAGAGTTTTACTAGCATATTGAATAACATTTAATTTTTTATCAACTCTTTGTCCTAGAACAACACCTACAGCATAGTCACTAGCATCACACATGATTTCAAAGGGTAAATTCCAATCAGGTGGCTAAACAATAGGTGCAGAAATCAAGGCTTTCTTAAGTATTTCAAATGCTTCTACACAATCATCATCAAAGACAAAAGGAATATCTTTTTGTAATAGGTTAGTCAGAGGTCGGGAAATTTTTGAGAAGTCCTTAATGAACCTCCTATAAAAATCGGCATGACCAAGGAAACTTCTTATACCTTTTATGTCCTTGGGACACGGCATCTTTTCAATAGCATCAACTTTAGCTTTGTCAACTTCAATACCTCTTTCAGAAATTTTATGCCCCAAGACAATACCTTCATTAACCATAAAGTGGCACTTCTCCCAATTCAAGACAAGGTTAGTTTCTTCGCATCTCTGCAAAACTCGATCAAGGTTGCTCAAGCAATCATCAAAAGAGGATCCATAAACAGAGAAATCATCCATGAAAACTTCACAAACCTTTTCACAAAAGTCAGAGAATATAGCCATCATGCATCTTTGAAAGGTAGCAGGTGCATTACATAAACCAAAAGGCATATGTCTATAAGAAAAGGTACCGAAAGGGCAAGTAAAAGTGGTCTTTTCTTGATCCTCAGCTGACACAGGTATTTGAGAGAAACTAGAGTAACCATCTAGAAAGCAAAAATGTGTATGTTTGGATAATCATTCTAGCATTTGATCAATGAAAGGCAACGGGTAATGATCTTTTTTAGTTGCTTTATTTAATTTGCAGAAATCAATTACCATCCTATAACCTATAATAATTCTTTGTGGGATCAATTCATCTTTGTCATTAGGAACAACGGTGATACCTCCCTTCTTAGGGACACAATGGACAGGACTTACCCACTGACTATCAGCAACGGGATAAATTATACCTGCTTCAAGGAGCTTTAATATTTCCTTTCTTACCACTTCTTTCATCTTAGGATTCAGCCGTCGTTGGTGATAAATAACTGGTTTGGCGTCTTTCTCCAAATTTATTTTGTGTTGACATAGAGTGGGGCTAATGCCCTTAAGATCATCAAGAGTATATCCGATAGCAGCAGGTGCTTCTTCAGAGTTTTCAATAATCTCTCTTCTTCATGCTCTGAAAGGTTAGCACTAATAATAACATGATATATCTCTTTCTTATCAAGATAAGCATATTTAAGAGTATCAGGTAAAGGCTTAAGCTCAAACACGGGATCACCCTTAGGTGGAGGAGGATCCCCTAAGATTTCAACATGCAAGTTGTGTTTTAGAATAGGTCCCTGCTTAAAGAATACTTCATCTATTTCCCTTCTTTCATTCATAAACATATCATTTTCATGGTCTAGCAAATATTGTTCCAAAGGATCAGTAGGAGGCACGGCAATAGAAGCAAGACCAATAATTTCATCTTTACTAGGCAATTCCTCATCACGGGGTTGTCTACTAAATTTAGCAAAATTAAACTCATGAGACATATCCCCTAAACCAAAAGAAACAATATCCTTATTGCAGTCTATCTTAGCATTAACAGTATTCAAGAAGGGTCTACCAAATATAATGGGACAAAAGTCATATTGTGGGGAACCAAGAACAAGAAAATCAGCAGGATATTTAACTTTCGCACACAAGACTTCAACATCTCTAACAATCCCAATCGGTGAAATAGTATCTCTATTGGCAAGTTTAATGGTAACATTGATATCTTCTATCTCAGCAGGTGCAATATCATGCATAATTTCTTTGTATAAGGAATGAGGTATTGCACTTGCACTAGCACCCATATCACATAAGCCATGATAACAAGGATCTCCTATTTAACAGAAATAACAGGCATGCCTACAACAGGTCTATGTTTATTTTTAGCATAAGGTCTAGCAATTCTAGCAGCTTCATTGCAGAAGTAAATAACATGCCCATCAATATTATCGGCCAAGAGATCTTTAACCATAGCAATACTAGGTTCAACTTTAATTTGCTCAGGGGGTTTAGGTGTCTTAATATTACTTTTATTGACTACAGTTGAAGCTTTAGCATGATTCTTTATTCTAACAGGGAAAGGTGGTTTCTCAATATAAGCAGCAGGAACAACGGGATCATCATAAGTGACAGTCTTTTCTTTAACTTTTATAGGTGCAACTTATTTTACTTCAATGGGAGGATTATATTTGAACCACTTCTCCTTAGGGAGATCAACATGAGTAGCAAAGGATTCATATAAAGAAGCTACTATCTCAGAGTCAAGTCCATATTTAGTGCTAAATTCACGGAAAACATCAGTATCCATAAAAGATTTAACACAATCAAACTTAGGTGTTATACCTGACTCCTTACCTTCATCGAGGTCCCAATCTTCAGAGTTGCGTTTAATTCTTTCCAATAAATCCCATTTGAAATCAATAGTCTTCATCATAAAAGACCCAGTACAAGAAGTATCGAGCATGGAGCGGTTACTGAGAGAAAGCCGAGCATAAAAATTTTGAATAATCATTTCTCTTGAGAGTTCATTATTGGGGCATGAATATAACATTGACTTAAGCCTCCCCCAAGCTTGAGTGATGCTTTCTCCTTCGCGAGGCCAAAAATTATATATATATAATTACGATCACGATGAACAAGATGCATAGGATAAAACTTCTGATGAAATTCCAATTTCAATCGCTTGTAGTCCCATGATCCCATATCATCACATGGCCTATACCATGTCAATGCCTCTCCCTTCAAAGATAAAGGGAAGACCTTCTTCTTGATAACATCCTCGGGCATACCTGCAAGCTTAAATAATCCACAAACTTCATCCACATAGATTAAGTGTAAATCAGGATGCAATGTTCCATCTCCTACAAAAGGATTAGCTAGCAGTTTCTCTATCACAACCGAAGGAATTTCAAAGTAAACATTTTCAGTAGGTTCAGTAGGTTGAGGAGCAACTCTTGGCTCTACTGGTCGGGGTGAAGATACCCCGAACAAGCCCCTCAAAGGATTATGTTCCATAGTAACAAGTGACAATAAATTTCAGCACACTATATAAATTTTTCCTTACCAAATTCCACCTACCAAAGGTGCTTCACTCCCCGGCAATGGCGCCATAAAAGAGTCTTGATGACCCACAAGTATAGGGGATTTATCGTAGTCCTTTCGATAAGTAAGAGTGTCGAACCCAACGAGGAGCAGAAGGAAATGATAAGCAGTTTTCAGTAAGGTATTCTCTGCAAGCACTGAAATTATCGGTAACAGATAGTTTTATGATAAGGTAATTTGTAGCGAGTAACAAGTAATGCAAGTAAATAAGGTGCAGCAAGATGGCCCAATCCTTTTTGTAGCAAAGGAAAAGCCTGGAAAAACTCTTATATGAAGGAAAGCACTCCCGATGACACATGGGAATTATCGTCAAGCTAGTTTTCATCACGTTCATATGATTCGCGTTCGGTACTTTGATAATTTGATATGTGGGTGGACCGGTGCTCGGGTACTATCCTTACTTGGACAAGCATCCCACTTATGATTAACCCCCATTGCAAGGATCCGCAACTACAACAGAAGTATTAACGTAAACCTAACCATAGCATGAAATATATGGATCCAAATCAGCCCCTTACGAAGCAATGCATAAACTAGGGTTTAATCTTCTATCACTCTAGCAACCCATCATCTACTTATTAATTACCAATGCCTCCCTCTAGGCCCAAACAATGGTGAAGTGTCATGTAGTTGACGTTCACATGACACCACTAGAGGGATGACAACATACATCTTATCAAAATATCGAACGAATACCAAATTCACATGACTACTTATAGCAAGACTTATCCCATGTCCTCAGGAACAAACGTAACTACTCACAAAGCATATTCATGTTCATAATTAGAAGGGTATTAATATGCATAATGGATCTGAACATATGATCTTCCACCAAGTAAACCAACTAGCATCAACTACAAGGAGTAATCAACACTACTAGCAACCCACAGGTACCAATCTGAGGTTTGGATACAAAGATTGGATACAAGAGATGAACTAGGGTTTGAGATGAGATGGTGCTGGTGAAGATGTTGATGGAGATTGACCCCCTCACGATGAGAGGGTCGTTGGTGATGATTTCCCCCTCCCGAAGGGAAGTTTCCCCAGCAGAACAGCTCTACCGGAGCCCTAGATTGGTTCCGCCAAGGTTCCGCCTCGTGGCGGTGGAGTTTCGTCTCGTGAGCTTGCTTATGATTTTTTTTCTCGGACGAAAGAGCTCATATAGCAGAAGATGGTCACCGGAGGGCCACCAGGGGGCCCACGAGGTAGGGGGCGCGCCTAGTGGGGTAGAGCGCGCCCCCACCCTCGTGGCCAGGGTGTGGCCCCCTCTGGAACTTTCTCCGCTTAGTATTTTTTATTAATTCCAAAAATGACTTCCGTGAAGTTTCAGGACTTTTGGAGCTGTGCAGAATAGGTTTCTAATATTTGCTTCTTTTCCAGCCTAGAATCCCAGCTGCCGGCATTCTCCCTCTTCATGTAAACCTTGTAAAATAAGAGAGAATAGGCATAAGTATTGTGACATAATGTGTAATAACAGCCCATAATGAAATAAATATCGATATAGAAGCATGATGCAAAATGGACGTATCAGGTACCCGCGCGAGCTTAATTGCGAGTGATGTGGAGTCGGGTTGACCTGGAAGGTGCCCGCGAGATAATTACGAGACGTGGCCGGACATTCTTAGTCCTTGTCGCGAGTCCTTGATACGGGGCGATGGGTTCACATCGATCGTGAGTCTCTGCTCGTTACCGCGCGTTCCTAAACCACTACGATTTGGATCGGCCGAAGCTTATTAGACGTCATGCGACTGAGCGGCGTGCGCCGGGTTGGACTGCGTAAGCACCTGCCTTTTTAAGGAGGTATCTAGGTCTGCTCACCGGCCGCCCACGCAACGTGCAGGAGTTCCTGGGGTGATGGCTCAAGACCCCTAGGGGCATGGGTTTAGTCCAGCGTGCTGAGCTCTCTATTAAGCCTAGGTCGAGTTGTGGCATATTGTTTGGCCGAGGCCGGGCATGAGCCAGTAAAGTGTGTCCAGACGGAGTTAAGCGAGCATGGTGGGTAAGTTGGTGCACCCCTGCAGGGAAGAAAACATCTATCGATAGCCTGTCCTACGGTAACGGACGCTCGAAGTTGTATCCCGATCGATACAATTAGAACTGGATACTTGTGGCGAGAAATGGATAGTATGGCTCTGGGATTGATTTCTTGCAGGGGGTCGAGGAAGGATCTCTGGGCGAGGTTGATAACACTACTACTACTTTACATTATGTTGATCTATACTCTTCTAAATGCTGCAAGATGCTTGAAGATGCTAGTCTTCGATAGGCCAGGCTTTCCCCTTCTCTTCTGGCATTCTGCAGTTTAGTCCACATATACAACCCATTCCTTTGATACAGATGCATACTTAGTTTAGATCTGATGTAGGTCTTGCGAGTACTTTGGATGAGTACTCACGGTTGCTTTGCTACCTCTTTTTCCCCCATACCCGATTGTTGTGACCAGATGATGGATCCCAGGAGCCAGACGACCCCACTGAGGACTACTACTATCCCGAGGGTGCCTACTACTAAGTGACAGCCGCTGATGGCCTGGAGTAGTTAGGGGGCTCCCAGGCAGGAGGCCTTGCCTTTTCGATCATTGTTGCTTTTGTGCTAGCCTTCTTAAGGTAGACTTGTTTAACTTATGTTTGTACTCAGATATTGTTGCTTCCGCTGACTGTTGTGTATTCGAGCTTATGTATTCGAGCCCTTGAGGCCCCTGGCTTGTAATATAAAGATTGTATTATTTTGATTTGTGTCTAGAATTGTGTTGTGATATCTTCCCGTGAGTCCCTGATCTTGATCGTACACATTTGCGTGTATGATTAGTGTACGATTGAATCGGGGGCGTCACAATTGATCATACTATGCTTCATATGATACTTAATGCTTATCCTTAATCATTATTTGTGTATGATGATTCACTTATGTTTTTGCTGATGCGTGCTTACTATTCCATTCATGTCATTTTGTGCGCTCCACCAAGTTGTATGTGACATGGAAGAGAGACCCATGATCCTAATCTATTGTGCCTTTGCATTCAAAAGAAATTTTTTTAATAATGCACAAATTTAGGGGGAGCTATTTCTTATCACATACTTCTCAAAGCGACGATGTATTTCATACATTTAATCATTTCTCGAAGCTTTGATCTATATGTTGTCATCAATTACAAAAAAGGGGTAGATTGAAAGTGCAACTAACCCACAGGTAGTTTTGTTAATTCATAACAACATATATCTCATTGAACTAATGTCCATTTAAGATAAATATTCCAGGATGTTCAATGATTGGCATGGCAAGTACTAGTGATTGTAGACCCCTCAAAATGCAAATAAAATGGATTGGCAAAAGCTCAAGACTCTACATTTTTGGTTAAGTGATCCAAGATCACATTGAGTCGATAGGAAAGCCAATACTATTAAAAGGGTATGAGGTGTTTCTTAATGATCTATTTGCTCAAAGTGCTTAGTGATATTGCTCCAAAATACTCAACCACTTTCTATATCCATATATTTCCAAACCCTACATTCCAACTCGGCCCCACCGAAACTTCCTATCTAGAGCCAATGAGTTCATTTGGACTTAGCCACTACCAAAACTCTAACAATTCGGATCCACTGATATGGATCTCAGTCCCACCGAGATGGCCTTGCCAGCTCTCTATTGCTTGTTGCAATTGTTTTGGTTCCACCGAGAATTGCAATCGATCCCACCAAGATGGCTTGACCAACTCTCTGTTGCCTTATTGCTTCACTTCGGTGCCACCGAGATGATGCAATCGGTGGCACCGAGACAAGGTTTGCCTAAGCCCTTGCACATCGGTCCCTCTGAGTTGTTCCCGTCGGTCCACCGAGATTCCTAACATTCATATTTTTCCACAAGTTGGTGCTACCGAGATTTCTGATCGGTGCCACCGAGTTGGGTAAAAAATGTGTAATGGTTGGATATTGTGTGGAGGCTATATATACCCGTCCACCCCTTCTTCGTCATTGAGGAGAGCCATCCAAACGTGCCTATACTTTCACCATTCATTTTCTGAGAGAGAGACACCTACTCATGTGTTGAGATTAAGAGTTTCCATTCCTACCATTTGAACCTTGACTTGTAGCCTTCCCCAAGTTGCTTTCCACTCAAATCCTTCTTCCACCATAACCAAATCTGTGAGAGAGAGTTGAGTGCTGGAGAGACTATCATTTGAAGCACAAGAGGAAGGAGTTCATCATCAACACACCGTCTATTACCTTTTGGAGAGTGGTGTCTCCTAGATTGGTTAGGTGTCGCTTGGGACCCTCCGACATGATGTGGAGTTGAACCAAGAAGTTTGTAAAGACGACGAGATTGCCTACTTTGCCAAGATCTACCCGAGTGAGGCAAGTCCTTCATGGGCGATGGCCATGGTGGGATAGACAAGGTTGCTTCTTCGTGAACCCTTTGTGGGTGGATCCCTCCGTGGATTTGCGCAACCGTTACCCTTCGTGGGTTGAAGTCACTGTCAACGTGGATGTACGATAGCACCACCTATCAGAACCACACCAAAAATCTTCGTGTCCCCATTGTGTTTGGCTTCTCCAAACCCTTCCCTTTACTTACATGTGCTATGTCTTACATTTCGCTACTATATTCTTAGACTTGCATGTGTAGGGTGTTACTTGACTTGTCATAATTGCTAAAATCTGTCTACAACTAAAATTAGGAAAATGTTAGGTTTTATTTGGTCAAGTAGTCTAATCACCCCCCCTCTAGACATATTTTCGATCCTACAGACGACAGCGACGACGATGAATAAGTTCGAGTAGTACTATTAGGTTTTAGAAATGTGCATGATAATTATGTATGAACTTATGCATATCTTATAATGATATTCAGTATTAACCTTATATTATGAAGTTGTCCATAGAATCCTCTCATGTCCAGTCTAGTTTCAATCTAAATCGTGACAAGCACTACCATTTCATCCAGTTCAGGCAACATGGCATTTGGCTTGCGACATGCCAACTTTCGGGCAAACAATAAAGACTGCGAAGAAGCATCCCTTATCAACAAGGAGCAGCTTCCCTACATGCACATCATCCGATAGGAACCTGAAAACAAAGTTTAGTACTACCACCTGACTTGGCAGTCCCTTTGCTGTCTAAGCACACCATTTGAAGTGAAGTTTACAACTTTTAACGCAATATATTTCTATGTGGTCATATTTCCCGTTCGTGCTCTCAAAGTTCACTACAATGAGAATGTACGAAAAATTGATCAATGCATTTCGATACGAGAATTTGAACCCTGAACTCTGAAAGTTTGATTCTAATATGTTATAAACTCTGCCAAGGGAGAAATTATTAGGTACTATCTTCTGAACACCAACATGCCATTTTAAAATCATTTTCTAACCGCCGATCATTTTTTGTGACACCAAACATTTTAAGTGACACTACAAATCATCTGAGAAAATTGTCGTGCGTGGTGACGCCCAAAAAGCGTCACTGAAAATAAGGCTAGAACATTGCCAAAGTTTGCTACGGTACTGCCCTAGGAGGGAAACACCTCATGACGGTGGACCGTCACAAAATGATTTTAGGCAACGTTTGTTGGTTCGCCGCGAGGGTTTTTGTCACTGAATAAACAAAATTTTGTAGTAGTATGAAGGTGTGCATGCAATCCGGACAAGAAAGCAAAAGAATCCCTTGTGTGCTATCAAGTTGGATATGGCCAAAGCATATGAAAGAGTGAAGTGGATTTTTCTTGAGTGGATGTTGGCACAATTTAGTTTTGATCCTGCTTGGATCATGATGATTATGAGATGTGTGACTTCGGTAAATTTTATGGTGAAATTTAATGGAGGACTATCTAGAGGGTTTGTTCCTTCAAGAGGGCTCTGGTAGGGTGATTCGTTGTTTCCATACTTATTTTTGTTCTGTGTAGAGAGTTTCTTGGCATTATTGAAGAAGGCGCAGGAAGATAATTGTATCAATGGGCCGTCTTTGCGAGCATTGGCCCCCAAGTTACTCACCTGTTATTTGTAGATGACAACATCATCTTCTTGCAGGGCTCTCAGGATAATCTCTATGTGCTCAAAAATATCCTCGCAAGAGCATCTCCAACAGGCGCGCTGGTTTTGGCGCGCGCGGGAAAAAATTCAGGTTTTGCGCGCGTGAGCTCGGTTGGCGCGCTCCAGCAGGCGCGCTAAAAAAGCTTGCGCGCACGCACGAAAAAGCGTGTTTTTTCCTCTCCTCCAACACCCCGCCGCCACCGTCGCGCCTTCTCCCCACGCCGCCTCCATGCCTCCGCACCACCGGAGCAGCTCCGGCTACCGCGGCGCCCGCCCTGCCCCTCCGACTTGTACTACACGGAGATCCGCTAGGGTGAAACGTGGCTTGTGCTCGGGACCTTCGAGACCGCCTACGAGGCCGCCCGCGCGTACGACGCGGCGGCGTGGAAACTGCGGCGGCCACGGGCGCAGATGAACTTCGACGACATGTGGACGCGTGAGCAGGTGCAGGACCTCGTGCCTCACCGTGGAGGACCGCCGCCTCCTCATCGCCGACGCGGATGAGCATGCCATGTCAGCGTGGCGTGAGCGCTACCCGGAGGATGTCGCCTCCGAGAACGAGTTCTGGGCGCAAAGGAGGGCGGTGTGAGCTACGGAACAGGCGAAGAGTTGTGACTGGAAGGTACTGACGGAAGCCCAGTGCAAACTGGGACCTATGTTGACCTGGGGCGACAATGATACTTGGTGGGAGGACGTGTTTCTGTCGTCGGACTACACCACCGACGAGGACGACAATGAGGAGCAGTTTTATCTAGTTTATCGTTAAATCTACTATATTTGCATCGTAGTATAGTATGGACTAGCTTGTGGTGTTGGGCTTGAACTATGCTATGGAATAAAATCTATATGATGTTTCATTACTTTTGTATGTGTTGCATTGTAGTACCGGCTACTCGCGCGCGCCATATTTTGCAGTGGCTGCTGGAGCAAGCGCCATGCTGTGCGCCAAAAAAGGCTATTTCGGCGCTGTAAAAAAATTAGCGCGCCTGTTGGAGATGCTCTAAGATATGAGAAGGCCTCTCGACAGAATGTTAACCTGCAAAAATATTTTATTTTCTTTGGGAAGGGTTGTCTATAGGAGCAAAAGGAAGTCTTGAAGCAAGTCATTGGAATTGATTCGGAAGCTCTTAGTAAGAGATACTTGGGGCTCCCAACTGTGGTCGGGAAATTGAAATATGGTACGTTCAAGTATGTAACGGAGTGTTCTAAAGAAAAAGTGGCATGTTGGAAGGGACGGGGCCTCTCAAAGGCTGCTAGAGAATTACTAGTCAAATCCATTCTCCAAGCTACACCGATATTCACTATGAGTTGTTTTCACCTCACAAAGAAGATGTGCCAGAACCTGACATCAATCGCTTCTAAATTCTGGTGGGGTGCAATGAATGGTGAATGCAAGGTGCACTGGATAGCGTGGGATAAGATGTGCTAGTCCAAGAGGAATGGAGGTATGGGTATTCGCGACATGGAAGCATTTAACCAGACCCTTCTAGCCAAGCAGGATTGGAGGACTTTGCAGGTGCCAACTTTGCTATGTGCTATGGTCCTCAAGGCGAGATATTTCAGTGGCAGCTCCATAATGAATGCAACTTGTCCAGTAGGGGGATCTTACACATCCAGAAGTATTTTACATGGACGGGATCTGTTGAGAGCTAGGTGTATCTGGCGAATTGGTGTTGGCTCCTCTATGAACGTACACCATGATCCTTGGATCCCGAGGCAAGGGATTTGTTGCCACTTGGTGCAGAATATGTTCCTGGGGTGAACAAAGTGAGTGATTTACTAGACCATTCTAGTATATCTTGGGACCATGGCAAGGTGGACGTAATGTTTTCAGCGGATGATGCTTGTGACATGAAACAAATTGCAGTAGGAGGTCCGGGTGTGGATGACTATATTGCATGGAATTATACAAAGAACGGTATATTCTATGTGAGTTCTACTTATCACCTAAGGATGACGATGAATCAAATCAAGTCTGGATGGCCAGAATCATCATCGTCGGTACACAAGTAGAGGATGGCTGGCACTATGGGATACATCAGCACCGGGCAAAACCAAGATACACATGTGGAGAATCGTGCGAAACGGACTGGCGGTAGGGACAAAGCTGCACCGCTGGCGTAATAAAGCAGGTGTGTTTTGTATGGCATGTGTTCGAGAGGAAACTAGTTATCACATTTTTTGAAAGGGCCATTTCTGGCTTTCATTTCATTAGCAGGGAGAGAGCGGAAAACAAGTGTTGATCAAGAGATCAGTGGATTCAAAGAGAAAAATACAATGCCAACTTAGCGGGCTCCTAAGCTAGCGATTTTTGTCTGATCGTGATATCTCATGGTACGTCCTTGAAGGGTGATTTTAGGAGAGACACATTTTGTATGTTTCTAGAAAAAGCTTTGCTCGGAGCTGGGAATTTCGGTGGCGATCCCACCATGCAGTACTGATCCCTAGTAACATCCCAATTTTCAATTTGAATGTTGATCATTAGGTCATCATGTGCATCCATGCTCTTTGCATTTTTGTTTGATTTTATTTAAACATTTTGATCCTAAAATACCTTAAGCAACTCAAGGACCCTCTGAGAGAGTTGGAGGTTTTATAAAAATTCTATTTTGAATTTTCAAAATTGGCAAATTGGATCAAAATGATTTTATTTGAAATTATTTTTCCAATTATTTCGAAATAAATAAAATATTGAGAGAAGATAATATGACTTCTTCAAAATAAATGAAATAATGGAAATTTAATTTTAAATAAAAATGTTTATTTTATTTGAATATTTTTTATTGAGATTTATTTATTTGGGAAAAATTGCACTTTTCAAAATTGCATTTTTTAGCCCAGAAAAATGTTCATGTTGTCCTAAATATTAGTAGAGGACCGTGAAAAATATACTTGGGATTTTTAGGATTTAATTCTATATTATTTTTTATTTTTTTGTTCGGCAAATTTTTTTAAAAAAAAACTTCGGGCTAGCTGGGCTGAAGCCCAGCCGCCGGCCCGCTTCCACGTCGTCTTCCCCGTCGTGGCCGACCGGGACTCCACCGGAGTCCGGCGCCGACACGGCCCCGGCTGGCCCCTCCAAGCGGAGCCCTCCTTTATAAGGAGCTGGACCCCCCCTCTCCTCACCCCGCCACCCACCGCCGACCACGACGCCGAAGCCGCCGCCGCTTGCTCGCTGCCACCACCGCCCGCGCCGCCCGCTCCACCGCGCCACTCCGCCGCCTGCCACCGCCGCCGCCGACACCGCCTCTCGCCGCTGCCGCCGTCACCGGAGCTAGACGCCGCTGCCGCCGGTTTTTCCATCTCGAACCGATATAAAACCAAACCGTCGCCCGGTTTTTCTTTTGGTTTATTCGTCTAGATCGGTTTTATTTTTAGGGTTCGCTAATTAGTGAGCGTTCATCCAGTTTTCTCAGTTAGTGAACGAATTCGTTCGTTAGCCTCTGTTAGCGGACGTTCATCCGATAAGATTTTCTTTTTAGTTTTATTTCCAGCCAGGGACCTATCCGTAATAACTTTTATTGCAGATTAGTCCCTGATTTTCAAACCTTCACTACTTATTGCTCGTTTGTCCAAATTCAGTGAAACCAACGCTAAAATTTTCGTCTCGATTTACTCTTTCCAGATAACGAACTTGAACATGATTTTGAAAATTTAAAATTTGGTCTCAAGCAGATTTGTTTTCGAACTTCTTTTGATCGTAGTTTGAGTTTCGTAGCTCTAATTCGATTGTTTCTTTTTGCAAATCAAAGCTTTTCTCTTGAACCTCTTGTTTAGATCTTTTCATTTGAGTTTTATCTTTGCATGTTATGATTGAGTACTTATGTATGCTATTGTTTGTTCATGATAGAGTTTCCGGAGTGCGAGGCTTGCTACTACGAATCACTAGGGTTTTCCGATCATCACCAAGGCAAGTAACACTTTGATCATATCCCTTTACTACCCAGTTTTTATGCATTAGTCTCAACCCTTAAACATTGCACTAGTGGGATTGATAACATGTGGGTTTTGGGGAAGTAGTTGATGAGGTAGGAACCTATTGCCCTTTTATTTCAAACCATGTGTGTTACTACGTTGTGCTTACACTGCTATGTTATGCTCGTAGACGTGGTTTGGTTTTGAGAAAAATCATGAAAGTTGTGAGAGTTGTTGTTAAATAAGTTTTAACTTAAGGTGGCTAATTTAATACACATCTGGGTGGATTGGTTTATGGGCACCTGGGGAATCCAGTGTTGTCCAAGGAGATCCCGGGAACCCGTGTGATCATCCTATGGTCAAGGGGATCATAATATTGTTCATTCTAGAAACTTCCGTGTGCAGCCACATGCCATTATGGGCTCCGGCATAGTTGAGTAAGTTGTGTGAATCATTTCCATGATGGGCTAGCAGATGTAGGGGATTGTAGGTGTACCGGCCTATCTATCGGTTAAGGGGACCTCTTCGGAAAGGGTGTGTCTCGATCATCCCTTTCTCAAACATCTTGTAGTGCCAGAAATATGACGGAGGAGATCGAGTCTTGTGGGGAAAAGTGCGCAAACCTCTGCAGAGTGTATAAACTAATCATGGTTAGTCGTGTCCCCGGTTATGGACATCTTGAGTATCTGGTACTTGAATTATTATGTTGATCTCATCACTCTAGTTAATTAATTTTTACTTTTAATTTGGGATTGAATTGGGGTTACCATCTCAATGTTTTCAACGAACTTTGTAGTTAAATAAAATTTATTCCTTTGTTGTAGGGAAAAACTAGCTTTATGCAAATGATAACCATAGAGCCTCCACCTGCCATATATGCATGTAGTGATAGCTGTTATTCTGCTCATTGCTCTATAGTGTTATCTTGCTAGCATATTCCATGTGCTGACCTACACAGGCTGCATCATATTATGTTGTAGAGTTTTCAGACGAAGAGTAAGGTGCGCTAGGTCGTTGTCGTGCACTCAGTTTTGTCGTGGAGTTGGATGGACTCTACTACCCTCGAAGCTTCCGCTATTATCTTATTTAGATGGCCTTCAGCCATACTATTGTAATAAGTTCTCTCTAAGACATTCGATGTAATAAGTGTGTGATTGAACTCTGTTATAAAACCTCGAGTACGGTGTGTGTCAGCAATACCGATCCAGGGATAACACTTAAGCACAGAGACTTGACCGTCTGAGGTCGGGTCGCTACAAGATGGTATCAAAGCACACGCTAACTGTAGGATGCGACCACTAGGACAAGCCACAAGATACTCTTCCCTAATCATTTATGACTTCTCCCCATTTTCTACTCTATAGATGGTGGACCCAAGGAACAAGTTCACTCAACCGGATGACGCCACCCCTTTTGGACGACACTTGAAGGAAGTCACTAGGTACCTGAGCATCGAAATACCAAGTTTCATCGGGACCTACACCGCCACTTTACCAGAAGAAGAGTGCTGGATGATTCGAGTTCATGTTCCAGGAAGGACGTTCGCACCAGTTACAGAGCCCATAGAGTTTTCCTTTGATGCACCAACCTGGAGTCTAGGAAAGAGCATGGCCGCCCACATCACCATCGGACACATCGGCGAGGTATGCAATAAGGAGCTTAAGGACACCATCTACCAGATATGTGGACGCCAAGATGAGCAATGGGAGATGATTTGCACCAGAAAGGATAGATCCATTGCATCCTACATCCATGAGTTAAATCAGCACATTCGTCGTCAGGAGAACCAGATGTGCGCCAGCATGATGGACATGAAGAAGGTGATGAACCGGAACATGGAGCTAGAAGAGGAACTCAAGTCTACACGCGATGGATATGAAGAAGAAATTGCAGTACTACTGGAGAAGAATGAAGACCTGAAGAAGAAGCTAGCAATATTCATGGGGGATCCTGAACCTGGAGTGGACATTCATTCAGAAGATTACATCATACTAGACGACACAGACTCCGACCCCAACAGTGATAATGATTGCGAAGACGAAACTGGAGCAGATATCATGGAGTCTTCCACCGATCAAAATTTCTAGACGACCACCATATCACCATTAGTATTGGGAAAATTTTGTTTTTGCCACTCTAGTTTTTGCCCACTTAGCTTATGCCACTCTAGAATTTGACATTTCACTTTTGCCACTCATAGTTTTGACAATATATCACGTTTGCCATTCCGTGGCAAAAGCAACATTTTTAGAGTGGCAATTGTGATACATTGTCAAAAGCTAAGAGTGGCAAAAGTGAAATAAAAAATTATCGTTTTTGCCATAGAATGGCATTTATGATGTATTGTCAAAAGCCAAGAGTGGCAAAAGTTTTCCCATTAGTATTCCCCCATGTATACAGTAATAGTCCGAGCATTATTTTACGGTAGTTTAGATCGATTGTATGCCCTTGTTTGAATTGAGTGGTGTGAAATGAATGTGTTTGTCTCATGTGCATATGGGTAGTGAATTTATCCTTAGACCTCACTCTATTCTATTGCTGATGATTGGCTCTGCAGGATTGGAAGAGAACAACAACAACAACAACAACAACAACAACAACAACAACAACAACAACAACGACGACGACGACGACGACGACGACGACGACGACGACAACAACAACGACAACACCAACAACAGCAACAACAACAGCAACAACAACAGCAACACCACCAGCAACAACACCAGCAATAGCAACAACAACAACAACAACAACAACAACAACAACAACAACAACAACAACAACAACAACAACAACAACAACAACAACAACAACAACAACAACAACAACAACAACAACAACAACAACCCACCGCCACCACCTCCAGTTGACAACTTAGCCCGTTTCCTAAGGTTGAATCCGTCGGTGATCTCTAGTAGCACCGAGCCGATTATTGCTGATGACTGGCTCCGCAGGATTGGAAGGGAGCTGACCACCGCAGGTTGCACAGATGTGGAGAAGGTGCGCTTTGCCGCACACCAACTGGATGGACCCGCAGCCTCATGGTGGAAGAACTACACTGCCACTTTCCCCATGGCTAATGTCACTTGGGATCAGTTTCACCAAGCATTTCGCACTACACATGTCTCAGCAGGAGCTATGAGTATGAAGAAGCGGGAGTTTCGCAACTTACGCCAGGGAAATCGTATTGTGGGGCAGTACGTAGATGAGTTCAGCAAGTTAGCCCGCTATGCCCCAGATGATGTGGCCATAGATGCCGCGAAGCAGGAGAAGTTTATGGAAGGGCTGAACAATGAGTTGAGTATGCAGTTGATGGTGGCAACATTCACTAATTACCAGGAGTTGGTAGACAGGGCTCTTATGATTGAAGGCAAGCAGCAGCAGATGGAGAGCCGCAAAAGGAAGTATGGACAAGGGAAGTACAATTCTGGAGCTCGGCAGAAGCCTCGCTTTACCCCCAAACTCGGGAGGACATACCATCATAATCATGGAGGCCATACTCACAATGGAGGAAGTTCGCATAACCATAGTGGTCCTAAGAATGGAAATGGGAATGGAGGAAACAACAACCAGAACCGTTCCAACCCAACAACACCCGCCAAGAAAGACCTAAGTCATGTCACTTGTTACAAGTGCGGGAAGACTGGCCACTATGCCAATGATTGCTCTGAGCTGAAGAATGGTAACGGAAATTTAAGTTCTGGGAAGAAGCCCAACCCTTTCACCAGAGGACAGGTGAACCACGTTGACGTGGAGGAAGTTGAAGAGCAGCCGGACACAATGATTAGTAAGTTTTTGATTAAGTCATTTACTACTATTATTCTTTTTGACACTGGTGCATCGCATTCATACATATCAAGGTGATTTGTGGATAAGTTTAAATTGCCCACCGTAGCCCTTAAGACACCTATGTTAGTAAGCTCACCAGGAGCGGAGTATATGGCAAGAAGAGGATGTTTTCGGATGTCATTGACCCATATTTACCCTCGCCTCGGGAAATACCACCAGTAGGCATGTTTTCCCCTCAGACCTAATCATTTTGGAGTCACAAGGATTGGATATAATACTGGGTATGGGTTGGCTATCGATGTATGGAGGAAATATCGATTGTGCTAGCAAGTCAATTATCCTCACCACCTAGAAGGTAAAAGGATCAAGTACGTGTCTAGGCATGCGCCAAGGAGGACCCAAGTAAATTCCCTCTCGGGAGTTGTTCAAAAGGAAGTGCATGTAGTGAAGGATTACCCGGATGTATTTCTAGAGGAATTACTGGGCATGCCACCAGATCGAGACATAGAATTTTTGATAGAGTTGTTGCCAGGCACCGGACTAATATCGAAGAGACCATATCGGATGCCCGCGAATGATCTAGAGGAAATTAAGAAGCAGATTAAGGAGTTATTTGAGAAAGGGTATATTCGACCAAGTTCATCACCATGGGGAGCCCCAGTGCTCTTAGTTGATAAGAAGGATGGATCTTTGAGAATGGTTGTTGATTATCGTGCACTGAATGAGGTGATGATCAAGAACAAGTACCCACTACCAATAATCAATGATTTGTTCGACCAGCTATAGGGAGCTAAAGTATTCTCCAAGATCGATCTTAGATCGGGATACCACCAGCTGAAGATCCGCAAATAGGATATACCGAAGACAGCTTTTACCACAAGGTATGGGCTATATGAGTACACGGTCATGTCATTTGGATTGACTAACGCCCATGCCTATTTTATGAGTATGATGAATAAGGTGTTCATGGAGTTCTTGGATAAATTTGTTGTGGTGTTCATTGATGATATATTGGTGTACTCGAAGAATGAAGAGGAACACAAGGAACACTTGCGTTTTAGTTCTCGAGAAGCTCAGGGAACATCAGCTATACGCCAAGTTCAGCAAATGTGAGTTTTGGTTGAAGAAAGTTGGATTTCTTGGACATGTTATATCAGGAGAAGGTATAGCAGTCGACCCTACCAAGGTTCAGTATGTCAATGAGTGGCTGGCACCCACCTTAGTTGGAGAGATCCGCAATTTTTTTTGGACTCGTAGGATATTATGGGAGATTCATTGAGAATTTCTCCAAGATTTCGAAGCCCATGATAGAGTTGTTAAAGAAGGACACCAAGTTCAAATGGACCGAGGAATGTGAGGCCAGTTTTCAGGAGTTGAAGAAACGTTTAGTTACAGCCCCAGCACTAATTCTTCCGGATATATGCAAGGATTTCCAAGTGTATTGCGACGCTTCTCGCCTGGGACTTGGAGGTGTACTTATGCAAGACGGAAGAGTTGTTTCATATGCCTCACGTCAGCTTCGACCTCATGAGTTAGATTATGCCACGCATGATTTGGAGTTAGCAGCCGTAGTGCATGCGCTCAAGACCTAGAGACATTTTCTGATTGGAAACCATTGTGATGTATACACATATCATAAGAGTCTGAAGTATATTTTCACACAGAAGGAGTTGAATCTCAGGCAGAGGAGATGGTTGGAGCTCATAAAGGATTATGATATGAAGTTGCATTATCATCCAGGAAACTCCAATGTTGTAGTCGACGCTTTGAGCCGCAAGAGTTATATCAATACCCTCGTAACCGGAGGATTACCGCAGGAGTTAGCTGACGATCTCAAGGAACTTCGTTTGGAGATAGTTCCGAGAGGTTTTGTTGCAGTAATGAAGGTTCACTCTACATTGTTGGGAAAGATACTAGAAGCCCAGAAGAATGATAAGGAGATTGCAGAGATAAAGGAAAGGATGAGTAAAGGAAAAGTTAAAGGTTTTCGTGAGGACGAACACGAAACCTTATGGTTTGAGGACCGTATTTATGTGCCCAATGATGCGGAAATCAGGAAGCTAATATTACAAGAAGCTCACAACTCGCCATACTCGATTCACCCCGGAAACACCAAGATGTATTTGGATTTGAAGGAATGTTTCTGGTGGACAGGTATGAAGAAGGATATTGCCGAGTATGTAGCAGTATGTGATGTATGTTAGAGAGTTAAGGTAGAACACCAGAAGCCAGCAGGGTTACTACAGCCTATGCCGATACGCGAATAGAAGTGGGACAAAATTGGCATGGACTTTATCACCGGATTACCAGGACCAGATCAGGATATGGCTCCATCTGGGTAGTAGTAGATCGCTTGACCAAAGTGGCTCACTTTATCCCTGTGAAAACCACATATACAAGCGCAAAGTTGGCCAAGATATGTATGACCAGGATCGTATGTCTGCATGGAGTTCCGAGGACCATCGTATCAGATAGAGGAACACATTTTACCTCGAAGTTTTGGAATCAGTTGCACCAGACTTTGGGTACGAGCCTAGAGTTCAGTACAGCCTTTCATCCACAGACACATGGACAGACCGAGAGAGTTAATCAGATTCCGGAGGACATGTTGAGAGCTTGTGCGCTAGACTATGGGTCTAGTTGGGATGATAATTTGCCTTACGCAGAGTTCTCATATAACAACAGTTACCAAGCTAGTTTGAAGATGGCCCCTTTTGAAGCTTTGTATGGAAGAAGGTGCAGGACTCCATTGATATGGGATGAAGTTGGAGACTGTCAGTTGTTTGGACCAGATTTAACCAGGGACTCTGAAGAAAAATTTAAGTTGATTCGTGATAGACTAAAGGTAGCTCAATCCAGGTAGAAGAGTTATGTCGATACTAAACGCAAGGAGGTAGCCTACGAAATAGGAGACAGAGCATATCTTCGTGTGTCAACACTGCAAGGAGTTAAATGATTTGGAGTCAAGGGAAAGTTAGCCCCAAAATTTGTAGGACCATACCGAGTCTTGGAACGTATCAGAGAAGTGGCCTACAAGTTGGAATTACCCGAAGGTTTGTGAGGAGTTCATGATGTGTTTCACGTTTCCCAGTTGAAGAAGTGCCATGCAGAGATGGCCGATATTCCTCTGAGAGATACAGTGCCCCTAGAGGCAATTCAGTTGGAGAGTGACCTAACCTACGAGGAGAAACCCGTCAAGATTCTCGAGTTTGCCAGCCGAGTTACACGCAGCAAGGTCATCAAGTTTTGCAAAGTTCAGTGGAGCCACAATACCGAGGAAGAAGCCACCTGGGAGCGAGAAGAAGACCTACGGAAAGACCACCCACACCTATTTTCTAGCCAACCCGAATCTTGAGGGCGAGATTCATCTTAAGGGGGTAGGTTTGTAACATCTCAATTTTCAATTTGGATGTTAATCATTAGGTCATCATGTGCATCCATGCTCTTTGCATTGTTTGATTTTATTTGAACATTTTGATCCTAAAAGACCTTAAACAACTCAAGGACCCTTTTAGAGAGTTGGAGGTTTTATAAAAATTCCATTTTGAATTTTCAAAATTGGCAAATTGGATCAAAGTGATTTTATTTGAAATTATTTTTCCAATTATTTCGAAATAAATAAATTATTGAGAGAAGATAATACAACTTCTTCAAAATAAATGAAATAATGGAAATTTAATTTTAAATAAAAATATTCATTTTGTTTGAATATTTTTATTGAGATTTATTTTATTTGGGAAAAATTGCATTTTTAGCCCAGAAAAATATTCATGTTGTCCTAAATATTAGTAGAGGACCGTGAAAAATATTATTGGGATTTTCAGGATTTTATTTTATTTTATTTTTGATTTTTTCCGTTCGGTGAAAATTATTTTTAAAAAAAATCGGGCTAGCTGGGCTTGCCGGCTCGCTCCCGCGCAGCCTTCCCCGTCGTGGCCGACCGGGACTCCACCGGAGTCCGGCGCCGACACGGCCCCGGCTGGCCCCTCCAAGCGGAGCCCTCCTTTATAAGGAGCTGGACCCCCCCTCTCCTCACCCCGCCACCCACCGCCGCCCGCGCTGCCAAAGCCGCCGTTGCCGCGCTACCAAGCCGCCGCCGCTGCTTTACGCCGCCGCCCGTGCCGCCAAAGCCGATGTCGACGCGCTGCCATGCCGCCGCCGCTGGTTTGCGCTGCCGCCCGCGCCGCCCGCTCCACTACGCCACTCCGCTGTCGTCGCCGCCTGCCACCGCCTCTCGTCGCTACCGCCATCGCCGAAGCTAGACGCAGTCGTCCCAGTTTTTCCGTCCCAAACCGGTATAAAATCGAACCGCCGCCCGGTTTTTCTTTTGGTTTATTCGTCTAGATCGGTTTTATTTTTAGGGTTCGCTAATTAGCGAACGTTCACCCGGTTTTCTCTGTTAGCGAACGAATTCGTTCATTAGCCTCTGTTAGCGGACGTTCGTCCGATAAAATTTTTCTTTTTAGTTTTATTTTTGGCCAGGGACCTATCCATAATAACTTTTATCACAGATTAGTCCCTGATCTTCAAATCTTCACAACTTTTTGCTCGTTTGTCCAAATCCAGTGAAACCAATGCTAAAATTTTCGTCTCGATTCCCTCTTTCTAGATAATCAACTTGAACATGATTTTAAAAATTTTAAATTTGGTCTCAAGTAGATTTGTTTTCGAACTTCTTTTGATCGTAGTTTGAGTTTCGTAGCTCTGATTCGATTGTTTCTTTTTGCAAATAGAAGCTTTTCTCTTGAACCTCTTGTTCAGATCTTTTCATTTGAGTTTTATCTTTGCATCTTATGCTTCAGTGCTTATGTATGCTATTGTTTGTTCATGATAGAGTTTTCAGAGTGTGAGGCTTGCTACTACGAATCACCAGGGTTTTTAGATCGTGAGCAAGGCAAGTAACACTTTGATCATATTCCTTTACTACCCAGTTTTTATGCATTAGTCTCAACCCTCAAACATTGCATGAGTAGGATTGATAACATGTGGGTTTTTGGGAAGTAGTTGATGAGGTAGGAACCTATTGCCCTTTTATTTCAAACCATGGGTGTTACTACGTTATGCTTACACTTCTATGCTATGCTTGTAGACGTGGTTTGGTTTTGAGAGAATTCATGAAAGTTGTGAGAGTTATTTTTAACTAAGGTTTAACTTAAGGTGGCTACTTTAATACACATCTGGGTGGATTGGTTTGTGGGCACCTGGGGAATCCAGTGTTGTCGAAGGAGATCCCGAGGAACCAGTATGATCATGCTATGGTTCGCCAACCAGGCTCAAAAGGATCATAATATTGTTCATGCAAGAAACTTCCGTGTGCAGCCACATGCCATTGTGGGCTCTGACATAGTTGAGTAAGTTGTGGGAATCCTTTCCATGATGGGCTAGCAGATGTAGGGGATTGTAGGTGTATCGACCTATCTATCGGTTAAGGAGGCCTCTTCGGAAAGGCTGTGTCTCGATCATCTGTTTCTCAAACATCATGTAGTGCGAGAAATCCAATGGAGGAGATCGAGTCTTGTGGGGAAAAGTGCGCAAACCTCTGCAGAGTGTATAAACTAATCATGGTTAGCCATGTCCCCGGTTATGGACATCTTAAGTATCTGGTACTTGAATTATTATGCTGATCTCATCACTCTACTTAATTAATTTTGTCGGGTTATTAACTTTTAATTTGGGATTGAGTTGGGGTTACCATCTCAATGTTTTCAACCAACTTTGTAGTTAAATAAAATTTATTCCTTTGTTGTAGGAAAAAACTAGCTTTATGCAAATGATAACCATAGAGCCTCCACCAGTCATATATGCATGTAGTGATAGTTGTTATTCTGCTCATTGCTCTATAGTGTTATCTTGCTAGCATATTCCATGTGCTGACCTACACACGCTGCAACGTATTATGTTGTAGAATTTTCAGACGAAGAGTAAGGTGCGCTAGGTCGTTGTCATGCACTCAGTTTTGCCGTGGATTTGGATGGACTCTACTACCTTCGAAGCTTCCGTTGTTATCTTATTTAGATGGCCTTCAGCCATATTATTGTAATAAGTTCTCTTTTGAGACATTCGATATAATAAGCATGTGATTGAACTCTGTTATAAAACCTCGAGTACTGTGTGTGTCAGCAATACCGATCCAAAGATGACACTTAAGCATAGAGACTTGACCGTCTGAGGTCGGATCGCTACATCTCCATGGTAAGCTTATGAGCTGGCTTCTTGGCTGGTTCGCACATGATCCATAAAATGAGAGGTCAGTGATGGTACAAGGAGTGTATGTCTATGGCTTGCGCGTAATGATACGTGTGACGAACGTAAGATAGCTGAACTACATGACATATCACAGTCTATTCATGCATATGCGAAGGAGTGGGATGATATACATGCGAAGGAGGTCAAACCTAGTAAACCGAAGATTCTGATGGCGTGGGAGGCACCCGAAGAGGGATGGATCAAACCATCGGCGGCGCTGGGGGTATTCCTGGGACTTCCCTGGAATACCCAAGATTCTTGTGTAAAAAAATACTACATGTATTATACGGTTATGATTTGGCCCATGACTCAATTGGAGCCCGAACTGCAATAGCGGCAGCCATGCATGAAGCGAGACACGGCCGCGCGGGCGTCTGGTTAGGCGCGCGACTCGTCTGCAGCCACTGCTCGTCTTCCTCCCCAATCCCAAATCGATCCCCTTTCCCCTCTTCAAGAACTGAAGCCTGAAGGCGGCGGCGGCACTGCTCCAGCGCCCAGGTCCGGCCGGCCCTCTCCTGCGCCGCCGTCTGTGTGAGATTTCTATTGAGCCAAGGCTTGGCATTTAGGGGCATGATGAAAGTGAAGACTCGCTAAATAAAGGAAATTTCCTTGAGCTTCTAAATTGGCTAGCAGGAAATTTTGAAGAGGTTGACATGGTTGTTCTCAAGAATGCTCCACAGAACTGCAAGATGACTCACCATGATATACAACAAGAGGTGATCAAATGTTGTGCACAAGAAACTACTAAGGCCCTGTTTGGTTTAGCTTTTATCGACGGATTTCGCTGTCGCGTTGCAGAATCTGAACCAAAGGGCGAACCCAGCAGAATCTGATTCCAGAAATCCGCTGGAAAAATCTAAACCAAAAGCGGAAGCAGCTCAGGACATGCTTTCCAAAATCTGATTCCGCTGCGGGCCAAAATCTGAAAAAGTTGTATCAGCTGGTTTGCCAAATGACCTACATCTTTTTCACATCAGATTTTCCACAGCTGTTGTTCCACGGCAAATTTTTCACAGCTGCTTTTAGAAATCCACAACCGAACCAAACAGGGCCTAAACTAGTCATTGAAGAACTTGATGGTGGTCATTTTGCAATACTTGCAGATGAGTCTAGTGATGTGTATCAGAATGAACAGTTGGCTGTTTGCTTGCGTTATGTTGATGAGAAAGGAAGGGCAGTTGTAAGATTTCTTGGTCTTGCTCATGTTGAAGATACCACCTCTTTGACACTAAAAGCTGCAATTCAAAAAATGCTTATGGACTACAATTTGACCTTTGCAATGGTTCGTGGGCAAGGATATGATGGAGCTAGTAATATGAGAGGTAATGTTAATGGCCTTAAAAACTGATTATGGATGAGTCCCCTTCTGCCTACTATGTTCATTGTTTTGCCCATCAATTACAGTTAACTCTTGTTGCTGTTGTTAAGGAGAGTGGTGATTGTACTTGGTTATTTCAGCAGCTTGCACACTTGTTAAATTCTCTTGGCATGTCTTGTAAAAAGATGAGAATGCTTCGGATAGCTCAGGCTGAAGAGCTCATTGATGCATTGGAATTGGAAGAAGTAGAAACAGGGACTGGGCTGAATCAGGAAATGGGTTTGGGAAGGCCATGTGATACACATTGGGGCTCTCACTTCAAAACTGTGAACCATGTCATCTCTATGTATGGTGCACTACGGCGAGTCCTTCGCAAGATTGGAGACAAATACCATGGTGCGGAGGCACAAGTAGCTCTATCCAGAGAGACAATATTTCGATCATTTGAGTTTGTTTTCATGGCACACTTGATGCAAGAAATATTTGGATACACAGATGAGTTGTGTAGAGCTTTGCAAAAGCAAGACGAAGATATTGTTCATGCTATTGAGCTTGTTAGCGACACAAAGTATTACTTGGAGGCTTTGAGGACCGATGTTGGATGGGATGATTTTCTCACAAAGGTCACATCTTTTTGTACAAAGCATAAGATCAAAGTTGTTGATATGGAGGGTCCTTACTTTCCCGTTGGCCGTCCTAGAAGGGGTTTATGTAATGGTGTGACCAATTACCACCGCTTCAAGGTTGATATGTTTGTGGGTGTCATTGATAGGAAAATCAATGAGCTGAATAGCAGGTTTGATGAGGTAAACACGGAGCTACTTTCTTGCATGGCAGCATTTTGTCCACTTCATCTATTTGCTGCTTATGACCAAGAGAAGTTGGTTAGGCTTGCTACAAAGTTTTATGCTTCCGATTTTACAAGTGATGAACTGGCAAGACTTTCATGGCAACTAAACATGTATGTTACTAATGTGCGTAGAGATGAAAGGTTTCAAAACCTAAAAAATCCGTGTCAGCTTTCAGTTATGCTTGTTGAGACAAACAAGCATGAACTATATCATATTGTTTACAAGCTTCTTAAGTTGGTATTGATTCTCCCAGTAGCTACTGCTAGCGTTGAAAGGGTATTCTCTTCAATGAGCTATGTGAAGAATAAGTTAAGGAACAAAATGGGTGGTGAATATTTGAACAATTGTTTGGTTATATTTGTTGAGAGAGAATTTTTCAATCAAGTGAAGGATGAAGATGTCATCAATCTTTTCCAGAAAGGCGACCGCAAAGTTATATTGTAAAAAGGATATCATCACTTTATCAATCAAAAGGTACTTATGTATTCATGTTGTTATGGTCTGATACATTGAAATATTGCCACTGCCATTATCCTAGTGTTGTTTTGTTCATATATTGCTTGTGGTCTGTTGTTTAGTTTATATACTATGTTTAGAACAAAAAAAAAGGGGTGAATACCCGGCCTTCATTTCCTGGAGCCGCCACTGATCAAACTAACTCCGACGGGTAGTGTCAAGGCATAGAGAAAAAGGAGGGGGCGACGTGCTTCATGATCATGGAGCCGCCTTCAGGGCTGCAGCATGCCACTTCTTCAGTACGTCTATAGACCCGGAGAAGTTGGAGATCCAGGCCTGCAAGAGGGCCATCCAGCTCGCTATGGAGATAAATACACAGAAGCTACTTCCGGAGAGTGATAGTTCGAGTGTGATGGACATGCTTAACAGCCCGATGAAGAACCTCTCAGCTGTAGGGCCGCTCGTGGAGGAGATTAAAGGAATGCTAAATACGGAGTAGCTTTCAGCAGTGATAGTTTCGGACGAAATTCGTGTTTACATTTTTTTTGATGGGGTGTTTACATTTATATAATAAATAAAGCAACAACATTTACCCTTAAAAAAAAGGCATGTCAGGATTATTACAGGGCGCGTGGTGGTGCGAGCAGGGCCCTACCCTTAAAACGCCATAATTGCGGCACACCATCACACCATCATGCATCTCCTCCTGCCGCCATAAAGGCACCCGGCTTGTATAGAGACAGCTATCCTAACACACTAGCAGCTAGCAGGACTGTAGAGCATCGATAGATGATAGATTTAGATCACTTTGAAGCAAGCAACGAACGACGAGGACGACGACATGGACTCCCCCTCTGCAATGATTCAGTGCCGCGATGCATCCCCCGAAAACATGGCCCGGCTCTCGCAGCCTACTATGCTAACAGTACGTATTATAATTTCCTCCTCTTTCTTTTTTCTTTGACCTACGACTAGGAGCGCTTAACTTTTTCTCCCTCAGCCGTGACATGGGACTAGCGTAGGACTCTAGGAGGGATCGCCCTGCCTCTGCCTGCATGGTGGTAGCAGCATAATTGTTGCATTCCCATTCCATTCCATTCCGTTCGGTCCATCACCTGCTGCCCCACTTCAGAACTAGTAGAATTACTACTCAAAGATCGTACCGAACCTCCTCGGAGAAAGTCGTTTGTGAACGACCGAATGCATTATGATAATATAAAATGAAAACTGAGGCACAGCAGCTGCCCATTTGGAGCCCAATGATGGCGGTCGAGCCGTGGTTTAAAAGCTCAATATCGAAGCATGATGGCTAATGATGGCGATCCACGGCATGGCACGTCCCATGGCGCATGGCGAGGAGAGGATCAGCAGCGACCATTGCCGCTGGCCGCGCGCCGGCCGGTCCCAGCCCCTGACACGGCGCGTGGGCTGGCTCTCCGGCGCGGCGCCCAGCGGGAATGGATCCGCCATCCGCGACAAAGCAACACCGGGCCTCTCAAAGCAAACGAATATTCAATATATACCAACAGTACCACGCGTACAACTAAGCCGAACTGAGTTCTGAGCAAGCATCGTAGTACCACTACGTCGAGAGAGCGGTACCAAGCAAGATCCATGGAGCCGCTGGGACGAAAGAGAAAAGGCGATGGGTGATGGCTCGAGGCTTTGGAGGGGTGCAGTACGTACTACTTGATCAGTGGATCGGTCGATGACAAAGGTCCAAATGTTGGTTGGTTCCTTCTTTTTTTACCGTGGTAGGGGAGTAGTAGTTGGAGGGAGAGGAATCAATTGATTGATGTGAGGGACCAGGCAGTGAGGGAGAAATAGCATGCAGGCGGAGGCAGAGGCAGGCAGGGGGCAGTGGTGGTGTTTATTACTGTGGTCATAGGATGGGAGTGTGCAATTCTGGTGTAAGCCAACCTGAATGCAGCTAGCTAGGGGACAGCCCAATCTTACCCCATCAATAATGTGAGTGCAGGGCGCAGGAAAAAGAAAGCATAGCCAAAAACTGCACCTAGCATCCTCTCCTCTCCTCTCCTCTCCTTCCTCGCTCGCTCACATGGACCACCGCAACCATCATCATCACCTTCTCCATTCACCTCTGTCTGTCACCATGGTCGGGACGAGGAGTAGACTAGTATATCTTTCTTCCCTCACACCACACCGACGAAGCAGGCCAGAAAGCTAAAGGCACTACTGAGTTGAGTTGACAACATTCCACTACTACTACTCCCTCCAGTAGTATATGTGCGTGGAGTTGTAGGGATAAGCTGCACTACTGCCAGTCATGCATCCACAGCACGGAACACGCAAAGCAAACCAAAGCAAAGCGAACACAATGGCGATATGCATGCAAGAAGGAAACCACCAGCAGCACCTTCTTAGTCTCGAATTATAAAAAGCACCATCATCTCTTATGACAACTATAGATAATTACTATACCTACCTTCGCCTTCAAGGAAGTTCACTTTTTTTTTGCTGAGAAAATAAGCTAAGTAAGAGAGAAAAAGGAGCGAGCTAGATGGGATGGGACTCGTTTCCCATGTATACTGACTGACTGACTGAGCCGGTGATGGACGGCGATGACGACGACGATCTCAGAGTTCCTTCCTTCCGGTTGGCTGGTTGGTTGGTTGGCTTTGAACAGAGCGGCGGCGGTGAGAAGAGAAGAGAAAGGAAAGCACCCGCCGGCCACTGCACTGCACTGGGTACAGCACAGCGGCGGCGGCCACGATCCGTCTCCTCTCACATCACCGAGCAGCTGTTGGGGTTCTCGTCGCTGAAGTAGTTGTAAGGGTCCGCGTGCGGGTGCGGCTGCATCGGCATCGGGTACGCCATGGGGTACGGCATGGGCGGCCGCCCGTACCCGTACCCCATCGGCATCGCCGGGTACCCCGCCGGAGCGCCACCACCGCCGTGGTGAGGGTGGGGGTGGGCGTGCGCGTTCAACATCGCCGCCTGCTGCTGCTGCTGCTGCTGCTGCATCATCATTTGTTGCTGCTGCTGCATCATGGCCATGTACTGCTGCTGCGCCATGGGGTTCCCGGCAGCCTGCATCATCTCGGCGGGGCCGGACGGCATGCCGCCGCCCGCGCCTCCCTGGAAGAACCCAGGTGGAGGCATGCCGCCGGCCGGCATGCCATGAGCGGCTCCGCCACCGCCCTGCGCGCCTCCCATGTGGGGGTGGTGGCCCATGGGCCCTCCCATCGGGCCCATACCACCAGGAAAGCCAGCAGCGCCCATCATGTTAGGCCTCATCATGGCCTGCTGCTGCGGCGGCATGCCGATGCCGCCCATCGGTCCACCGACACCGAGGCCGGGGCCACCGCCGCCGCCCTTCTTCCCAGGTTGGCCCGGCTGGCCCCCGCCGCCCGGGGCGCCTCCTCCTCCTCCTTTGGCGTTGTTCGCCTGGCCACCGCCTCCATTCTTGCCCCCGCCGTTGCCGTTACCGCCCCCGCCACCTTGGTTCTGCTTGCCACCTGCGTCTTTCTTGCCACCGCCACCGCCACCGCCACCGCCGTTGTTGGGGTTCCCCTTGATCTGCACGGGGATCTCGTTGCCACCCTTCTTGCCACCATTGTTGCCGCCCTTCTTGTCCCCCCCACCGGCGTTCGGTGGCATGGCCATCGGCTTCATCATCATCTTGGGGTCGTCGAAGTAGTCGTCGTCGAGGCCGTCATCGTCGAAATCATCCTCGTCGTCGAAGTCGTCGAACTCGTCGTCGAACTCGCTGCCGTCGTCCCCGAACTCATCCTCTGGTGGGAGGTTGAACTTGACGGACTTGGGGTCCTTCATCGGCGCGGCCGCTGCGAACGGCATCTTCCCGTCCATGAACTGCGGCAGCTTCATTCCCTTCATCTGCATCTGCTGTTGCAGCTGCTGAAGCTGCTGCGCCGTCGGCGGCGGCATCATCATCTTTGCGTCCTTGCTAGCACCTCCGGCGCCACCGCCGCCGCCACCACCTTTCTGGCCCTTGGCACCGCCGGCGTCCTTGGACTGGCCCTTGCCACCGGCGTCCTTGGCCTGGCCCTTGCCACCACCGTCAAGTTGGAGCTTCTGGAACTGGTTAGCCATGCCAGCCTTGGACCCCCAGAGTTCGGCTGGCTTGCCAGCCTTGGTCAGCTTCTTGATGATGGTGTCCGGATCCACCATGCCAGACACCGTCACCTTCCCCTGCTCCGGGTCTATGCTGGATTGGTACACCCCTGACGATGAATTCAACACATCTCCGTTACCGAAAATTAACCAAAAAATGCAGACATAACAAGCAAGAGCGAAACTGAAGCAATTAGATTACTATAAAGGCTTATCTTCTCACCTTCGATCTTGTGCAGGATCTTCTTGACCTTCTTCTGGCAGCCATCACAGTGGATGTTCACTTTGAGCACGCAGGTCTGGGAATTCCGGAGGAACAGAGAACACAGGGTCACCAAAATAGCAAAACAAGGAGGTTTGGAAACACAAGATAGCGGGGGACACGGGAGGAAACACAGGTGAAAAGAAAAGTGAAGTAAGGCAGAGCTGCGTGCGTGCCTAATCAATCAAAGAATGGCAGCAAAAACAAGAAGGAGCACGGAATGTCTTGAGTTGAGACGAAGCAAGAACGCACCTGTATCTTGAGGACCTCCTCCTTACTCATCCCGGACCGCCTCAAGTGCCCCGCAACTGCCCAGATCTGTCACACGGAGGCCTCAAATCAGACGAAGAACAAACAACAACAACGACAACCAGGAGGAAAACATTGCTCTCCTGAGAGAGAAGGTGCGGTATGATCAGAAGGGAGAGGGAGGAAAAAATGCCTTCTCGCTGGAGATAACTTGGTGTCCGGCAATATAATATCTCCCCACACACACACACACGCAAAAGAGTAAGCGCAGCGGAGAGAGAGAGAGAGAGAGAGAGAGAGAGAGAGAGAGAAAAGGAACAGGGCTGTGGCTTATTAGAGTGTGTGTGTTTGCAGAAAACCAAGAGGGAGGGGGGCTTGGTCTATTAGGCCTCTGTGGTCCAGAGGAGGAAGAGGGGTTGGAGATGGCGAGAGGAGAGGAGAGGAGAGGCTTCCTCTCTCGCTAGCTAATGAGCACGGGCACCACCCTCCATCTGCTTACCCTTTTATTTCGACCTTTGGCCTTTGGCACTGGAGCGGAAGCCTTTCCCTTTGCCCTCCCCTCGGCCGATTCTGTGTGTGAAATCCTACTCCTACAAAAGACTAGCCAGGGAGAGAATTAAATACCCTTTGTCACTTGTCAGTAAGTACAGGGAGATGTTCAACATGTGAGGGTACCCGGATGTTATACTACTAGTGTACTGCTGCGCTTACCGATGCCCCTCCCCGCTTCTTTTTTTCTTTTCTCTTTTCTTTTTTGCAAAAGCGTACATGCAAGTCTTGTTCAACTCAACTGCCAATTTCATATCAGTCCCTCCCTCTCTCTGACTTCAGTTAGACTGTTTGTAGAGCCTACTAGGAGTATTTCTCTCGGGACGTGCGGATAACTGACCATCAGAGGAATATTCCGTTAAGTTTATGTACCGCTTGTATTTGTCTCTGCTTGCTTGGTCTAGGAATGCCAATGTGGGGTGACAAACTGGGTTTGAACCTCGACTACATATACAAACACGTTTCATACCCATGTTTAGTGACCTTTTAGTTGAATGCGTTATGACAGCTTGTTTATGCAAAATGCTTTTAAGACTGGTTAGGGCGAAATCCAGGTAAGACTATGTAAAGTTCGATCAACCAGAATGTTAGGATCCTCGGTTTGAGAGGACGAGTAAGCTCATTTTTATTCATGAGCAATGCTTTCCATAAGTTGAGTCAAGAGTCTGGGGTGGCACCTCCTTTGCGAAGAAGATACATTGCGTCAAAACCTTATGTTAGGATATACACGCAATCAAAACATGAGTTAGTTTATTTGTTAGCTTGGCTTAACATGTTTCGTATGCTAGGATTCTGCGTAAGAAGAACTACATGTATGATTTTGTATTGTTGCAAATGCATATCGTTAGGTTCTGAGTCACAAGAGCATGCCCTAACGCTCTCCATGCATACCGTTAGGTTTTGAGTGTTTCCCGCCAACCAAAAGATGAGTTAGCTCATTATTATCATATTTTTAACGTATAGAGACCGTGTGACGATAGCATGAGTACGACAAGAGTCACTAGATTTTCCGTTAGTTTACTTCCCGCATACTTATTAATAAATGCGAAGAATGAGTGTGTTGCGTTCGTATGGAATGTTGGACGTGTGTGCTCTATCGCACATCCGACAAATCTTCACGAAACCATCCTTATTGTATATGTCAATCGATAAAGTTAGTTAAAGACACCATTGTTCACTACGTAGTGATTCTCTTGATGCAAACATATTTCATATATATGTTTAGTGATTATTTAGTTGAATGTGTTATGTCGGCTTTCCGTAATGAGACACATTTGGGAAAATTCATGCAAGTCTATGCAACATTCGACCAACCAGAACCAGAAGATAGTTCGATCAAGTTTATCCGGTTCAACACACATTTCACGCATTATCCTAGGATCCTTGGTGTGAGAAGATGAGTTCACGAGTAATGCTTTCCCATAGGTCAAGTCAAGAGGCTGGGTTGATGCCATCTTTTCGAATAAAATATATTGTGTCAAAAATTTCAATATACACGCACCTAAAAATGAGATGGTCTGTTTTTAGCTTGATTTAACATCAGTATGTTAGAATCATATGTAATTAGTACCACATGTCCGATTGTATATTTTACGTGCATATTTCTAGGCTCTAGAGTTAGAAGAGCATGCCCTAATGGTATGCATGCATATCGTTATGTCTTGATTGTATCCCGCTAACCAAAAGATGTGCTAGCTTATTCTTATCCGGCTATAATGTATAGCTACCGAGTGAGGACAACATGAGTAGAATCACACACGAGATTTTTCATTATAGATTATTCCATGCATAGTCGTTATTCGTAAATGCTACGAGTGAGTGTATAGCGTGCGTAGAAAAAGTTAGACATGTGTTCTATGTCTGACAAATCACTACAGAATTATCCCTATTCTATATCGCAACCGAAAATTTTAGTTAAAGATGTCATTGTTCAATAGTGACCGTCCCTATGTGTTGTTGATGTACTTCCTGCTTAGAACAATATAATATACATCTGTTATGGCATGCATTGTCCACAGGACTCGACCATTTCACAGCAGATGCACATGAGCAACAGATTGCTATCAAACCCCATTCCAACCAACACCACTTTTGCACCTACACCTCATACCTCGTTGATCATCATATTCATTCATTTTACCGGGTTTTTCTGAAGCATAGAGTTGTTTTCTTCCACACATTTCCCTTCTGGATCTCTGCATCGACTTTTTCCGAGCTCGCTTGACCCCTTGTGTGACGCCCCCGATTTAATCGTACTAATCATACACGCAAACGTGTACGATCAAGATCAGGGACTCACGGGAAGATATCACAACACAACTCTACAAATAAAATAAGTCATACAAGCATCATATTACAAGCCAGGGGCCTCGAGGGCTCGAATACAAGAGCTCGATCATAGACGAGTCAGCGGAAGCAACAATATCTGAGTACCGACATAAGTTAAACAAGTTTGCCTTAAGAAGGCTAGCACAAACTGGGATACAGATCGAAAGAGGCGCAGGCCTCCTGCCTGGGATCCTCCTAACTAATCCTGGTCGTCGTCAGCGGGCATCACGTAGTAGTAGGCACCTCCGGTGTAGTAGGAGTCATCGTCGACGGTGGCGTCTGGCTCCTGGACTCCAGCATCTGGTTGCGACAACCAGAATGAAAGGAAAAGGGGGAAAAGGGGGAAAGCAACGTGAGTACTCATCCAAAGTACTCGCAAGCAAGGGAGCTACACTACATATGCATGGGTTATCAAATGGAGTAAGGGTCATATGTGGACTTGAACTGCAGAATGCCAGAATAAGAGGGATAACTAATCCTTTCGAAGACTACGCTTCTGCAGCCTCCGTCTTGCAGCATGTAGAAGAGAGTAGACTGAAGACTCCAAGTAGCATCGTATATGCATAATCCTAACCGATGATCCTCCCCTCGTCGCCCTGTGGAGAGAGCGATCACCGGTTGTATCTGGCACTTGGAAGGGTTGTGTTTTATTAAGTATCCGGTTCTAGTTGTCATTAAGGGTCAAGGTTACAACTCCAAGTCGTCCTGTTACCGAAGATCACGGCTATTCGAATAGATTAACTTCCCTGCAGGGTGCCACCACATACCCCAACACGCTCGATCCCATTTTGGCCGGACACACCTTTCCTGGGTCATGCCCGGCCTCGGAAGATCAACACGTCGCAGCCCCACCTAGTCCAACAGAGAGGTCAGCACGCCGGTCTAAACCTAAGCGCCCAGGGGTCTGGGCCCATCGCCCTTAGCACACCTGCACGTTGCGAACGCGGCCGAAAGCAGACCTAGCCTAGTGGCCTCCCAGTCCAATCCGGCGCGCGCCACTCAGTCGCTGACGTCACGTAGGCTTCGGCTGATACCACGACGCCGGGATACCCATAACTACTCCCGCGTAGATGGTTAGTGCGTATAGACCAAATGGCCAGACTCAGGTCAAATACCCAGATCTCGTTAAGCGTGTTAAGTATCCGCGAACGTCGACCAGGGCCAGGCCCACCTCTCTCCTAGGTGGTCGGAACCTGCCCTGTCGCTCCGCCTCAAAGATCCACTCGCGGGTGCTCCTCAAGCCGACCCGTCTTTAGTCACCACATGTATCATGTATAAAGTATATAGTATATACCCGTGATCACCTCCCGAGTGATCACGGCCCGATAGTATAGCATGGCAGACGGACAAGAATGTAGGGCCACTGATGATAAACTAGCATCCTATACTAAGCATTAGGATTGCAGGTAAAGGTAACAACAGTAGTAGCAAGGACAGGCTATGCATCAGGATAGGATTAACGGGAAGCAGTAACATGCTACACTACTCTAATGCAAGCAGTATAGAGAAGAGTAGGCGATATCTGGTGATCAAAGGGGGGGCTTGCCTGGTTGCTCTGGCAAGGAGGGGTCGTCAACACCGTAGTCGTACGGGGTAGCAGCGGCGTCGGTCTCGGTGTCTAGAGAGAAGAGGGGGAAGAAACAATAAATATAATGCAAGCATATGCATAGTGATGCATGACAAGACAAGTTACGGCGTTAGAGGTGCCCTAACGCGGTAGTAGGTGATACCGGTGAAGGGGGATAACATCCGGGAAAGTATCCCCGGTGTTTTGCGTTTTCGGGCAGAGGACCGAGGGGAAAAGTTGCGAGTTCGATAGGTTAGGGAGGTGTGGCGGACGAAAGGGGTGCGTACCCGGAATCGTCTCGTCGTTCTGAGCAACTTTCATGTACAAAGTTTTCCCATCTGAGCTACGGTTTATTTTATAATTTTTTAAAAGATTTAAATCATTTAGGATTTATTTAATTATTTAACTCTAACATTATCTAGAATAGTATATGCTGATGTCATCATGACGTTAGCAGTCAATAGAGGTGTTGACTGGTCAAACTGACGTGTGGGTCCAGTGGGACCCACCTGTCATACACTGTTTTAATTAACTAACTATTAATTAGGTTAATTAGTGATTAGGTTAATCTAATTATAATTAATTAATTTAATTAATTCCTTAATTAATTAATTAATTAATTTAATTATTATTGTTTATTTAATTATTTCAATTATTATTTAATTTTTTAATTGTTTTTTTATTCTTTTTTTTAACAAAAACGTTCTGTGGGGGACTGGGCCCCACACGTCATTGGCCCGGGGGCCTTGCGGGCGCTGGGTGCAGGCCGCGGGCGTCGGACGCGCCCGAGCGGGCGCACGCCCAGTGCAAGCGGACCCGGCAGGGGCCGGCGCAGGGGGCCGGTGGCGCCGGCGGCCTCAGCGGGCGCGCATGGCGCGAGGGGGAAACGGAGCAGGGCGCCGCGCGGGCGATGTAGCGCGAGCGAGCAGCGCCGCGGCAGAGCGAGGCGGGGCTCGGGCACGCGTGCGCGGGGGGGGGCACGCCGGGCGCGGCGAGGCCACGGCGGCACCAGCGGAGCCGCGGGGAGGACGGCAAGGGCCGGCGCGGTACGGGGAGAAGGGAGAGGGAAGAGGCCGAATCCGGTCGGAGCACGGCCAGAGGACGTGAGGGCCACGGTGAGGGCGGGGGCGGACACGAGACAGGGGAAGGAGAGGAGGGGCGCGGGCGCACGCGGTGAAAAGCGCGACGGGGCGCCGGTGACCCGGCGAGGAGAAAGGGAGAGGAGGGAGGCGCTCACAAGGGGGAGTAGGGCACGCGGCAAAGGGGGGGGCGAGGAGGCCGTCGGGGACGTTACGGCGGAGCGGGTGCAGGCCGGTGGGGAGGACGGGGATGCGGTCGACGACGAAAAGGATGGCGAGGCGGCGATCCGGGCGAGCGGCTTGAGGAAGAGACGAGGAGGTGAAATCCGGCGGGGGAGGTCCGACGACAGGGTCGGGTGGCGTCGCGAGAGAGGGGGTGGTTTCGCCCCCGATCCAGATCGGATCGGGAGGGGGAGAGGAGAGACGTGGGGAATGGGGGGGGAGTGGGGCGACGGGGTGGGCTAGGGTTTCGGCGTGAGGGGGGTTAAGGGAGCGGGGTGGGCCGGCCAGTTGGGCTGGTGGCCAGTCGAGCGGCCTGGAGGCCAGCTGGGCCTCTTGGCCCAGCGGGGGGGGGGCCTTCTCTCTTTTTTTTTGTTAGTTTAGTTTTTTTTTATTTATTTATTTTCCTTTCCTGTCTTTATTTATTTTAAAATACTTAGGCAGTCTATAAAATTGTGTTTATTACACCATATTGACCTATGTAAAATATGGCATCTCCCGAACACTTTTGTTTTAAATTTTGAAAAACTTTTATTGTTTGCTTTGATTTTGAAATTTGAATTCGAATGGGATTGAATCAACGCGAGGTTTACCACAGTAAAAGTGGTGACGAGGCATCATTAGCAGAGGTTACTGTAGCTTGATTATCTGGGCGTTACACCTTGTGACGCCTGTGTGGTTAGTTTTTCGCCAGGAAACCACTGACGCAATCATTTACTTGCAAATATGTGTGGTGGCTAGCCCACACCACCTGACCAACAAGCAATGGTTGTATTGCCACGTCACTGCCACCACCACTTCTTAACTTTAGAGTATCGCCTTCACATCCCTCTTTACAGTATTCACATTATACTATAAGCCTCGGGTTGAAGAAACAAAGGGATTGACAAAAATTGTAGTATCTGAGGAGGGAAAAGCGGCATCGCCCTATAAGCCTAACATGTAATGGTTACCCTTTAGCGTTTCCATATTTAATAGGTATGAAATCATTACGACCTTTACCAAAACAGTGTCGTCCACAGATCAAAGTATTTCATGGAGTCACTTCGCCGTATTATTAAGTATTCTCCACCTCCTTGCTAGGGGTCTTGTTGTTTTTTATGGGTATGTAGTCAACATCTCAGAGGTTAATGTGTGAACTAATATCACATTTAGAAAATAAAGTCATTTGATTAACATGTTGAGGGGATGTTAACGAACCTATTAACCCTTCATAATAAAAGACTATGAACTAGACAGTTAGTCCTCTAAGGCATGTGTCCCGGGGCAATTGCAACTTAGTCAGTGTTAGCATGGTGCATACACGTGTATTTGACATCATCGACCACATGTTGTCTTTCCACGAGCACTTGATACTTCCCATGGAGTGGCTACCAAGGACCATGCAAGGGCATTGCTCGTCAAGCGGCCTCCTAGTCATGATTACATTGATTAGTGGCACCATCCCATGCATCCAAGCCAAGTGAGCACACTCCCTGTGAGTGTGTGTGAAAGCGGGAGTTAAGTTGCATAGTTATGGCTTTTGGTTACCCCCTCCCCCCGGCACTCAAAACCTGATGCTCTTTTTCTGCCGTCACCCACTCCGAACTCGAAATGACAAATGGATAGATCATGTGCCAAACGAGGGTACAATAATCCTTGCAACAAACCAAGCCCTGCCTCCTTTCTCGAGCGACAATTGGCGACCAACTCCCATCCTCAATCTCCGCCGGCAAGGGCGTCGGTCCCCTCTCCCCTCGCTTGCTGCTTCGGCGGCAAGAGGGGGGGTCTCGTTCCTTCGTTCTGGCCTAGTAGGTAGGGTTAGGGTTTGTCTGCTGTGGTGCGTCGTTGGGATGGTGGAAGCGGCGTCTGGGCGAATAAGTCTGCCTCAATTCTATTCCCACATCGGCGACAACCTTCACGGCGGCGCCTCAGAGTTGATGGCAATGTGTGCTTGTCGTCCTTCCACCGTTGCGGTCCTGACAATAATGGTGGTGGTGACATGGAATATATTTGCTTTACATTCAATTCTGGTGGGTCGCTGTGAGGCAGCCGTCGGAGGATCTGGTAGCAGGCTAACCAATCAAGGCTGGTGCGGCGGCGGTGCCGGCCTCGAGGTGGATTTTATGCCCAGGCCCCGCTGTCGTGATGACGCGCGCTCCAGCATCAACATGGGGGCATGTAGCTTTTCTAGGAGTGTGGTGACTCCGGTTTGCAGGTTCTCGTCGGTGGCGGTGCTTCATCGTCGTCGCTCAACAAGTTGTCGCAAAGTGGAGACGCTGTTCCAATCTAGCTTATCTCCGGCGGGCTGGTCCTCCTAGACCGAGGATGGTGAGTTCCTGACCTCTTTAATCCGTGCGCCCAACCAAGGGTAGACCTCGCCATGGGTAGCCCGGCCCAGACGACCCGACCCGGCCCGAAAATCCCGGGCGGGGCTGAGCTCGAGTGTGCCATCGGGCCGGGCTCGGGCCTGGAAACTGATCCCGACGGGCAGGTCGGGCCGGGCTCGGACCTACACAAAACACATTTTTAGTTGTACTCGGGTCGGGCCGACTGGGCCATGTTGGGCTTTCTCGGGATCGGGCCGGGCTCGAACCTGATTTTGTAGGCCCGATGGCCGGGCCGGGCTCGGGCCTGGGTGTTTAGCACCAGGCTTTTTTGGCCCGTCCCGACCCAAGATATGCCCAGGTATAACCAAGGGTTTCATCGGCTCCTACGGTGACTTGCCCGCATCCCGCGTTGGTGGTGTGGCTATAGGTTTCCCAGGATGCTATTTGTAATTTCTTATTTTTATGGGGTTGAGTTGTACTTGTACCACTACTTATTTTCAGTTTAATCTGAGGTCCTTCTTGACAAAAAAAACAAGGGTCTAATTTTTAGGCGAGGAAGTAAATTAGAATTTTCATAGTAGAGCTTCTCATAGTTGGTCATAGCATTTTCTATGGAAAAGAGTAAATAAAAAATATTTTTTTACACTAGAGATAGTTATGTGTGGTTATCTTTACCAAATTATAAAATAAATGTAACACAACAAATATGGGCAGCCAATAATCTATATCAAAAACAGAACATTAGATTTAGGAAGTAAATTAGATATCTTCCTAGTATAGCTTCTATCTGTTGGCCACAACATTTTTTCTTTTGGGAAAAGAGTTAATAGAAATTAATGATTTATGCTATAGATAGATATATGTGGCTATGCTTAGCAAATCTTAAAACAAATGTAGCGCAATAAATTTCAGCCAACAAATCACCATGCAATATATCGAGTACTAATATTAGATTTAGGAAGTAAATTAGAATGTTCCTAGTATAGCTTCTAGCCGTTGGTCACTGCATTTTTTGGAAAAGAATTAATCAAAATTAAAGGTTTATGCTATAGATATTATATTTAGCAAGTTATAAAACAAATGTATCGCAATAATTTTTAGCAGCCAATAATCACCATGCAGTATATCGAGTACTAAACATTAGATTTAGGAAGTAAATTAAAATCTTCCTAGTATACCTTCTAGCCGTTGGTCATAGCATTTTCTTTGGAAAAGAGTAAATTGTGAGCTGGTTTACAAAATGTATGCTTCATGATGAAGTAAAACAATGTTATAGTAAGACATTTATGAATGGGTCACGTTTGGGGTTATATTTTCCAGCAAATTGTAAAAACAATTATCACAATAAGCTTCAGCAACCGATGATGATCTTGATACATACTCTTAGTTTTACGAAATAAATCAGAACACGCAGATATGACATTTCAAATAATTGGTCGTAACATTGTTTCGAAGAATCTAAATATTCGAGGGTGTGGAAAATTTAGTGCTTCGAGAGTAAGCAATATCTCCGATCATGCAAAAGTCATTTACGCACAGGATACATACGCGTGATCTTTTTGCTGATTTTTGGCAGTAAATTAAGGAGTACATTTATGAGAATTAATTTCAGTAAGAGCAAGAGATGGACGGCTGGTGTCATCGCTTCTCCCGGTCAGAAATAGGACAATCTACATGTCGTGGACGGCTTGTGCATCCCTTCAGTTTCGTCAAACTTCAGTTACTTACAAAATGGGCTGGCATCACGCACTACACTTTTGTATCTTTGTTTGTGAACGAGTACACGCCAAATTCGGACTGCATTCAATCGGTGACGCTACCATACCTCTGATCATGCAAATAATTACCCCATCATCTCTCGCTACTGATACTAGTAGATTTCAAAATCTGGCAACAAGGGTTACAGTCATATTCTTGCCGTAGATTGGCACACTGATACAACTAAGAACTGGGGAAATGCCTTATGCCTCTTGAAGGATACTGTACTAAGTACGTAGGAGTGTACTGCAAAAAAAAAAGTCAGACTGATGTATCTGGTTCGGCGAGGTGTTGGGTAAGGTGACCTGATGTCGTTCAGAAACAAAAGGTCGTGGGGTGACGCTACCACGTCTGCTTGAGGCATAGAAGAGTACAAAAGTAGTGCTAGGCATGCAGATGGAAATTTGTTGGCGTGTATGAACTGCACTGAGGCGTCGCCTGCACCGAGTCTTGTGGACCTGGCCTCTTTTTCCGTATAAAAACAAATTACTTGCAACAAATTAGCCCGTTTTATGTTTTACTGTCCTAATAGCCACTTTAGCAAAGTCACTTTATCGGCGATAGTGTCGAGGCGCCGCGGCTAATGCAGAGTCGACACAATATGGCTTCATATCTTTTCTTTTGTTTTCTGTTTTTGTAACATCAACTCAAAAATCCGCACATTCAATTTTCATGATTGGAACGCTGATTTGAGATAAACATTGCATTGGGAGAAACACTAGTTGCTCCCTACCACGACGATTGTGAATGCAGTGCACGCGACGCATGCATATATGAAGAGTGGCCCTTTGCCTATGCACGATAGTGTGACGGTCCGGCGACCTTGCCTTCGTCCCTTTTCTTGCCCATTGTCGTCGATGTCGTTGAGGTCGAATGAGTGCCATCTCAACCGTTCCCTCTCCGCCGCCACGTCCACTTGTTTCTTCTCCTAGTGGAGCCAGAAGCCATGGTCACTCTCCCCCTCAACGCCTTCCTGGTGGCCGTATACTTGAAGATTTCACTGGGCTGGACGACCGTGGCGTAGGCCTTGTAGCGCTCATCACATGCTTCCTTATCAATAATGCGAGAAAGGAGGACGTGGTGGGGGTGATATGAGCTATGCGGGCGACTCGTTGTGTATTTTCGGATTCTAATCTGGGCACTGAAGGAGGGTGAGATCCTCATTTGCCATCTAAAATGTAAAGGTGGTCCTCATCCTTCTCCTTCGCGATGAGATCGGTTTCCTCCTCTCTCACCGTGAATATCCGGCATGTCGTGCACCCTCAGGGTCGAGGAAGTTGAGCTCCTCGCCCGTTGCAGCGTCATGGTGCCGCCGGACATGCACTTGTTGGCGGGCTGGCACTTGAGTGTGGGGGGCTCCCAGTGGAGCCTGTCCCCACCACCGGCAAGCCGACCATGTCATGTGCAATCCACGCTTTCTGGAAGGGCTGACACCGGAGGAGCGGGCGAATCTGGACTGCGCCATGTAGCCGGCAATGTCCACAGATGCTCGCCGACGACAACCCCGCCCGCATCCAGCGCCACGACGGCCCCTACCCGGTATCGCGCAAAACATCGACGACTGGTACGCCTTCTGGGAAGGGCGTACCTTCGAAGATGTCATCGCCGCATGTCGCGCACAGCTCGACCTGGACGAGGCCCACCAAGTTTTTGTGTCGTGCTCCACGCCTGGAGGAGGAGGAGGTAGCGACGGGCCATCCGGGCCAATCCTTACACGTGCTCTGCGACGCGCCTCCGCGTCCCTAACCCGGAGCAGGGGATGAGTTCTGCAACGCACGGCGGTGGTCTGCGTGTGCCTAAGCCGGAGCCAGGGACAAGCTCGCGCTGTGGCCTGCTTGTGCCTAAGCCTGAGCCGGGGACGAGCTCATGCACCCCCTACTCATGTCAAAGCCGGAGCCTAGGACGAGCTCGCATGACGGCTTTCTCATTCCCAAACCGGAGCCGCCTCTGCTGGCGGTATACAAAGGGTCGGTGGCTAGCAAGGCTGGTGACCCTGAAGACTTACCGGGACTTCTCCTGGTGCTGCGCGAATTAATGAAGTGGCCACAGCGCCACCCGGATGATCGGGTTGACAAGTCAAGGTTGCATGAGGCGGTCGTCACTTCAGTGGCTGGCGTCATGATTGACCTCGTGAGCGAGGATGATGACAAATCCCTCAATGTCGGTAAGGAGGAGGAGGACGACTCCCTCGGCATCGGCAGCGGTTCCGACATCGACGATGATGATTAGTAGATTAGGACTGTGAACTAGGGTTATTTTGTTAGTAGTTATATTTCGAGTTTGAATGTTTGTAAAAACTATAAATTTTAAACGAATTTTCTGTTGTTTGAATGTCCAAATTTTATCCTTTTTCTACTTATTTCACAATGTGATTTTTTGCCCTTTCTGTTGTTATAAAAAATGTTTTCAATAAAACAACGCCAAAAGTGGCTTTTGTGAGGGAAGTTCCGCCCAAAAGAAGGGAATTTGGATCCTTGCAATTTTCACCCAAATTAGACCACATTGGAGGACTACTGCCAAATTTTCATGGATTCCAGAGTGTGATTGTTATATTTCCTTCATTTTCCGAGTTTCTAGGCATTTACTTGATGTAATTCAAATTTGAAGTGCAAGTGTGCCCTAGTTTGGTCCAAATAGTTGTAAAATATATTTTCAAGCTTCCATATTATGAGTGGAGGCTCTTGACACAAACAAAGGTGAAACCCTAACCCATAGGTTGTGAGTAGCCATCCTTGAGAGGATGTCCACATTTTGAAAAACAATATGTAGAAAATGATTAAAGTCTCAAAAATGGAAATCATTTTGGATTTATCCCTTTTGGGGACTAATTTAGGGGAAATGATAAGCAAGAAATACCAAATAAAAGAAGAAGTAAAACGTTCACAAAATGGCCCATCTTCTACGAGGATGCATGGTTTTGCACTCATATGGCCCTGCCCATGGCCACATCCATAGAACAATACATGATAGCATGACCATATTTGTCACACACATGGGTATTAACATTGAAAACAACATTACCAAAGGAGGTTCAAATATTTTTGTTATGAAAAAAATTTGTTTTCAATCAAACAGTGCCAAAAGTGGCATTTTTGTGAACAAAGTACTCCTAAAGAGAAAGGAATTTGGACCCTTGCAATTTTCACCCAAATTAGACTACATTGGAGGCCTACTGCCAATTTTTCATGGATTTCAGAGTGTGTTTGTTATATTTCCTTCATTTTCTGAGTTCTAGGCATTTACTTGATGTAATTCAAATTGAAACTCCAAGTATGCCCTAGTTTGGTCCAAATAGTTGCAAAAAATATTTTTAAGCTTCCATATTATCAGTGGAGGAACTTGACACAAACAAAGGCGAAACCCTGACCCATATGCTATGAGTAGCCATCCTTGAGAGAATGTCCCCATTTTGACAAAAACTGTAGAAAATGATTAAAGTCTAAACAATGGAAATCCTTTTTCATCTACCACTTTTTGTGGACTTGTTTAGGGGGAAATGATAAACAAGCAATACAAAATACTATAAAAAACTTCACACCCCTGGCGGTACACTAAGTCCAGGGTCATTGAATCTTGGGTCCATCCTTCACGTCCGTAAGTACATAAGAGACCAACTCTATTTCAGAGCACACGTACACATACTAGCTCAGTTGGCGCTTGCATTGTTCATACAGCGGCCAGTCTTGAGTTTGAGTACCCTTCACGACATTTTAAGCCACCTTTTTGGGCCATTTGGCGAGGCACTGCCACATGGGCTAGCAGGGGTGTCCCATGCGTTAGTAGGTGCATGATGGAGCCACCTACGACCGTGCATTCACGTACAGATGGGCCTGCAGGGGGTGTCCCACGTGTCAATAACTACGCCAAGTAATGGTTGACCTGACAACAAGCCCCTGTTTGGGCTCTTGTAAGGGTGGGCCACGCGATGGAGGGGAAAACTGAGGAATGACAAACAACATGGACGAAAGTGAGCAGAACTAATGAAGGAGGGGCTTGAAAATCGAAATCCCCATTTTTACGGTATATGGTGTTGAGTTCATTATCCCTAGTGACCTTATACACAACGGACCTCGAGTACGCCTGTACTAGGAATGGGAGGCCGAGCAGAGCCGTCGGGATGATCTGGATGCCCTGGATGAGGAGCGAGACATAGCCAAGGCACGTTCTTCTTTTTACCAACAATAGGACGGTGATACCAACGGTGTGAGTTCTAGGGAAGGCGTTCAACGTCGGGGCCTGGTCCTGCGGTGCCACCCAAATACACCTGGCCAACATAAACTATCTGCACCGTGGGACAGGTTGTTCAGCATCGACAAGGTGCTCACTGGAGGAGCATACCAAATCCGAGATGCCAAAGACAACTGCCTGGAGCCGAACCCCTGGAATGCTGCCTTGATGTGATGCTTCTACGACTAGCCAATTCACATCTTCTATTTTTATTTTGATCAGTCATTAGAACTAGTTAGGGGTTGTTATAAGCAAAGTTAGACTCAGGTATTGCATCCTTTATTAAGTTTTGTTTTCTCCTCACATTCTTGGCAGTAATGATACAACTCATAGCCACACATTATGCACGACAAATTTTGTCGGGGCTATTACAACATCTCAGCCATGATTTCCTGGATCTATCAAAGTACTGGGAGTCTCTTGTGCGACACCGTCTACTTGGCTGTCGTCGACCCTTCCAATTCTCTTTAAGCCATTATATGCATCGATTTCACCTTGTGACCTTTTGCCAAGCTGGGATCCGTGGCTCCTATGTCTACCCCTTATGTTTCAGCACGTTCACCTAAGGGTGTGACAGGAGCACCTCTAGGATTGTTGCTTCTAGGGTCACCCAAGTTAAGTACCTAGGGTGGGAGAAGCCGAAATCCAAAACACGAAGTCAGTCGGCACAAAGGGAATGGAAATTACAGCCCCTTAGAGGGGAATACATTGGACTCGATCCTACTTCGCGAGCTACGAAAGGCTTGCCTACCCTCCCCAAAAAACAAACGAGTTGAGGGCATGAAAAAGTCATAAAGACATCACCTTGGGCATGGGAACCATCGCAGGATCACCCGAGCCGATAACACTCGCTGCATTAAGCACCTAAAATATGTGTTCCCTGTTCGGCTTGCGTTTACACCGATAGGCCAGATTGCCTTGGACCAAGGAGCCTCCCCCCCCAATAGAGGGGTTGAAAACTAGAGCACTCCTCATTTGCCCCTGGCTGGGGAGGTGGAAGCCGAAGGCTAGTTAAGGAAAGTATTTGAATAAACAGGTCCGAGCAACGCCGGATAGTGGCATGTATGCAAAACACATGATTAGAGGAAGGGTTGGACTATAAAAGAAGTCTTTACAGACCATCAATAAGTTTATCTAAACGGAAGTCCCTTTCCATTATCTGAGCAAAAGGCATGACCTTTTCGAAATTGAGTTCCGACTTTATTTCCTCCCCGTTAGGTCCTTCGGGACCGACCTCAGCAATATATTGAATTTCTAGTTGCAGAAAGTGTGTTTGGAGCATGGCCCATGCTTGCCGAGCACCTTCTCAACATCCTGAGATCTTTCACGCCTTGAAACCGCTCACGAGCTCCTTGGAGACGTCAGGCAAGGGTAGACTAGTCCTCGGGTAACTATTCCTTCAGCCATAAATGTCGAAAAACAACCCCCATGGTTGATCCTGTGAGTTGGTGCAACTCGCCCAACCACTTAGACCGTCCTTTAAGGACACACCATCATCTCCAATTGGCAGAGCAGGAAGAATAGCTAAAAATAAAAGATATGGGTTTAGAACACATGGCAATAAAAGACCGAGGATAAAGGCGAGACGTAAAGTCAATTACCCAAAATAAACTCGCATGCTTGATTTGTGTCCTGTCCGGTAGTAGCCACTCGAGACTTGAGCTTTTCTAGCTCCAGCCCTTGTCGATTTTCCTCCTCGGCCAGAGCCATGTTTGTACCTTTAAGTTTGTTGCACTCATTGAGGCACCTGCTGAGAACATTATGTCTGGTAGATTCCTGTGACGGGAAATAGTGTGCGTCTTTGTGAGAACTTTCCAGAGCCTTTTCCAAAGTGGCGACATGCTCCACTATGCAGGGAAGTTATGTGAGCAAATCACAACCAACCTGAAAAAACCACACAATGAGTGTTTGGGATATTATTATACCCGTAGCCACACAAGCAACTTCCTTTATAAGCTTGACTTCCTTTTCTAAAACCCCAAGTTGGGCCTTGACCAAGCCAATTCTTGAGATGATTGTTGGGCTTTTGTATGCGACTCATGCGAAAGACATAGCTAGCATAGTCAACCAAGGATGTCAATCCTTAGGTCGGCTGCTAGTGCTCAACCTAAGGCTCGGGGCTACTTGATTGTGTGTTTTAGCAGGTGTATGACCTAGAGAGGAATTTTATCAATCCTCGGGTCAAATACAAGCACTCGGCCAGAGTCCCTGGGGCTACTACACTTTGCGGTTTTTTATTTATATAAACCCGAGGAGCTTTCTAATGTCTTCCCTGGCGGAATGACACCTTGGATAGCAAGTGTAAATCCTCCCAGGTCTGCCCCGACGTGAAGCCGCCGCACACCTTGAGGGCTACCGGATCTTCCAGGACTCATTCTTCAAAAGATATTTTTTACCTCAATTTCATTGGCAATAATTGTGGCAGCATCTTTAAGCCCCATGTGTGCGACACCGATATGATTGTCCACTGACCGAAGACCTCTTGCTGCTGAGCTGAGAAAGCTTGATTGCTCAGGGAAATCTTGTTGTTCTCAATGGCGCAACATGCTCTCGAACTTGTACTGAGTGGCGGACATCATCGTGGACTCCTCCTAGGCCGCGCTTGACCACCCTCAGGAGCCACCGAGCGAGGAGGAACTGCTGGTTCTACCATTGAACCTGGCACGTGAGCCATGGGCACTTTGTCCTTAGTGACACAGCTGGATCTGCAAGATTGAAGCCATGTGGGCTCTCCAAATAAGCTACAAGGATCTTTTGGAAGAACTAGAGGGCCATACTTACCGAGTAGAAAGCTGGAGGGGGGGCTCGAGGCGCGTGCACCTCGACGTTGGCTCGACCGATAACCAGCTTGGGATTCCTTCCTGAAAGGGCTCCAGTTTGAGTCGATGCCGCCTTGGAGGCCTACCTCAGATGCTTGGTTCGACGGTCGTTTAAAGAGGAGGGAACCGAGGCACCCGCGGGCCGAGCATCACCCGTATTGGCAGCTCACTTTTTCAAGGTCAGACGCCCACCACCCATCGTGTTACCTGGGGACAAGATCATTCCTAGGTGATCAATTATGATGGAAACTTCCTCACCATTGATTCCCTCGTAGTAGAAGACGCCATCACAATAGATGACATCGATGTGAATATCCTCCGCCAGTCCGAGCTTGCAGTCACAATCTCGGATCTCTGGTTGAGGAGCCAGGGAGTCCAGCGTGGTGGTCCATTGCTTCCAATCCTATTTAGAAAAATTGAAAAGCTAATTAGGCAGTTATATACCCTGTTCTATAGAGAAATGGGTTAGTTGTAAAAACTTACTGCACGGACAGGCTTGACAATGGAAAATCCATCATGTTAACATCTTGGTGAGTATTTGACGCTCGTTGAGTTCTCCTCGGTGGGCATGAGTTGAGTCATGGACCCCATTGTATTCCCACATGGGGTGGACGTGCTGCTGTAATCACTGAATTCCTGGATAAGTGCCACCGCGAGCTTGATCACGGATGACGTCCCTTCCTGAGCTCGGGTCCTCAGACACCACTTGTACCATTATGTGGAGGTTCAGGCAAGAAGGGGGTGAGGCCCATCCGAGGAGGATCTTCAAGAGGCACGTCGGGGAGGTAGAACCACTCCTCTTGCCAGTTTTCATTTAACTCTTTCAGGGTACCAAAAAGCTAGTTGGACCCCGCTAGCCTGCAGACCTCGGCCCCACCAGACTCGAATAGCAGAAATCTCCTTGGATGCATGGAACCACACAAAAATATTTGGACCACAAATCAAAATGTGGCTAGCACCCAAGGAAGGCCTCACATAGAGTGACGTAACAAGCTATGTGGAGAATTGAGTTGGGTGACAAGTGGTGGAGCTGAATGCCATAGAAGTGCAACAGGCCCCTCAAGAAAGTATGGATTGAAAAGCCGAGGCCCCTGTGAAAGTGCAACTATCCCTGGGTGGTTTTGGTAATTCCTAACAACATATAGCTCATTGAACTAATTCTATTTCAAGATGATCATTTCAGAAAGTTCAATGATTTGCATGGCATGGATTAGGAATGTGGACCCCTCAAAATGCTAAGGACACACACTGGCTCAAGCTCAAGACTCTACATTTTCATTTTAGTGATCCAAGATCACATTGAGTCCATAGGAAAAGCCAATACTATTAAAAGGGATGAGGTGTTGCTTAATGGCTTGCTTGCTCAAAATGCTTAGTGATATTCTCAAAAAGCACTCAACCACTTTCTCACATCCACATATGTCCCAAACCAAAACTCAAACTCGGCCCCACCAAAATTATCTATCTGGCGCCACTGAGTTCACTTGACATAGCCACTGCCAGAAACCCTAGTAACTTTGGTATCACCAATAGGGATCTCGGTCTCACCGAGATGGGATAGCAAACTCCCGGTTTCCCTTTGTAACGTTTCGGTCCAACCGAGATGAGCGATCGGTCCCACCGAGTTCGCAATGCAAACTCTCTGTTTTCCTTTCCTAATGTTTCGGTCTCACCGAAATGAGCGATTCGGTCCCACCGAGTTTGCCTGATCAACTCTCTGTTTGCCTATTACAGAAATCGGTCATACCGAGTTTATGTGATCGGTCTCACCGAGATTACGTTATGCCCTAAGCCTAATGAAATCAGTCCTACCGAGTTGACATGTCGGTCCCACTGAAAATCCTAACGTTCATTTTGAACTAAATCGGTCTGACAGAGTTTCATGATTCGGTCCCACCGAGTTTGGTAAATTGTGTGTAACGGTTATATTTTGTGTGGAGGCTATTTATGCCCCTCCATCCACTATTCATTTATGGAGAGAGCCATCAGAACGTCCCTACACTTCCAACATTCATTTTCTGAGAGAGAACCACCTACTCATGTGTTGAGGCCAAGATATTCCAATCCAACCATAAGAATCTTGATCTCTAGCCTTCCCCAAGTTGCTTTCCACTCAAATCATCTTTCCACCAAATCGAAATCCTTGGGAGAGAGTTGAGTGTTGGGGAGACTATCATTTGAAGCACAAGAGTAAGAAGTTCATCATCAAAACACCATCTATTACCTTTTGGAGAGTGGTGCCTCCTAGATTGGTTAGGTGTCACTTGGGAGCCTCCGACAAGATTGTGGAGTTGAACGAAGGAGTTTGTACGGGCAAGGAGATCGCCTACTTCGTGAAGATCTACCCTAGTGAGGCAAGTCCTTCATGGGCGATGGCCATGCTGGGATAGACAAGGTTGCTTCTTCGTGGACCCTTCGTGGGTGGAGCCCTCCGTGGACTTGTGCAGCCGTTACCCTTCGTGGGTTGAAGTCTCCATCAACGTGGATGTACGATAGCACCACATATCAGAACCATGCCAAAAATCTCCGTGTCTAAATTGCGTCTGCTCCCTCCAAACTCCTCCCTTTACCTTCATGTGCAATGTTTTACATTCCGCTGCTATACTCTTAGACTTGCATGTGTAGGTTAATTGCTTGACTTGTGCTAAGTTGCTAAAATCTGCCAAGACTTAAAATTGGGAAAGGCTAGATTTTTATTTGGTCAAGTAGTCTAATCACCCCCCCTCTAGACATACTTTCGATCCTACAAGTGGTATCAGAGCATTGGTCTCCATTTGCCTTGATTTCCATAGCTTTGGTGATCATAACCTTGGTTTCACAACCTAGGAGAGTATGGCGTCTACTGAAGGAAATTACCACCATGCATGTCCTTACTTTGATGGTACTAATTTTGCTAGTTGGAAGCATAAGATAAAAATGCATATTCTTGGACATAACCCCGTCGTTTGGACTCTTGTGTGTATTGGCTCGCAAGGTGAATTCTTTGATGGGAGAGAACCGAACCGTGAAGCTACCGCGGAAGAGTTGAAGATGCTGCAATACAATGCTCAAGCTTGCGATATCCTCTTCAACGGATTGTGCCCCGAAGAATTCAATAAAATCAGCCGTCTTGAGAAAGCAAAGGAAATTTGGGATACTTTAATTGATATGCACGAGGGTACCGACTCCGTCAACGAATCCAAATTGGATGTGCTTCAAAGTCAACTTGACAAGTTCAAAATGAAGGATGGTGAAGGTGTCGCTGAAATGTACTCTAGGCTTGCTCTCATCACAAATGATATTGCCGGCTTAGGAAGTGAAGAGATGACCGGTAGATTCATCATCAAGAAGATCCTAAGAGCCTTGGATGGAAAATATCATACCGTGTGCACATTGATCCATATGATGCCCAACTACAAAGATCTCAAACCAACGGAAGTAATTGGAAGAATTGTTGCTCATGAGATGTCACTCAAGGATAAGGAAGAGTGTCAGTGTCAAAACCGGCGGATCTCGGGTAGGGGGTCCCGAACTGTGCGTCTAAGGTCGAAGGTAACAGGAGGCAGGGGACACGATGTTTACCCAGTTTTGGGCCCTCTCTATGGAGGTAATACCCTACTTCCTGCTTGATTGATCTTGATGAATATGAGTATTACAAGAGTTGATCTACCACGAGATCGTAATGACTAAACCCTAAGAGTCTAGTCTGGCTATGATTATGAGGATTCGGCCTATCCGGACTAAGCCCTCCGGTTTATATAGATACCGGGGGGGTCTAGGGTTACACAAGGTCGGTTACAAAGGAAGGAATCTACTTATTTGATCGCCAAGCTTGCCTCCCACGCCAAGGAGAGTCCCATCCGGACACGGGTAGAGTCTTCGGTCTTTGTATCTTCACGACCCATCAGTCCGGACCATATCCAATAGGTCGGACGCCCGAGGACCCTTAGTCCAGGACTCCCTCAGTAGCCCCTGAACCAGGCTTCAATGATGAGGTGTCCGGTGCGCAGATTGTCTTCGGCATTGCAAGGCGGGTTCCTCTTCCCAAATACTCCAAAATAGTCTTCAGATGAAACAAATGTGTCCGGATCTGCAACATAAGTACCACACACAATCGTAGAGAATATAATAATCCACGAGTCCAACCCACTGACAACTTTTTGCAACATGACATCACGTCCGCCTGGTCATTATATTGAACCGTTTTTGTCTGCCGTTCCACGTTTCAAGATGCGGTTCCATTGGCACGTCTTGTCAAAGCAGAGATTGTGTCGCCCTTATTGGGGGATTCTCATCAATACGGGCGTGGGCAATCCAACCGTGCCGTTTATACAGCCCTTGGGAATAGTCGAGTTTTAAGGTGAGTGGGGAGGCGTTCAATATTTTACTGTCTTTATAAGGGGATAAGGACTCCCTTTCTTCTCCTGCACCTTCTTCCTTGGCCCTTCCATCCTTGAGCTCCAGCGCCCAAGTTCTATTCTTTCCCAAATCAAGCAAGCACTCAACCATGTCTGGATCCGGAGGTCAAGGCAAATGGATGGCCTCCTCCATCAAGGAGAAGGACATCACTGAGCTCCGGGCGGCCGGGTATCTGACGAAGGAAATCGCCCACCGTCTTCCGACCAAGGGGCAAGTCGTCCCTACACCGAAGCCCAACGAGAGGGTGGTTTTCCTCCCTCATTTCGTCTGCGGGTTAGGGTTCCCACTCCACTCTTTCGTCCGCGGACTGATGTTCTATTACGTGCTAGACTTCCATGATCTAGCCCCGAACTCCTTCCTCAACATCTCGGCATTCATTGTCGTGTGCGAGGCCTTCCTCTGCATCCAACCCCACTTCGGCCTGTGGCTCAAGGTCTTCAACGTGAAGCCGAAGGTGGTGGATGGCCAGCACACGGAGTGCAGAGGCGCCATGGTGAGCAAGATGCCCAACGCCATCTGGCCAAAAGGTACTTTCGTGGAGACTGTCAAGGAGCGGAAGAAACTGTGGTTCTATATCACAGAGCCTCGTGGCGCCACATGGGCCGTGGCTGCCGAATTCAACTCCAGAGCTCCGATGCGGCTCACTTCCTAGATTGAGAATGGCCCAAATTGGTCTTCATCAGACGAGATGATAGCGCTGCAAACACGTGTTCAAAGCATGGTAGATAAAGATATCAAGCTCGTCGACGTAATCCAGGTGATACTAGTTCGCCGGATTCTTCCGTGCCAAAGCCGAAGCCGCCCTTTATGGGAATTCAATCCGAAGAAGCACCAAGCTCTGGAAAGGCTCTTCGGAACCACTCACGAAGACGCCTGGAAGTTTCTCTTCAAAGGCAATGAGACGCCACCGGCCATAGATTCGGACCGTGGGCACGACATTACCCACTGATACGTCTCTATCGTATCTACTTTTCCAAACACTTTTGCCCTTGTTTTGGACTCTAACTTGCATGATTTGAATGGAACTAACCCGGACTGATGATGTTTTCAGCAGAATTACCATGGTGTTATTTATGTGCAGAAACAAAAGTTCTCGGAATGACCTGAAACTTCACGGAACATATTTTCGGAAATAATAAAAAAATCCTTGCAAAAGATGAAGACCAGGGGGCCCACACCCTAGCCACGAGGGTGGGGGTGCGCCCCCTACCTCGTGGGCCCCCTGGAGCTCCTCTGACCTCGACTCCAACTCTATATATTTGCTTTCGGGGAGAAAAAAATAAAGAAGAAGGATTCATCGCGTTTTACGATACGGAGCCGCCGCCAAGCCCTAAAACCTCTCGGGAGGGCTGATCTGAAGTCCGTTCGGGGCTCCGGGGAGGGGAATCCGTCGCCATCGTCATCATCAACCTTCCTCCATCACCAATTTCATGATGCTCACCGCCGTGCGTTAGTAATTCCATTGTAGGCTTGCTGGACGGTGATGGGTTGGATGAGATTTATCATGGAATCGAGTTAGTTTTGTTAGGGTTTGATCCCTTGTATCCACTATGTTCTGAGATTGATGTTGCTATGAATTTGCTATGCTTAATGCTTGTCACTAGGGCTCGAGTGTCATGATTTCAGATCTGAACCTATTATGTTTTCATCAATATATGAGAGTTCTTGATCCTATCTTGCAAGTGTATAGTCACCTATTATGTGTTATGATCCGTTAACCCCGAAGTGACAATAATCGGGATACTTACCGGTGATGACCGTAGTTTGAGGAGTTCATGTATTCACTATGTGTTAATGCTTTGGTACGGTACTCTATTAAAAGGAGGCCTTAATATCCCTTAGTTTCCTTTAGGACCCCGCTGCCACGGGAGGGTAGGACAAAAGATGTCATGCAAGTTCTTTTCCATAAGCACGTATGACTATATTCGGAATACATGCCTACATTAAATTGATGAATTGGAGCTAGTTCTGTGTCACCCTAGGTTATGACTGTTACATGAAGAACCGCATCCGGCATAATTCTCCATCACTGATCCATTGCCTACGAGCTTTCCATATATTGTTCTTAGCTTATTTACTTTTCCGTTGCTATTGCTATCATCACTACAAAATACGAAAAACACTACTTTTGCTACCCTTACCTTTTGCTACCGTTACCACTACTATCATATTACTTTGCTACTAAATACTTTGCTGCATATATTAAGTTTCCAGGTGTGGTTGAATTGACAACTCAGCTGCTAATACTTGAGAATATTCTTTTGCTTCCCTTGTGTCGAATCAATAAATTTGGGTTGAATACTTTACCCTCGAAAACTGTTGTGATCCCCTATACTTGTGGGTTATCAAGACTATTTTCTGGCGCCGTTGCCGGGGAGCATAGCTCTATTCCTTGAGTCACTTGGGATTTATATCTGCTTATCATTATGAAGAACTTGAGAGATCCAAAAACCAAGATTTATCCCTCAACTATGAGGGGAGGTAAGGAACTTCCATCTAGCTCTGCACTTGATTCACCTTCTGTTTTGAGTAAGCTTGCGACACCTAAACCTGCTTCTGCTATTCGTTCTGATATGTCGCATGTTATTGATGATGCTACTTCTGCTATGCATGATACTTATGATGAAACTACTTCTATGCTTGATACTATTGTGCCACTTGGTGAATTTCTTGATGAACAACTTGCTAGGGTTAGAGAGAGTGAAAATATTGAATCTAATAATATTGATGAAAGTGATGATGAATACTCTTCCCCTAATAAATATGAATCACCTGTTATTCCTGAGGATTATGTTTTTGAAAAAGAAGCTGCTCTAGCTATTTTAGCTTGCAAAGATAGAAACGAACTCAAGAGGTTATTAGTTAAATGGAAGCAACAATCTCTTAATGCTAGAATGAAACTTGACCCTGCTTTTGCTACTTCACCTATCTGTGTTACTGATTAGGATTATGAATTCTCTGTTGATCCTGATATTATTACTTTGGTTGAATCTGATCCTTTTCATGGCTATGAATCTGAAACTGTTGTGGCACATCTTACTAAATTAAATGATATAGCCACCCTGTTCACTAATGATGAGAAATCTCGCTACCTTTATATCCTTAAAATATTTCCATTCTCATTAAAGGGTGATGCTAGGATATGGTTTAATTCTCTGGATCCTGGTTGTGTGCGTAGTCCCCAGGATATGATTTTATTACTTATCTGCTAAATATTTCCCTGCTCATAAGAAACAAGCCGCTTTGAGGGATATATATATATATATATATATATAATTTTGTGCAAATTGAGGAAGAGAGTCTCCCACAAGCTTGGGGGAGGCTTCTCAAATTACTTAATGCTTTGCCTAATCATCCTCTTAAGAAAAATGAAATACTTGATATCTTTTATAATGGACTAACCGATGCTTCCAGAGATTACCTGGATAGTTGTGCTGGTACTGTTTTCAGGGAAAGAACACCGGATGAAGCTGAAATTCTATGGAATAATATGTTGACTAATGAAAATAATTGGACACTTCCTGAGCCTATTCCTAAATCAACTCCGAAGAAAAAGAGGTGTCATATTTCTCAGTCCTGAAGATATGCAAGAGGCAAAGAAATCTATGAAAGAAAAAGGTATTAAAGCCGAAGATGTTAAGAATTTACCTCCTATTGAATAAATACACGGTCTTAATTTACCGCCTGTTGAAGAAACATATGATCTTAATCCATTACCTATTGAAGAAGTACATGGTCTTGATAACCCGACACAGGTAGTAAAGGTAAATTCTCTCTATAGATATGATAAAGCTGAAATCCCATTTACTAAGTTTGCTAGCCCATGCTTAGATGAGTTTGATAAATTTATGGCTAAGCAAGAAGATTTTAATGCTTATTCTGGTAGACAATTGAAATACAATTCAAATATGCTTGAACACTTGGGTGATTATATGGCTAATATTAAAGGTTAACTTAAACTTATTAGTAAACATGCTTCTATCGTTACCACTCAAGTAGAATAAGTACTTAAGGCTCAAAATGATTTGCTCAATGAATTGAATAGTAAGAATAATGATAATGTTGTTAGAGTTATGACTAGAGGTGGTAAAATGACCCAGGAACCTTTGTATCCTGAAGGCCATCCTAAGAGAATTGAGCAAGATTCTCAGAGAAATAATATAGATGCACCTAGTCCTTCTAAAAGGAAGAAAAAGAAAAATGATAGGACTTTGCATACTTCTAGTGAACCTATTGTTGAAACATCTGAGAATCCAAATGATATTTCTATTTCTGATGCTGAAACACAATCTGGTAATGAACCTAAAACTAGTGATAATGTTAATGATAATGTTCATGATGATGTTCAACCTAGTAATGATAATGATATAGAAATTGAACCAACTGTTGATCTTGATAACCCACAATCAAAGAATCAACATTATGATAAGAAAGACTTTGTTGCTAGGAAACATGGTAAAGAAAGAGAACCATGGGTTCAGAAACCCATGCCTTTTCCTCCCAAACCATCCAAGAAAAAGGATGATGAGGATTTTGAGTGCTTTGCTGAAATGATTAGACCTACCTTTTTGCGTATGCAATTAACTGATATGCTTAAAATGAATCTTATGCTAAGTATATGAAAGAAATTGTTACAAATAAGAGAAAGATACCGAAAGCTGAAATTTCCACCATGCTTGCTCATTATACTTTTAAGGGTGGAATACCAAAGAAACTTGGAGATCCAGGAGTACCCACTATACCATGCTCCATTAAAAGAAACTATGTTAAAACTGCTTTATGTGATCTTGGAGCCGGTGTTAGTGTTATGCCTCTCTCTTTATATCGTAGATTTGATTTGAATAAGTTGACACCTACTGAAATATCTTTGCAAATGGCTGATAAATCAACTGCTATACCTGTCGGTATTTGTGAGGATATGCCTATTGTAGTTGCAAACGTTACTATTTTAACGGACTTTGTTATTCTTGATATTCTCGAGGACGATAGTATGTCTATTATTCTTGGAATACCCTTTTTGAATACTGCAGGGGCTGTTATTGATTGGACTAAAGGCAATGTCACTTTTCATGTTAATTGTAATGAGCATACGGTACACTTTCCGAGGAAACAACCTCAAGTTCATAGTATCAACTCTATTGGAAAAATTCCATGGATTATATTTGGAGGTTTTGAATTTCCTCTTCCTACTGTCAAGAAGAAATATGATATTCTTATTATTGGGGATGTGCATATCCCCGTTGAGGTAACATAGTGTTATTCGAAATTTCTCCAGTTCCATGTTATTCGGAATGAGTTTGTTAACAAGACTTGATCAACCTTGTTATTGGATTCCTTTTGATGAGCATGAGATGGATGAAACTAGAAGGCACAACTTTCTGTACCATCTTTCTACTTTCTGTTATTTATATTAAATAAAATAAAAATAAGTATTTTCCGTCTGTTATCTGAATTATCCGTGCAATATAAAAATACCCCAAAAATAAAAGTTCTCCAAATGCCCTGAAATTTAAATATGATTTTTTCTGGAATATTTGAGAATATTTGGCACTGAGAACACAGCACGGGGGGCATCCACCTGGACACGAGGGTGGAGGGTGCGCCCTACCCCCTGGGCGCGCCCCCTGCCTCGTGGGCCCACGGTGGCCCTCCTCCACTTATTCCTGTACCCACACACTTCTTCTTCCTCCCACAAACATGAATATCCAGCTCAAGCACGAGTTCTAGCTCATTTTGCTGCGATTTTCGATCTCCTTGCTCAAAGCACCTCTCACAAAACTGCTTGGGGAGGTTGTTCCTTGGTATGTGACTCCTCCATTGGTCCAATTAGTTTTTGTTCTAGTGCTTTATTCATTGCAAGTTTGTGCTACCTAGGTGACCCGTTCTTGAGCTTGCATGTCAAATTTATGTGGTTCCAAGTAGTTTTGATGCATGATATAGGCTCTAGGCACTTGTAGGAGTTGTTGCAATCAATTTTGTTGAGCTTGGCTCACTTTTATTTGAAGTTACTAAAAAATTTCAGAATTTTTTAGAGAATGATTAAGAGATTTTTGAGGGGCTCGTCGAGCCGAATCTCGAAGGAAAAGCAAAATGAAGAAGCAAAGAAGCCCAAATATAATCTGCCTCGCACCGCGGAGGTTAGGCCGTGTGAATGGCCCTCCGATGATTTCTTGAGAGCAGCCGAGATTTATGATGCTTTTTGTGAATTGGCTGAGAATGCAGGCCTCGCCGCCTTCCTCCACGACCAACGCGACTAGTATCTCTTACTCACCAATATCTTTGTGCAAAACTTTCATTTCCATTCTAGGAGCTCACCACCTACGGTGGAGTTTTATTTATATGATGAGCATAAGGAGATGTCACTTTATGATTTTTGTCGGGTTTGTCTGGTCCCTTTCGAGGGCACGACAGAGGAACCACATCGCGGCGATGTGGATGGGTTTATTGATACCATCACTGTAGGGGAAACGATGAAGGTTTCCGATGCACGAATCACTAGCATACAATTTCCTGTTTTACGCTACTTTGCAATATTTGCTAGTCGTGGCTTAATTGGTCATGGAAACTGTGGAAACCTTAGTGTTCTTGATATTATTATTTTGTTCCACAGTTTATTCAGTGATAACTCTGATAGTATGGGCGGTATTATTGCTAAACGGTTAAGTCTGAACCATACAAAGGGCCCCATCTTTGGAGGCATCTATGCTTCACGCCTAGCTGCACATTTTAACATACCTATTAGGCATTATGAGAAGGAAGAAAAATTGTTGCCTCATGTTTATTTAGATTATAAGAGTATGGTGGCACACAATTTTATTGTTAAGAATAGGGAAGGGGAGCTTAAATACAAATTGTTCTTTCATAAACATCATCCTGAGACTATTACCCTACCCGCTCCTTCCTTGTTTGATTTATCTTCAGGCCAGTACCTTGTTCCGTTAGAGGCTATTCACGCCTACCGGAACCCTACATCAGCCACATAGCCAGAGTTGGAATCACAAGTTCATCCTCCACGACAGTCTAATTACCATTGGGATCCGGAGATGATTGCCAGCTAGTGGCAATCAGAGTCTTTTGCATCGCAGTACGACCCCAACTATTACTATGGATATCCGCCAGGCCAGCCGTGGCCATAGACCAACTTAGGCCAAATGCCTAAGCTTGGGGGAGTACATATTTCCCACCGACATTACATTCATGTTTACACACTCATTGCTAGATGTCGGTGCTCATACTTTTTCATTGTATCATCCATGCTGGTTTATTTTCCTTTTTATGCTTTCTTCTTGTGTGTTTAATAACCTTAAGAAAAACCAAAAAAATTAGTTGTAGCTTTTAATTAGTTTACTTTCCATGCTTGTAGTAGTAATTAAAAAGAAAACCCAAAAAGATTTCATGTTCTTCTTTTGCTTGTTGGGAGCTTTCCGGTGTAAATAGTTTTATTTCTTTTCTTTTCTTTGGGAGTCGACAGGAGAAGACCATAATTAAATTGATGAAGTGGTCTTATATGCATTATTGTTGATCTGACAAAAGAGCCCATATTGCCTTGTCCTCTCCTGTTTATTAAATGCTTGCAGATTCCAGCTTAGTTGATGCGGAGCACCCCAAGGTCATCCCCATGGACCTACCATCGTCTCATCAAGTGCCTAGTGGACCCATGACTCGATCACGTGCAAGAGCTCTTGAAACCGAGGTGACATCTTCCTCTCACAATTCCACTGCGATGCACATGAAGCATGGCTACTACCTCATATAGATACTTTGTGCATACTCAGGTACCATGGAGAAGCTAAGGAGCAAGGACAAGAAGAAGAGGAAGATGGACGATAAGACGGAGAAGAAGGAGGGCTGAAGGAAAAGTCCCAGCCACCAGACGACCGGCTGGGACCGGACGTCCGGCGCCTGAAGCCTCAGCCGAACCCCAGCGCTAGACTAGACGACCGGTGCCCCTGCACCCGAAGCAAACGAGCGGACGTCCGGTCCGGACCGGACTACCGGCGCACCAGCACCCGAGCCAACATCAACGGAAGTCCGGAGCTACCGGACGTCCGGCACCCCCATCACAGGACGGAACCAGCGGACGACCGGAGGACACCGGACGTCCGGCAGCTCCTAAGATACCGGACGACCGGTCCCCAGCGGACATTCGGTACCTGTCTGTGCATAGTGTTCGGGCCCGAGGCCCATGTACCCCTTTACTTCACCCCCATTTGCACTTAGACTATAAATAGACCCCCCATTCCTCCTAGCTAGGGTTAGCAAATGTTTAGCTGATTTGTGAGAGAGCTTTGCTCATCCACTTGCTTACCTTCTCCTGGGAGATTCAAGCCTCCACCAAAGAAGATCCCCCAAGCGGATTCAAGACCTCCTTTCGGAGAAGATCATCAAGACCTCCTCACGGAGAAGAACCGGTTACCGTGTATCATCCCTAGTTGTCCGTGGATTTGTGTATCGTCCTATGTACTCGAGGATCTAGCCCATGTGTGACTTATTCATGTCGGTTTAGTGATTTCCTCTTGTGTTTTCCTTTCCGTTCTTCCTCGTGTTCTTCGTGATTTCCCCGGGATCCGCTCCTTTCGTGAAAGATCGGGCGATTAGGGTCTCTACCCTACATCATCTTGGTATCTAGAGCAAGGTTGATCACGATTTCGGAGCCCCCCTCTTCGTTTTCTAGCTTGATTTTGTTGTTTTTTTTCGTCCTAATCCGAAAATCTCCACAAAAATAGCCCCAAAAAATTTTCTTGTGTTTTGTGAGTTTTGATGATGTTTTGTTGGTTTTGATCCATGAATTTGTTGTGTTGCAAGTGGATCTAGCCTTCACCCCACCATCTCCACCTCGAAATCCATCCAAAATCGACGAAATCATATCAATTTTGACCCCGACCCACCGGACGACCGCAAGTTACCGGACGTCCGGCGCCGCTGGAACCACCGGACGTCCGACCATTACCGGACGACCAGAACCTCTAAACTGAGCGGAAATTAGCGGATTTCTGACCCTACCGGACGTCCGGCGACCGGACATCCGTCCATTTCCGGACGACCGCTACTCTGCAACTGATTTCGCTCAAATTTTGTTTCTGCTTCCACCACACCATCCGCTACACCACCACCGACTTCCGCAAACATTTCCAATATCCCTTCCCACACCACCACTTACCCGCTACCTACTCCGACGCTTCTGGTCGCATTTGGTTTTGAGAATTTGAGTTGCGGCACCGTATCCTTTTGTGTTTCGGCTATCTAGGTATGGTTCGACATCGACATCGCCGCCGCTCATCTTCGCCCCGGACGCGTCATCAACAACGATCACCTCGACTGTGACTTGGTATTCGTGCCACCATTTTGACACCATACTGGAAGGAAGACCGGTAACCTCATCTTGGTATCGGACATATCACTCTTGCCATTACATTGATAGCCATCATAGCCTTACTCCTTTGCATTGCTTACCCATCGAGACTAGCCATTGAGTATTGCCGGCAACGAGACTTGTGCACATTAGTGACCATACTTCCCATAGCATACATACATACATCATTGTTGCCTATATTGGTATCATCTCTTGTGTCACAAAGTTGTCATCGCATACTCACTTGCTATCTTGGTTCGTCAAGCATTGCATGAGAAAAGAGCTCAAACATCAAAGAGCCAACCAAGCTTTTAAGCAAAGAGGAAAGATAAGCAAAGAGATTTTAAGCAAGAACCATAGCATCATACAACATTAATATTGTCATACTCGATCATCTTGGATCATATCATAGCAACACCTTGCATAAAACATATTTGGGATAGAAGTCGTTGCATTTTTGGTAAGTAGGTTGTGCACAAGTTCTTGTATCCGCCTATCGTGCAATCGTGCTAGCGTCTCTCTAGTGTTGTGCAACAAGAGCATTTTTGTGTATTCCACATTTTGGCTCACCCTTGGTTGCACAACCCCAATTATCTTTTTGCGCGTGTGTTTCTGTGTACCGTATATGCTTGGTCTACTTGTTACATTGCATCTTGTGAATCTTTTCCAACATTATTGAATCTTGCTTACATTCACATTAAAAATTGTGCCACCATCCTAACCAAGCTCCACCATAAGCTTTTACTTGTGTAGGTGTGAGAAACCGACGAGAATTCGTACCAATTGGGCTATTTCCTTGTCCTACATTGGAGTGATCATCGATTCACTTTCAACTTCGGTCAAGGTACATTTGGTATTCGTTCTTCTCTTTCTACCACTCACATTTGTCTTGGAATGATGGATAGGCCAAGTACTTCTACCAACCCACTCTTCATGGAGCAAGACGACGACATGAACTCCTTCATCACCAAGAGTCATCTCTTTGGTGCACAACGTGCTTTGCATCAAGAGCAACAAGCTATGAGTGAACGCATCGACAACCTTGACGCCGACTTGCGACTTTCCGAGCAACGTACAAGGGACTACTTCGACCACAAGCTCGACGATCACAAGCAAGAGAATGATGCAAGGATGGACGAGATTCGCGCTTTGTTGCTCAACCGCTCTTCTTCCACTTCAAGAAGGAGCCTTTCCAGTCGCCACTCCGACTTCACCCTCTCCGGCTCAAGTACACCGACATCGAACACTCTTCGTCGAGCCGCGTGCAACAAGCATCAAGCAAACCTCAATCCACTTCGAGACACCGAATCGCAAGAACATAGACGACGTCAAGCCGAAGAAGCCTTTGCGCTAGCTCGAGAACGGCAACAACAACGCCAACATGAAGAGGAAGAACGCGCGCGTCTACACCAAAATGCACAAGATGCCGAGGCTCAACGTCAAGAACAACAACTCCGTGACGCTCAAGCACTTGAGGCGCAACAAGCTCTACGTGATTTGAGTCGAGCCGTTACCGACCGAGGCCGACAAACCTGTGAACAAGAGGAAGCACTTCGCGAAGAACTTCATGAACGATGATTTCAAGCTCGCATGCATCGTCTAGTTGCTCCTCGAGCTCGACGCGCCCCTCCACAAGCTCGCCAAGACCATCAAGTTCATCAAGAGCATGATGATAATGGGAATCCTCCGCGACAAGAGCAACACGAGGTTGACAACCCTCCGCGTCAAGAGCACCACGAGTTGAACAATCATCTACAACATGGGCGTCATCATCCCTGACCCCAACACAATGAAGAGCAACGCTACGGCAAGCTCAAGTTCACTATGCCCAAGTTCAACGGAAGCAACGATCCCGAAGAATACCTTTCATGGGCATTGAAAGTTGACAAGATCTTCCGTTTGCACAATTATGAAGAAGATAAGAAGATCGCGATGGCATCCCTTGAGTTCCAAGACTATGTTCTCATTTGGTGGGAACAAATCATAGAGCGCCGCGAGGCAAGAGGTGAACTACCCATCACTACTTGGGCACAAATGAAGGATGTCATGAGAGCACGGTTCGTGCCTAACTACTACAACCGCGACCTCTTCAAGAAACTCCAACAACTCAAGCAAGGAACCAAGAGCGTTGAAGAATACTACAAGGAGATGGAGATTGCAATGATAAGAGCCAATGTGATGGAAGATGATGAGAAAACAATGGCACGATTATTGAATGGACTCAATCATCCTATCAAGAAGATCGCCGACTTTCAACCATACTCAAATCTCATCGAGCTAGTGCACCAAGCTACCAAAGCGGAACGCCAAGTGCAAGATGATTTCAAGTATACCAAGTTCTCGTCCAAGACCTATGGCTCCTCTTATCAAGCTCCCGCGACTTCGGCAACTCCTACCTCAACTAGAGAATCACCAAGTACCGGCGACAAGTCAAGTTCCAAGAAAGCTTCGTCAACTACAAGCCATCCTCCTAGGAGCAACTTCAAGCCGAGAGCTTCTTCATCATCTACCCTGACCGATGAGACCGTCAAGACGAGTTCCTTCGAGTGTTTCACTTGCGGAGGCCGAGGCCACAAGTCCTACGAGTGCACCAACAAGCGAACCATGGTCTTCAACGACGATGGCACTTATGACTCCATGAGCGAAGGCGAAATGGAAGCCCTCGAGCAAGTCGCCATGCACCTCCAAGTGAACAATAAAGAAGAACAAGTCTTTTGTGATGAAGACTCAAGTCCCGCTATTGTTGTCTCCAAAGTCTTGACCCTCCAACATCACCAAGAAGAAGACTGAGGGAGTCCTAGATTAGGGGGTCTCCGGACAGCCGGACTATATCCTTTGGCCGGACTATTGGACTATGAAGATACAAGATTGAAGACTTTGTCTCGTGTCCGGATGGGACTCTACTTGGCGTGGAAGGCAAGCTAGGCAATACGGATATGGATATCTCCTCCTTTGTAACCGACCTTGTGTAACCCTAACCCTCTCCAGTGTCTATATAAACCGGAGGGTTTTAGTCCGTAGGACAACAACTACAACATACAATCATACCATAGGCTAGCTTCTAGGGTTTAGCCTCTCTGATCTCATGGTAGATCTACTCTTGTACTACCCATATCATCAATATTAATCAAGCAGGACGTAGGGTTTTACCTCCATCAAGAGGGCCCGAACCTGGGTAAAACATCGTGTTCCCTGCCTCCTGTTACCATCCGCCTTAGACGCACAGTTCGAGACCCCCTACCCGAGATCCGCCGGTTTTGACACCAACATTGGTGCTTTCATTGAGAGTTCCTCTGTGTCGTTGCCGTTAGGCTTGATGGCTCCTACTATCATCGATAGTGATGCAGTCCAGGGTGAGACTTTCCTCCCTGGGCAGATCTTCGTCTTCGGCGGCTTTGCACTGCGGGCCAATTCTCTTGGCCATCTGAGCAGATTGAAAGTTACGCCCCTGGCCACCAGGTCAGGTTTGGAAGCTTAAACTACACGGCCGATATCCGTGGAGACTTGATCTTCGACGGATTCGAGCCTCTGCCTTGTGCGTCACGTGGTCACGATGAGTACGATTTAGCTCTACCATCAGACAGTGTTCAAGAGATCGCACCGGCAGCCGCTCTGACCCTCAATTCGGAGCCAGTTGCGCTTTCCGCGGACGGGTGGATGGACCCCGCCACGGAGGCCTTACCCTCAGCGGCGATCAAGCCGAACATCGACCTTACCTTGCACGAGAGCCGTGTTGATAAATTGTCGGATCCTTCTCCGGCCACGGACTCCGAACCGCCTGCGCCCATTCCTATCGAATCTGATTGGGCGCCGATCATGGAGTTTACCTCCGTGGATATTTTTCAGCACTCGCGCTTTGGCGACATACTGAACTCGTTAAGGTCTCTCTCCTTGTCAGGAGGATCCTGGCCGAACTATGTCCGGCAGGACTGGGATGCGGACGACGAATAAATTCGAGGCCCACCCACCACCCACTTAGTAGCCAGTGTCGATGACTTAACCGACATGCTCGACTTCGACTCCGAAGACATCGACGGTATGGAGGACGATGCGGGAGGCGAAGAGGAACCACCGCCCACAGGGCACTGGACAACCACCTCATCATAAGGTATATACATGGTGGATACACCCAAAGAAGGCAATGGTGACGAGATAGCGGAGGATGACCCCTCCAAGAAGCAACCCAAGCGCCGACGTCAGCGGCGCCGCTCTAAGTCCCGCCATAGCAAAAGTGGTGATAACGGCACAGGAGATAATAACACTCCGGATAGTGCCGAAGACAACAACAATCCCCTCCAGCAAGATTTAGAGCTGGAGGATGGAGGAGCCAGCCCTCCTGAGAGAGCGGCAGACGGAGAGGAGGGGGATGATAATTACATGCCCCCCTCCGAAGACGAGGCTAGCCTCGGCGACGATGAATTCTCCGTACCAGAGGATCCCGTCGAACAAGAGCGCTTCAAGCGCCGGCTTATGGCCACGGCAAATAGCCTGAGGAAAAAGCAGCAGCAGCTTCAAGCTGATCAAGATCTGCTAGCTGACAGATGGACTGAAGTCCTCGCGGCCGAGGAATATAAACTCGAGCGCCCCTCCAAGAGTTACCCAAAATGCAGGTTGCTACCCCGATTGGAGGAAGAAGCGTATGATGCGGCTGATCGGCCACCTCGTGGCCGCCATAGAGAGGCATTCCAGCCAAAAACTCAGCCTGCACTCCGACGCCATTCAAATAAAAAGGCATGGGGAGATACGCCAGACCTGTGAGACATATTAGAGGACAAAGCAAAGCATGCAAGATCGATCTACGGATCATGAGGGCGCGCCACTATGCGAGACGATAAACGTCACGCCAGATACAGTAAAAGTAAATCCGGCCGGGCCGAACACAGCGGGCAAGACCCATTCGAGCTGCGTCGCAATATAGCCCAATACAGAGGCGCCGCACACCCCTTATGCTTCACAGACGAAGTAATGGATCATCAAATCCCAGAAGGTTTCAAACCTGTAAATATTGAATCATACGACAACACAACAGATCCCGCAGTATGGATCGAGGATTTCCTCCTCCACATCCACATGGCCCACGGTGACGACTTACACGCCATCAAATACCTCCCACTAAAGCTCAAGGGACCAGCGCGGCATTGGCTTAACAGCTTGCCAGCCGAGTCCATCAGCTATTGGGAAGATCTGGAAGCCGCATTCCTCGACAACTTTCAGGGCACTTATGTGCGGCCACCAGATGCCGATGACTTGAGCCACATAATTCAGCAGCCAGAAGAATCGGCCAGGAAATTCTGGACTCGGTTCCTAACAAAGAAAAATCAAATTATCGACTGTCCGGATGCAGAGGCCCTAGCGGCTTTCAAACACAACATCCGCGACGAATGGCTAGCCCGGCACCTTGGTCAGGAAAAGCCGAAATCTATGGCAGCCCTCACGACACTCATGACCCGCTTTTCTGCGGGAGAAGACAGCTGGCTGGCTCGTAGTAATAACATATCAAAGAACCATGGTACTTCGGATACCAAGGACGGCAATAGCAGGTCATGTCGCAACAAACATAAGCGCCGCATTAATAGCGATAATCATGAGGATACGGCAGTCAATGCCGGATTCAAAGGCTCTAAACCCGGTCAGCGGAAAAAGCCATTCAAACAAAGTATGCCGGGACCGTCCAGCTTGGACCGTATACTCGATCGCTCGTGTCAAATACACGGCACCCCAGAAAAGCCATCCAATCACACCAACAGGGATTGTTGGGTGTTCAAGCAGGCCGGCAAGTTAATTGCCGAAAACAAGGACAAGGGACCACATAGCGATGACGAGGAGGAGCCCCGGCAGCCACACACCGGAGGACAGAAGAGGTTTCCCCCACAAGTGCGGATGGTGAACATGATATACGCAACCCACATCCCCAAGAAGGAGCGGAAGCGTGCGCTCAGGGACGTATATGCGTTGGATCCAGTCACCCCAAAATTCAACCCGTGGTCCTCCTATCCGATCACTTTCGATCGCAGGGACCACCCCACTAGTATCCGTCATGGCGGATTCGCCGCACTGGTTCTGGACCCAATCATTGATGGATTTCACCTCACTCGAGTCCTTATGGATGGCGGCAGCAGCCTGAACTTGCTTTATCAGGACACAGTGCGCAAAATGGGTATAGACCCCTCAAGGATCAAACCCACCAAACGACCTTTAAGGGCGTCATTCCAGGCGTAGAGGCCCATTGTACAGGCTCAATCACACTAGAAGTGGTCTTCGGATCCCCGGATAACTTCCGAAGCGAAGAGTTAATCTTCGATGTAGTCCCGTTCCGCAGTGGTTACCATGCACTGCTCGGGCGAACCGCATTTGCGAGATTCAATGCGGTACCACATTATGCATATCTCAAGCTCAAAATGCCAGGACCTCACCGGGTTATTACAGTTAATGGAAACACAGAGCGCTCTCTCCGAACAGAGGAGCACACTGCGGCCCTCGCAGCAGAAGCGCAAAACAGCCTCTCAAGGCAATCCACCAGTTCGGCATTTCAAGACCCGGACACCTTCAAGCGCGCTCGGAGCAATCGGCAAATAGACCACCTGGCGCGATCTGAGCTCGCGTAGCAATGCGGCCCCCACCCCAGTCCCAGCCAAACGGTGAAACTCGTGCCATGCGTACATAATTACGCATTAAAAATACCATGGGCACAGGTGGGGAGGGGGCACAATTGCGGCATGCCCCGAGACGCGGCTTAAACCGCACTAGGGGCTTCTCGTTTGGTTATTTTTCTCTTTTTCAGGACCTTAATCTCTGGAAACCCTGTCCTGCAGCACTATTGCCGAACACATGATGCAGCAACCAAGGAGGCAGAAAGCTACGTCACACCACGGAATTCCCAGGTGGATTACAATAACGAGCGAAATATTTGATTTAATACTATTCCTCAACTTGCCCTTGGAAGGGACATAGTCCCACTCTTTGCTTATCGCACTATCTGTATCATTCTGCTTTAACGCACCTTTTTGAATAAACAATGCATAACATCACGACTATTATTGCATTCTTGTTATATATACATATGTGCGTTTATTAACGACGCTTGGCAACCGTACACTTCGGTACGGCCAATACATCAGGGGATTACGTACCCCACAATATGGTGTGAAAAGTCCGAACACTTTCACAAGTGCGGCACCCCGAACTTATAGCATTATATGCATCAGCTCTGAATCATGTCTTTGGTCAAATGTTGGGTTTGCCCGGCTCCTATGTTTTGGTACCTTACGTTCCGCTCTATCGGCTAAGGTAGCGCTAGGAGAACTACTGCGATTGTGCCCCGGTTCTGCCGGGCTGAGCACCTCAGTAGAGAAAGCTAAAACTGACTGTCATGATAAGGCGACAGGCTGGTCACTGTTCGGCGAGGTTTTCAAGTCCCTAAAGACTTATGTCGCTTAGGGCGAGGGGCCGGCCCTGTCCGGCTTAAAGGCGTGTATCGCGCCCCGAATTCGGCCTTCCGAATACCAGGGTCTTCGCCGAAATTTAAAATTATAGAATTCTATGGCTAAGTGAGAGTGATAAAGCATTATTAGTCCAGTTGCCTTGTTCGTTGTGCTGAGCACCTCCCTCGAAGGACCCAAACATGGGAATAAGAGTGCTCAGGTTTATCCCGAACACCCCAGCACTCGTGGCATGGGGGCAGAAGCCGAGGACTAGCCATCTCTCATATTGGATAAACGTCCAAACAGAAGGTAATATTTTAAATTCACACAAGCGTTGCATAGCGCATATGAAACAAGTTTTCATCATACAGGATCACACGAGCAAGTTTACTCAAATATTACATCCTTGGAACATTCATCCGCTACAAGACGGGCACCCTTCAGGACACCCTCATAATAAATTTCGGGGGTGCGATGCTCTTTGCCCTGCGGCGGCCCTTCCTTGATCAGCTTCATGGCGTCTAGCTTGGCCCACTGCACCTTCACATGGGCGAAAGCCTGCGTTCACCTTTGATGCAGACGGACCGCTTGACGACCTCTAGCCGTGGGCAGGCATCCACAAGCCGCCTCACCAGGCCAAAGTAGCTGTTCGGAAGGGCGTCGCCAGGCCACAGCCGGACTATAAGGCCCTTCATGGCCTGTTCGGCCGCCTTGTGCAGCTCAACCAGCTGCTTTAGCTGGTCGCTCAGAGGCATCGGGTGTTCGGTCCCAGTATACTAAGACCAGAACAGCTTCTCTGTTGAGCTTCCCTCCTCGGCCTGGTAAAACTGTGCGGCATCCGACACGCTGTGGGGCAAATCTGCGCATGCTCCTGGAGAGCTCTGAATTCGGGTAAGTAATCGGTAATTTACTTTTACATGCTTGCTCTGCATATAGAATGCCTTACCCGCCGCTATCTTCTTCATTGTGTCGATCTCCTGGAGGGCCTTTTGGGCTTCTGCCTTGGCACTTTTCGCGCTCTCGAGGGCCGTGGCAAGCTCAAACTCTCGCGTCTTCGAGTCAAGCTCCAATGCCTCGTGCTTCGTCACGAGAGCCTGGAGCTCTTGCTGCACCTCCCCCACCCGAGCCTCTTGCTTTTCTCGCTCGGTGCGCTCCTTGGCTGCTTTATCTTCGGCCTTGGTTAGCGCTTGCTTCAGGGTCGCCACCTCGGTCGTGGCCCCTGGCAAATATACGATGATCCTGTCGTTTTGCAATCACGTCTTCTTTTATATATACATATCTATAGACAGGGTATTACTTACCCTTGTTCTCCTCGAGCTACCTCTTGGCAAGGCCGAGCTCTTTCTTGGACCCCTCGAGGTCCTGCTTCAGTACGGCGACCTCCGTAGTCAGTGTGGCAGACGCCAGCAGCGAGGACTGCATACACATATTGACATACTTATATTAGACTCCTGCGATATTATTTGATCCTCTGTTCGGCTTTTCTTTGTGAACACCGAACAAAGCATCGGGGGCTATTGTCTATGCGGTAATATTTTTACTACATTCTAAAACACTTACCTCAAAGCCTGTTAGAAGGCTGGCACAAGCTTCAATCAATCCGCTCTTGGCGGACCGAACCTTCCGGACCACCGCACTCATAATAGTACAGTGCTCCTCGTCGATGGAAGCGCTGCGAAGCGCTTCCAACAGATTGTCCGGTGCCTCTGGATGGACAGAGGTCACCAGCAAAGGCATCTTGCCCCTCTTAGAAGGAGGTTGCCTGCCCGAGCCTGGAACCACTAGAGGTTCCAGCGCGGTGTTCGGCCGAGGGCCGAACTTGGAGCTCACAGGGGCCCCGTCCCCTCGGCTCCCGGAGTCCGGAAGGTCGCCTTGAGGCACCTCCGGGACTGTCTCCCCTCGACCCGGTGCCTCTTGAGACAGCACCTCGGCATCGTCAGCAGGATGAGGGGAGGTGGCGGTCGGGACTGGATCACTATCCATGTCCGACGAGCCCATGGAGCCGTCCGATGATACATCGATACTGGCTCGTGGCGGCCTGCATAATTATGATCGGCATTAGGGAAAGCAGTGCGACAAAGGAATGCTATGAGTTACTCTGGTATCCAAATACTTACGATCTCCCCAGGGGCTTGGCCCTGGGCAACCACTCGTCTTCGCCTTCGTCGGCGGCGGTGGAATTGTCCGGAAGGAGAGTCCTTCCCTTCTTGGACCCTTCGGCCCCCCCAGTTGGGGCGGCCTTCCTTTTCTTATCTCCCCCAGCTGGAGGGGGAGCATCTTCTTCTTCTTCCTCGTCTTCGGGGGAGGAGTGCGCCGTAGAGTCATCGGACGGTGAGTCCGACGACGCCTGGCGTCGGGAACTCTTTCGGGTTCCCTTGGCCTTCTTGGTCTTCTCCGACACCGTATAAGGAGCCGGAGTCAGCATCTTCGCCAGAAGAGCGTCCACTGGGCCTTCGGGCAAAGGAGCCAGACAGTCGATCTGTCTGGCCGTCTCCTGCCAGTCCTGTCAAAGGTACGGGAGTTTAGATCCCGCATGGAGTCAATCTATAAAAAATAAGTATCATGTGAAAGGTAAAGCAGCTTACCACAGTGGCTTGGCGCTTCGTGCTGAATCCGCGATCCTCAGTAATGGGAGGAGGGACCTCGGCGCTTTTGAACAGCACCCTCCAGGCATCTTCGTGAGTTGTGTCGAAGAGCCTGTTCAGAGTTCGGTGATGCGCCGGGTCGAACTCCCACAAGTTGAAGTCCCGTTGTTGGCACGGGAGGATCCGGCGGTGGAGCATGACCTGGACTACGTTGACAAGTTTGTGCTTCTTGTTCACCATGTTTTGAATACATGTTTGGAGTCCGGTCAGCTCTTCCGAACTACCCCAGGACAGGCCCTTCTGTTTCCAGGAGATGAGCCGCATGGGGATGCCAGATCGGAACTCGGGGGCCGCTACAATGCAGGGTCACGCGGCTCGGTGATGTAGAACTACCCCGATTGCCACCCCTTTATGGTTTCCACAAAGGAGCCCTCGATCCATGTAACGTTGGGCATCTTGCCCACCATGGCGCCTCCGCACTCCACCTGGCGGCCGCCCACAACCTTTGGCTTGACATTGAAGGTCTTCAACCATAAGCCGAAGTGGGGCTTGATGCGGAGGAAGGCCTCGCACACGACGATAAACGCCGAGATATTGAGGATGAAATTCGGGGCCAGATCATGGAAATCCAGGTCGTAGTAGAACATGAGCCCCCGGACGAATGGGTGGAGAGGGAATCCCAGTCCGCGGAGGAAATGGGTAAGGAACACTACCCTCTCATGGGGCCCGGGGGTGGGGATGAGCTGCCCCTCATCTAGGAGCCGGTGCGCGATGTCGTCGGGCAGGTATCCGGCTCTCCTCAGCTTCTTGATGTCTCCCTCCGTGACGGAGGAGACCATCCACCTGCCTCCCGCTCTGGACATGGTTGGAGAAGGTTGAGGTGGGAAGTGCGGACTTGGGCGCTAGAGCTCGAGTGTGCGAAAATGGATGAGCAAAGGAGGAAGAAGGCGTGGATGAAAAGGTGAATCCTTATCCCTTTATATGGGTAGACGAAATTGTGCGCCCCCACTAGCCTGGTAAAACTCGCTTATCCCCAAGCGCCGTAATCGATGGTGCGGTTGGGTTAGCCACGCCCGTATTGATGAGAATCCCATAATAAGGGGACACGATCTCTGCTTTGACAAGACATGTCAAAAAACTGCCTCGCGTTATGTGCGGGGCTAGTTAAAGGAAACGGTTCGAATAGTCACCGGGCCATGACATAACGTCATGCTGCCAAAACAAGTCAGCAAATTAGATTTGCGAAAATATTATTCTCTCTACGGTGGTATGTGGAACTTATTTTGCAGGGTCGGACACTATCCTTGTATTCAAATTCTTCCGTGGTGTATTCGGAGGAGGAACCCGCCTTGCAATGCCGAAGACAATACTGCGCACCGGACTCATCGTCATTGAAGTCTGGCTCAGGGGCTACTGAGGGAGTCCTGGATTATGGGTCTCCGGACAGCCGGACTATATCCTTTGGCCGGACTGTTGGACTATGAAGATACAAGATTGAAGACTTTGTCTCGTGTCCGGATGGGACTCTACTTGGCGTGGAAGGCAAGCTAGGCAATACGGATATGGATATCTCCTCCTTTGTAACTGACCTTGTGTAACCCTAACCCTCTCCGGTGTCTATATAAACCGGAGGGTTTTAGTCCGTAGGACAACAACTACAACATACAATCATACCATAGGCTAGCTTCTAGGGTTTAGCCTCTCTGATCTCGTGGTAGATCTACTCTTGTACTACCCATATCATCAATATTAATCAAGTAGGACGTAGGGTTTTACCTCCATCAAGAGGGCCCGAACCTAGGTAAAACATCGTGTTCCCTGCCTCCTGTTACCATCCGCCTTAGACGCACAGTTCGGGACCCCCTACCCGAGATCCGCCGGTTTTGACGCCGACAAAGACCAAAGATGGAACATATTCCACACCAAGGCCAACATCAATGGACGATCCATCAAGGTCATCACCGATGGAGGAAGTTGTCATAATCTCGCAAGTGAAGAACTTTGCTCCAAGCTCCAATTGCCAAAGACGAAGCATCCACATCCATACAAAGTGCAATGGCTTAGCAACTCCGGCACTATCCAAGTCGAGCACCGGTACAAGTCTCCTTCAAGATCGGCGCCTACGAAGACACCTTGGAGTGTGACATCGTTCCAATGACCGTTTGTCACCTTCTCCTTGGACGGCCATGGAAATTTGATAGAGGAGTCGTACACAACAGCCTAACGAACCACTACATCTTCAAGATGAAGGGCAAGGAGTACGTCCTCCGTCCAATGTCGCCAAGTCAAGTGATCGCCGACAAGCACGCCACCCATCGTGGAGATCATAGTGAGAGAGCGAGCCACCAAAAAGAGAGTGAGCGCCACAAGCCAAAATCGAGTGCCTCCATGATGAGCGAAAACAAGAACCTAGTTCTATTTGCCACCAAACGTGAGATGAGAGAAGTGTGTGAGAACCCATCTAGCGTCCTACACTACGTCCTCGTGTGCAAGGACAATGCACCACAAACTCACACTTCTTACACTCTTCCTCTACTGTTGTCTTCTCTTTTGCAGGAATTCTAAGATGTTTTCCCCAATGAGCTACCTCCGGGACTACCTCCACTACGAGGCATTGAGCACCACATCGACATCATCCCCGGAGCACCGCTTCCGAACAACGCTCCCTACCGTGTCAAGTTCTTGAGTTACTTTTGGAAGACCTTATGTGCCAAGCTCGGAATCAAGTTACTCTTCTCCATGGTGTACCACCCTCAAACCGACGGCCAAACAGAGGTGACGAACCGTACACTCTCCACTCTACTACGAGTCTTAATCAAGAAGAACATCAAGGAGTGGGAGGAGTGCTTACCCATCGCCGAGTACGCCTACAACCACGCAAGACATTCAACTACCGGCAAGTCCCCCTTCGAGGTTGTCTACGGCTTCAACCCGTTGTCCCCATTGGACATCCTACCTCTACCACTCCACGAGCGCACAAACATGGACGCGAGTGACCGAGCCAACCACCTCAAGAATATGCATGAATATACAAGGCACACCATTGAGCTCCAAGTACAACGACTCGCGACCAAGCTCAACGTCAACAAGAATCACATGATATTCAACATTGGAGATCTTGTGTGGCTACACCTTCGCAAGGAACGCTTCCCCAACGAACGCAAGTCCAAGCTACTACCATGAGCCGATGGACCATTCAAGGTGCTTGCCTGCTACAAGAACAACGCATACAAGATCGACATCCCATGTGACAAGTACTCCGTGAGCGACATCTTCAACGTCAAAGATCTCTCCCCGTACCATGGTGATGAGCATTTTGATCCGAGGTCGGATCTTCCCCAAGGGAGGGGAGATGATGCGGAGCACCCGAAGGTCATCCCCATGGACCTACCATCATCTCATCAAGTGCCTAGTGGACCCATGACTCGATCACATGCAAGAGCTCTTGAAACCGAGGTGACATCTCTCCTCTCACAATTCCACTTCGATGCACATGAAGCATGACTACTACCTCATATAGATACTTTGTGCATACTCAGGTACCATGGAGAAGCTAAGGAGAAAGGACAAGAAGAAGAGGAAGATGGACGAGAAGACAAAGAAGAAGGAAGGATGAAGGAAAAGTCCCAGCCACCGGACGACCGGCCGGGACCGGACGTCCGACGCCTGAAGCCTCAGCCGAATCCCAGCGAGCGGACGTCCGGTCTAGACCGGACGACTGGTGCCCCTGCACCCGAAGCAAACGAGCGGACGTCCGGTCCGGACCGGACGACCGGCGCACCAGCACCCGAGCCAACATCAGCGGAAGTCCGGAGCTACCGGACGTCCGGCACCCCCATCGCAGAATGGAACCGGCGGACGACCGAAGGACACCGGACGTCTGGCAGCTCCTGAGACACCGGACGACCGGTCCCCAGCGGACGTCCGGTACCTGTCTGCGCACAGTGTTCGGGCCTGAGGCCCATGTACCCCTTTACTTCGCCCCCATTTGCACTTAGACTATAAATATACCCCCATTCCTCCTAGCTAGGGTTAGCAAATGGTTAGCTCAGATTTGTGAGAGAGCTTTGCTCATCCACTTGGTTACCTTCTCCTCGGAGATTCGAGCCTCCACCGGAGAAGATCCCCCAAGCCGATTCGAGACCTCCTTTCGGAGAAGATCATCAAGACCCCCTCTTGGGCGGCCCCATCAAGACCTCCTCACGGAGAAGAACCGGTTACCGTGTATCATCCCTAGTTGTCCGTGGATTCATGTATCGTCCTATGTACTCGAGGATCTAGCCCATGTGTGAATTTTCGTGTCGGTTTAGTGATTTCCTCTTGTGTTTTCCTTTCCGTTCGTCCTCGTGTTCTTCGTGATTTCCCCGGGATCCGCTCCTTTCATGAAAGATCGGGTGATTAGGGTCTCTACCCTACATCATTAGTCCAATGCACGTGCACTCTTATTATTATCCACATCATTCGGTCGTGCAAGTGAAAGGCAATAATGATGATTATGTGATGGATGACTGAGATGAGAAAAGCTGGTATGAACTCGACCTCTCTTGTTTTTGTAAATATGATTAGTTCATCGTTCCTGATTCAGCCTATTATGAATAAACATGTTTGCAATGACAACTAGAGATCATAGTTTCTTGTGCCATGCGTGATTAGCCATGAGCTTATAATGGTTTACCTTGCGTGCCAACATGCTATTAAAATGGTTGTGATGTGGTATGATAGGGTGGTATCCTCCTCTGAATGATTTAAGTGACTTGACTTGGCGCATGTTCACGCATGTAGTTGAAACAAAATCAACATAGCCTTCACGATATTTATGTTCATGGTGGATTATATCCTACTCGTGCTTGCATTCGATGTTGATTAATTTTAATGCATGTTCATGACTGTTGTCGCTCTCTAGCTGGTCGCTTCCTAGTCTTTTGCTAGCCTTCACCTGTACTAAGCAGAAATACTGTTTGTGCATCCAACTCCATAAACCCCAAAGTTGTTCCATATGAGTCCACCATACCTACCTATATACGGTATCTACTGCCATTCCAAGTAAATTTGTATGTGCCAAACTCTAAACCTTCAAATAAATATCATGTTTTGTATGCTCGAATAGCTCATGTATCAACTAGGGTTGTCCGTATCTTCCTTGCTAGGCGGGTTATTCTCAAGAGGAGTGGACTCCGCTCCTCACTCACGAGAAAATGGCTGGTCACCGGGATGCCCAGTCCCATGCTTTATGCAAACTAAATCAAAATAATTGCAAACAAAACTCCCCCTGGGACTCTTGTTAGTTGGAGGCACTCGTTGTTTCAAGCAAGCCATGGATTGATGCTTGTTGGTGGAGGGGGAGTATAAACTTTACCATTCTGTTTGGGAACCGCCTATAATGTGTGTAGCATGGAAGATATCGCCATCTCTTGGTTGTCATGTTGACAATGAAAGTACACCGCTCAAAATATTATTCATCTCTATTTCAAAACCGAGCTCTGGCACCTCTACAAATCCCCGCTTCCCTCTGCGAAGGGCCTATCTATTTACTTTTATGTTGAGTCATCATCCTCTTATTAAAAAGCACCAATTGGAGAGCACCGCTGTCATTTGCATTCATTACTGTTAGTTTACATTGAGTATGACTTGACTGGATCTCTTTTACCATGAATTACAATGTCTAGTCATTCATTGATCTTTAAAGGTGCTCTGCATTTATGTTTTGCGGTCTCAGAAAGGGCTAGCGAGATAACATCTTGTTATATCATATTATGATTGTTTTGAGAAAGTGTTGTCATCCGAGATTTATTATTATTGCTTGCTAGTTGATTATGCCATTGATATGAGTAAACATGAGACCTATGCGTTATTGTGAATATGGCTACTTCATAATCTTTGCTGAAAACTTGAATGCTGGCTTGACATAGTTACAACAACAAGAGCAAACAGAGTTTGTAAAAGTTTTTCTTTATCACTTTCAGTTTGTCAACTGAATTGCTTGAGGACAAGCAAAGGTTTAAGCTTGGGGGAGTTGATACGTCTCCGTCGTATCTACTTTTCCAAACACTTTTGCCCTTGTTTTGGACTCTAACTTGCATGATTTGAATGGAACTAACCCGGACTGACGCTGTTTTCAGCAGAATTACCATGGTGTTATTTATGTGTAGAAACAAAAGTACTCGGAATGACCTGAAACTTCACGGAACATCTTTTCGGAAATAATAAAAAAATCCTTGCAAAAGATGAAGACCAGGGGGCCCACACCCTAGCCACCAGGGTGGGGGGCGCGCCTGCCCCCCTAGGGCGCGCCCCTACCTCGTGGGCCCCCTGGAGCTCCTCCGACCTCGACTCCAACTCTATATATTTGCTTTCGGGGAGAAAAAATAAAGAAGAAGTATTCATCACGTTTTACGACACGGAGCCGCCGCCAAGCCCTAAAACCTCTCGGGAGGGCTAATCTGGAGTCCGTTCGGGGCTCCGGAGAGGGGAATCCGTCGCCATCGTCATCATCAACCTTCCTCCATCACCAATTTCATGATGCTCACCGCCGTGCGTGAGTAATTCCATCGTAGGCTTGCTAGATGGTGATGGGTTGGATGAGATTTATCATGTAATCGAGTTAGTTTTGTTAGGGTTTGATCCCTAGTATCCACTATGTTCTGAGATTGATGTTGCTATGACTTTGCTATGCTTAATGCTTGTCACTAGGGCCCGAGTGTCATGATTTCAGATCTGAACCTATTATGTTTTCATCAATATATGAGAGTTCTTGATCCTATCTTGTAAGTCTATAGTCACCTATTATGTGTTATGATTAGTTAACCCCGAAGTGACAATAATCGGGATACTTACCGGTGATGAACGTAGTTTGAGGAGTTCATGTATTCACTATGTGCTAATGCTTTGGTCCGGTACTCTATTAAAAGGAGGCCTTAATATCCCTTAGTTTCCGCTAGGACCCCGCTGCCACGGGAGGGTAGGACAAAAGATGTCATGCAAGTTCTTTTCCATAAGCACGTATGACTATATTCGGAATACATGCCTACATTACTTTGATGAATTGGAGCTAGTTCTGTGTCACCCTTGGTTATGACTATTACATGATGAACCGCATGAGGCATAATTCTCCATCACTGATCCATTGCCTACGAGCTTTCCATATATTGTTCTTCTCTTATTTACTTTTCCGTTGCTATTGCTATCATCACTACAAAATACCAAAAACACTACTTTTTCTACCATTACCTTTTGCTACCGTTACCACTACTATCATATTACTTTGCTACTAAATACTTTGCTATAGATATTAAGTTTCAAGGTGTGGTTGAATTGACAACTCAGCTGCTAATACTTGAGAATATTCTTTGGCTCCCCTTGTGTCGAATCAATAAATTTGGGTTGAATACTCTACCCTCGAAAACTGTTGCGATCCCCTATACTTGTGGGTTATCACCCACCCTGCCAACGAGGTAAGCCTTTAACACACCCTCTACTTGCTTACTTCAAGGAGGATATCTAAACTTTTATTGTTTCAGGTATGGACGGAGAGAGCGGAGCGGATTCAATCTCCGGTCCCGCTGCCCGAGGAACCAGTCATCCCGCGTCTGGCGAAGATGCTGGTACCGGCACCCTATACGGCGCCGGAGAAGAAGGCCAAGGGGGTCCGGAGTGGCCTCGACCGCAAGGGCACTTCGGACGTGACGTTCGAAGACAAGACATGCTCCTCCGCCGCCGAAGACGACGACGATGAGGAGGAGGAGGAAAGTGAATCTTCCCGTAATGGGGAGGGGGGGGGAGAAGAGGGCGGCCTCCACAAATCTTGAGTCGGAGGCATCCAAGAAGGGGAAATGCCCTCTCATGAGCAGCTCCGCATGGGACGTCGATAGCAGTCCGGAGCGATGCCCCCGAAACAAGCCCCTGGCCGCATCGTGAGTACTAAGAACTCATACACGTCCATTATCCGGCCTTTCCACTTTATGATATTTATATGGTTTGATCATGTTATTGCAGTCCGGCCCACGACAGCTCCTAGCGATCCTCATCAAGAGACTCGTTGGACTCAAAGGAGATGGCCAGCGAGACACCGCCGGCCGCTTACTCTCCCAAGGCCAAGGGAGACGACGAGGTGCTGTCCGAAAGGACCTTCCCAGGCTAGGGAGAGGTTCGGGAGGTCGTCAAGGCGGCGCCGGAGGGCGACACCTTGGCCGCGAGACACATGGGGGAACAGGCCCCCATGGAGACTGACGATGGGGGCCGTGCTCAATTCGGCCCCACTCTGAGCACGGATCCGGAGACCCATACGGCCCCGGAGTCCGACAAGCAGCTTCCTTCAAGATAAGGAGGCGCGCCCGTCCCACTGGCAGCCTCTGTCCAACCAAAGGCGCCGAATAATCTATTGGAAGCGCTACGAGGCGCTTCCATTGTGGAAGAACACTGTATCCTTATGGGTACGGTGATTGAGAAGCTTCAGTCCGTTAAGAGCGGACTAACCGAAGCCTACAGCGGCCTGCTGATAGGTTTTGAGGTAAGCAACATTTAACCGAGAAAATCCCAATATAGAAAATCCCCTGAGACACTGTCCGGTGTTCGGAAAGAAAAGTCGGGCAGGGGATCAATTAAATTTTGCAGGAAGCTAAACAAACTGTGTCTGATTTGAATAAGCAGGTGTTGTTGCTGGCCGTGACCTCTTACACTGCCGAAGTCTCCGGACTAAAGCAGAAACTGGAGCGGGCCGAAGAAGAGCTCGGCTAGGCGAGGAAGCAGTTGGAGGACCAGCAAGGTATGTAGTGACTTGCCATGTATTCGGAAAGAATAAATGATATATACTGACCGTAGTGTCATGATATGTGTAGGGGCGACGACCGAGGTCGAGGCCCTGAAAAAGGCCCTGGCGAAGCCGAGGGAAAAGCTGTCAAGGAGCAGGCTGCTCGTAAAAAGCTTAAGGCCAGGCTGAACGAGGTCCACTAGGAGCTCCAAGATGCTGTCAAGAAGTATGAGGCCTTGGAGGGAGATGTTTCAGCTCGAGAGGCCGAACTCTCAAAGGCTCACCAAAGCGCGGATGCGGCCCGGGTTGAAGCCCAGGGTGCCCTCCAGGAGATCCAGGAGGTCAAGAAGATCGTAGCGGGTAAGGCATTTAGTATGCAAAGCAAGCATGTGAAGAAGAAATATTTCCTACTAACCCGGATTCAGAGTTCTCTAGGGGCATTTGTGGATCTGCCACGCAACGTGTCTGATGCTGCGGAGTTCTTTCGAGCAGAAGAAGGGAGCTCGACGACGAAGCTCTTCTGGTCGCAATACCTTGTGTCAGACCATCCGGTGCCCTTCACCGATCAGCTAAAACAGCTGGTCGAGCTGCATAGGGTGGCCGAACTGGCCATGAAGGATTTAGTAATCTGGCTATGGCCTACCGAAGCCATACCCAGCAGCTAATTCGAACTCGTGAAGCGGCTGGTAGGTGCCTGCCCTCGGCTGGATATCGTCAAGAGGTCGGCCTGCATCAAGGGTGCGCGCATGGCCTTCGCCCACGTCAAGGTGTGGTGGGGAAAGATGGATGCCGTCAAGCTTGTGACCGAGGGGCCACCTGAAGGCAAGGAGCACCGCACACCAGAGTGGTATTTTGAAGACGTCCTAGAGGGGTCCCGCATTGTGGCGACGCAATGTGCGTGGGACATTATCTTTGAATGAATGTATTCAAGTTCCTTCTACCTTGTATGATAGAACAAAGTGGGTTTGTAATATAATGCTTGTTATGTTTTAAATTTTACCTCCTGTGCGGCCGTGTTGTATGAAATCTGAGGGTTGGCCAGTCGTCGGCTTCTGCCCCCATGTAGGTAGTACAGAGGTGTTCGGGATGGAATCTAAACAATCTTGATCCAACTATATGGTCCTTGAAGGAGTTGTTTCTCGCAACGAACCAGGCAATCAGACTAGGCGGCTTTAACGCCCTCACTTAGCCATAGGAGTTCGACAATAATAATATGGGCGCATCCCCTAGTATTCGAACAAGAGTGCTATAAGCGTCTGATCAGGAAGTACCGATCCTTCGCGTAACGCGAAAGAAATCTCCAACGATTTGCGACCTCCGAAGAGCTGACTGGCTCTCGCTGCATCATGACAGTCAGTTTTCGGCTTTCTCTACTGAGGTGCTCCTTTGGATAAACCAAGGAACAATGCAGTAGTTCTCCCTTTACTACCCTAGCCGATATAGCGGAACGTAAGGTAGCAAGCACAGGAGCCGGGCAACCCAACTATTGACCAAAGACATGATTCGGAGCCAATGCATATAGTGCTAAATTCGGGGTGCCGAACTATACTATAAAAAGTGTTTGGACTTTTGTTGCTGTAGTGTGGGGTGCTATGAAGCCCTGGCAAACATCAAACGTACCAAAGTGTACGGGTGCTACCTGATAGGGTTACCCACAAGGGAGAAGAAGAGAAAAAGAAAAAAAATAGAAAGGGTGCAAAGGTAATAAGCCGGGGCCCTAAAGCTCCAGCCATGAACTGTTTTCATTGTAATTTGATTAATACGTCGAGGCACATTGATACAAGTAGTGTGATAAGCAATAGGCTATTTAACATGCGAAAAACCAAGGGAGAGCTGCATGTGGGTCCTGAAAAACAGGTAGAGTGATTGTTAACGAAACCACCTTGAAGATCTGTACGTCTGCGTTTATTGCCATCTTGGTGTGTTTATCCTTCAAGAGGACTGGTGATCAGGCCATCAGATGGGGCCTGTGGGATTGAAACCTGAAAAGGAAATGAATAAAAGTGAAAGTATGTGAGTATCCGGTGTCGGTTGAGCCGTACTGTGGATCACGAACTAGCTATGCCTCCGTCAATGCCCATGGAATTTTGAGTGCGTAGTTATGCACGCATGGTGCGAATGCCACTACTTGACCAGGACCGAGACGGAGGTCGAATTGCTAGTCTAGCTCCTGACGAGCCAAGCTGCCCTGCTGCAGGGTAGTTCGGACCCTCTTGACGGTGTCCGTGGGCTCGGCAGCCGAATTAAGGTTCTGCTTGAGAAGGCCGCTCTGTACTTCTGCTGCTAAGGCAGCTGTGTGCTCTTCTGTACGGAGGGAGCGTTCCATATTTCCATTGACTGTTATGACGCCACGTGGACCGGGCATCTTGAGCTTGAGATAAACATGGTGTGGCACTGCGTTGAATCAGGCGAATGCGGTCCGTCCGAGCAGTGCGTGATAGCCGCTGCGAAAGGGGACTATGTCGAAGATTAACTCCTCGCTTCGGAAATTGTCCGGAGATCCGAAGACAACCTCGAGCGTGATTGAGCCCATACAACGGGACTCTACACCTGGTATGACTCCTTTGAAGGTAGTCTTTGTGGGTTTGATCCGTGATGGATGCATGCCCATTTTGCGCACTGTATCCTGATAGAGCAAGTTGAGGCTGCTGCCACCGTCCATCAGGACTCGCGTCAGGTGGAACCCATCAATTATTGGGTCCAGGACCAGTGCGGCAGAACCGCCGTGACGGATACTGGTCGGATGATCCCGGCGATCAAAAGTGGTCAAACATGACGACCATGGATTAAATTTTGGGGCGACTGGCTCTATCGCGTAGACGTCCCTAAGTGCGCGCTTGCGCTCCCTCTTGGGGATGTGGGTAGAGTATATCATGTTCACCATTTTGACCTGAGGGGGAAACTTCTTCTGTCCCCCCTGTGTTCGACGGCCAGGGCTCCTCATCGTCGTCTTCGCTTTGTGATCCCTTATCCTTGTTTTTGACATTTAAGTTGCTGACCTGTTTAAAAACCCAACAATCTCTGTTGGTATGATTGGGTGGTTTGTCTGGAGTGCCATGAATCTGGCACAGACGATCCAGTATGCGGTCTAGGCTAGATGGGCCCGAATTGTTCTTTTGGAACGGCTTCTTCTGCTGACCAGACTTAGAGCCACTGAATCTGGCATTGACTGTCGTATCCTCGATGGTGTCATTGTTATTTTGACGCTTGTACCTGTTGCATCAAGACTTGTCGTTGCTATTTTTAGCTTTAGGAGTGCCAGCGTCGCTTGCATTGTTTTTGCTACGGGCCAGCCAACTATCCTCGCCTGCGCAAAAGCGGGTAATGAGTGCCGTGAGGGCCACCATGGACTTTGGCTTCTCTTGGCCGAGGTGGCGGGCGAGCCATTCATCGCGGATGCTGTGTTTAAAGGCCGCTAGGGCTTTGGCATCCGGACAGTCAACTATCTGGTTCTTTTTAGTTAGGAACCTGGTCCAAAATCACCTGGCGGACTCTCCGGGCTATTGAACTATATGGCTTAAGTCATCGGCGTCCGGAGGTCGAACGTATGTACCTTGGAAGTTATCAAGGAAGGCTTCTTCCAAGTCCTCCCAGCTGCCGATGGAGTTTTCGGGCAGGCTGTTCAACCAGTGTCGTGCTGGTCCTTTGAGTTTTAGTGGGAGGTATTTAATGGAATGAAGGTCATCGCCGCGGGCCATATGAATGTGGAGAATGAAGTCTTCGATCCATACCGCGGGGTCTGTGGTGCCATCATATGATTATATGTCCACGGGTATAAACCCTTCTGGGAATTCATGTTCCATGACTTCGTCGATGAAGCAATGAGGGTGTGCGGCGCCTCTATATCGAGCTGTATCGGGACATAGCTCTGATGGAGTCCGTCTACGGCTTTTGGCCCGCGCATGACTAGGTTTGTCACGTCTGAATAGATGGCCGTCATCGCATGTCGGGGCACGTCCTCACGATCCGTAATCGATCTGGTATGTCCTGCTTTATTGTTCAGGTCATGTCAAAGGTCATATATATGACCGTGAGCTGATTTACCTCTGCCTTTGCGATGAGGCGGGGTAGGCTGGTGTTCGGCTTGAGTTGCCGCTTTGTCCCGGCCATGTGGTGGTCGGTCAGCCGCATTGCGTGATGGTGGTATGTGTTCCGGCGCCTCGTCGTCGAACTGAGGTAGTAATTTGTGCTTCAGATAGCTTTTGTCCGGGTGCTTGAGGTCGTATTCTTCGGCTGCTAGGACGTTAGTCCATTTATCGTTGAGCAGATCTTGGTCAGCTTGAAGCTGCTGCTGCTTCTTTTTTAGGCTCCTTGCAGTGGCTATTAGCTGGCGCTTGAAGCGCTCCTGCTCAAGAGGTTCCTCAGGCACGATGAAATCTTCGGTGCTGTGGCTCGCCTCATCCTCGGAGAGCGGAAGATAATTACTGTCCTCCAAGTCCTCGTGTGTGGCCTGTTTACCAGGGCTAACCTGCCCATCTTCCCGTTCATCCCGTTCGGTAGCTACGTCAACGGGGTCTTCATTGTCTTTGGCACCTTTTGGAGTGTTATCTTCTCCTGTGCCGGTGTTGCTATCTTTACTACGGCGTGACTTAGAGCGGCGCCGCTGACGCCGGCGTTTCGATTGTATCTCAGGAGGTTTATCCTCAACTGGATCTTCTTTGTCATCGCCGCTATTCTCGTTTGGTGCATCCACCATGTATACATCGTACGAGGAAGTGGCTGTCCAGCGTCCGGTGAACGGCGGGTCCTGGGCCTCTTCTTCTCCGGCATCGTCGTCTATACCGTCGATGCCGTCGGAGCCGTAATCGAGCATGTCAGTTAAGTCTTCGACATGGGCTATGAAGTGGGTGGCGGGTGGGCAGCAAAATTCCCTGTCCTCAACTTCTAGTTCGAACCGGATGTAGTTCGGCTGTAAATCCCCCACTAAGGATAGATTTTTTTAATGAGTTCAACACATCGCCCAAAGGTGAGTGCCGGAAGATGTCCGTGGTGCTGAATTCAGCGATCGATGACCGATAATCTTCGACAAGCGTGGACGCACATAGTTCGGAACTTATAACCTGAAACAAGTCCAAGGTTCCGGTGACATAGGCATTACCAGAAGTTCGGTTTGTGTGCGGCTCCAGTGTCGTGGGGTCTGCGGCTTCTGTGGCGGGGTTAAGCTTCCTATCCTCGGATGGCGCGACCTGCTCCGGATCTAAGGCCAGAGTGGTTACAGGTGCATGATACGTCTCCAACGTATCTATAATTTTTGACTGCTCCATGCTATATTATCTACTATTTTGAATGTTTATGGGCTTTATTATACACTTTTATATCATTTTTGGGACTAACCTATTAACCCAGAGCCCAGTGCCAGTTTTTGTTTTTACCATGTTTTAGGGTTTCGAAGAAAAGGAAAATCAAACGGAGTCCAATTGACCTGAAACTTCACGGAACTCATTTTTGGAAGGAAAGAAGCCCAAAAGACTTGGAGTGCACGTCGGGGGATCTGCGAGGAGGTCACGAGGCAGGGGGGCGCGCCCACCCACCCTGGGCGCGCCCTCCACCCTCGTGAGCCCCTCGTAGCCCCCCTGACGTACTTCTTCCGCCTATATATCTCCATATACCCTAAAAACATCAGGAGCGCATTAGATCGGGAGTTCCGCCGCCAGAAGTCTCCGTAGCCACCGAAAGCCAATCTAGACCCGTTCTGGCACCCTGCCGGAGAGGGCAATCCTTCTCCGGTGGCCATCTTCATCATCTCGGTGCTCTCCATGACGAGGAGGGAGTAGTTCTCCCTCGGGGCTGAGGGTATGTACTAGTAGCAATGTGTTTGATCTCTCTCTCTCTCTCTCTCTCTTGTTCTTGAGGTGATACAATCTTGATGTATCGCGAGCTTTGCTATTATATTTGGATACTATGATGTTTCTTCCCCCCTTTATTCTCTTGTAATGGATTGAGTTTCCCCTTTGAAGTTATCTTATCGGATTGAGTCTTTAAAGATTTGAGAACACTTGATGTATGTCTTGCCGTGGATATCTGTGGTGACAATGGGATATCACGTGATTCACTTGATGTATGTTTTGGTGATCAACTTGCGGGTTCCGCCCATGAACCTATGCATAGGGGTTGGCACACGTTTTCGTCGTGATTCTCCGGTAGAAACTTTGGGGCACTCCTTGAGGTCCTTTGTGTTGGTTGAATAGATGAATCTGAGATTGTGTGATGCATATCATATAATCATACCCACGGATACTTGAGGTGACATTGGAGTATCTAGGTGACACTAGGGTTTTGGTTGATTTGTGTCTTAAGGTGTTATTCTAGTACGAACTCTAGGGCTGTTTGTGACACTTATAGGAATAGCCCAACGGATTGATTGGAAAGAATAACTTTGAGGTGGTTTCGTACCCTACCATAATCTCTTCGTTCGTTCTCCGCTATTAGTGACTTTGGAGTGACTCTTTGTTGCATGTTGAGGGAAAGTTACGTGATCCAATTATGTTATTACTGTTGAGGGAACTTGCACTAGCGAAAGTATGAACCCTAGGCCTTATTTCCTATCATTGCAATACCGTTTACGCTCACTTTTATCACTTGCTACCTTGCTGTTTTTACAATTTCAGATTACAAATACATTTATCTACTATCCATATACCACTTGTTTCACTATCTCTTCGCTGAACTAGTGCACCTATACAATTTACCATTGTACTGGGTGTGTTGGGGACACAAGAGACTATTTGTTATTTGGTTGCACGGTTGCTTTAGAGAGACCATCTTCATCCTACGCCTCCTACGGATTGATAAACCTTAGGTCATCCACTTGAGGGAAATTTGCTACTGTCCTACAAACCTCTGCACTTGGAGGCCCAACAACGTCTACAAGAAGAAGGTTGTGTAGTAGACATCAAGCTCTTTTCTGGCGCCGTTGCCGGGGAGGTGAGTGCTTGAAAGTATATCTTTAGATCTTGCAATCGATTCTTTTAGTTTCTTGTTTTATCACTAGTTTAGTTTATAAAAGAAAATTACAAAAAAGTGGAATTAAGTTTGTCTCATACGCTTCACCTTTTTAATATCTTTCGTAAGTATGATGGAAAAGAAAATTGTGCGCAAGTGCTAGAAGAAGAAATCTATAAAATGTTTGGCAGTAAATATTTGAATGATGAGCATGATTGCAATGTTGTTAGTATGAATTGCTTGAATATCCATGATGCTAATGATATCCAAAGCCACAAGCTTGGGGAAGCTATGTTTGATGAAGATGATATTTTTTGTCCCCCAAGCTTTGATGAGAAAATTTACTATGATGAAAGCATGCCTCCTATCTATGATGATTATTGTGATGACACGTATGCTTTAAATAATAATGATAACCATGAAACTTGTCATCGTGATCTTAATTTTCAATCACATCATAGTTATTTCATTGAGTTTGCTCCCACTATTATTCATGAGAAGAATTTTGCTTATGTGGAGAGTAATAAAATTTCTATGCTTGTAGATCATGAAAAGAATGATTTAGGTGCTGGTTATATTGTTGAATTCATTCATGATTCTACTAAAAATTATTATGAGGGAGGAACATATGCTTGTAGGAATTGCAATAATATCAAGTTTCCTCTCTATGTGCTTAAAGTTTTGAAGTTATGCTTGTTTTACCCTCCTATGCTGGTTGATTATTGTTCCCACAAGTTGTTTGCTCACAAAATCCCTATGGATAGGAAGTGGGTTAGACTTAAATGTGCTAGTAATATTCTTCATGATGCTCTCTTTATGTTACAATTCTTATCTTTTATGTGAGCATCATTGAAATCATCATGCCTAGCTAGGGGCGTTAAACAATAACGCTTGTTGGGAGGCAACACAACTTTACTTTTGTTCCTTGATTTTTGTTCATGTTTAGTAATAAATAATTCATCTAGCCTATGTTTAGATGTGGTTTTATGCTTTTAATTAGTGTTTGTGCCAAGTAGAACCTTTGGGAAGACTTGGGGAAAGTCTTGTTGATCATGCTGTAAAAAACAGAAACTTTAGCGCTCACGAGAATTGCTGCCATTTTTCTTTGGAAAGCGATATTTAGTTAATTCTTTTTTGAGATGATTAATAGATAAATTCCTCACGTACAGAAATTTATTTCATAATTTTATGAGTTCCAGAAGTATACGTTTGATCCAGATTACTACAGACAGATACGTTTGATCCAGATTACTACAGACTGTTCTGTTTTTGACAGATTCTATTTTTCATGCGTTGTTTACTTATTTTGATGAATCTATGGCTAGTAAAATAGTTTATAAACCATAGAGAAGTTGGAATAAAGTAGGTTTAACACCAATATAAATAAAAAATGAGTTCATTACAGTACCTTGAAGTGGTGATTTATTATACTAACGGAGCTTACGAGTTTTCTGTTGTGAAGTTTTCAAGTTTTGGGTAAAGATTTGATGGACTATGGAATAAGGAGTGGAAAGAGCCTAAGCTTGGGTATGCCCAAGGCACCCCAAGGTAATATTCAAGGACAACCAAGAGCCTAAGCTTGGGGATGCCCCGGAAGGCATCCCCTCTTTCGTCTTCGTTCATCGGTAACTTTACTTGGAGCTATATTTTTATTTACCACATGGTATGTGTTTTGCTTGGAGCGTCAATTTATTTTGTTAGGATTTGCTTGCTGTTATTTAGAACAATGTCTTGCATCTTTTATTTCAATAAAAGTGGCATTGATAGCCTTTACTATGCCTATTTTAGAAGTCCACATGTTGCTGTTTGAAAACAGAAAGTTTACCACTGTTGCAATAATTCCCTAGAAAATTCAGAATGTGATAAAATGTTTAAACCTTTTGCATATTAAGCTCTGATAAATTTACTACAGTGGGAATTTTATTTCATAATTTTTGGATCTAGGGAAGTATGGATGTTGCAACATTCTTTACAGACTATCCTGTTTAGGCAGATTGCTGTTATGTTTGCATTGTTTGCATATGTTTGCTTCTTTAATGATTCTATTTGAGGATAGGACTATTAAATATGCAGAGGCATTTAGTATGCAATGTTGAATATGTGATTTTATATAGTAGAGTATGATAAGATTTTTGCAATGGTTTATACTAACTTATCTCACGAGTCCTTGTTGAGTTTTGTGTGGATGAAGCTTTTGAGATTTAGGGAGACCGTGATATGAGAGGAATTAAGGAGACACAAAAGCTCAATCTTGGGGATTCCCAAGGCACCCCAAGATAATATTTCAAGAAGTCTCAAGTGTCTAAGCTTGGGGATGCCCCGGTTGGCATCCCACCTTTCTTCTTCAACAACTATTGGTTAGTTTCGGTTGATCCTAAGTTTTTGCTTCTTCACATGATGTTTGCTATTCCTAGATGTCATTTTATTTAGTTTTGCTTGCTGTTTGAATAAAGTATCAAGATCTGAAATTATTAAATGTTAGAGAGTCTTCAAATAGTTGCATAATTATTCGACTACTCATTGATCTTCACTTATATCTTTCGGAGTAGTTTGTCATTTGCTCCAGTGCTTCACTTATATCTTTTAGAGCATGGTGGTAGTTTTATTTTGAAGAAATAGATGAACTCTCATGCTTCACTTAGATTATTTTTAGAGTCTTAATAGCATGGTAATTTTCTTAAAATCCTAATATGCCAGGTATTCAAGATTAGTAAAAACTTTCATATAGAGTATTGAATACTAAGAGAAGTTTGATGCTTGACGATTGTTTTGAGATATGGAGATAATAATATCAATGTCGTGGTAGTTGAGTAGTTTTGAATTTGAGAAGTTCTTGTGTTGAAGTTTGCAAGTCCCGTAGTATGCACGTATGGTAAACGTTGTGTAACAAATTTGAAACATGAGGTGTTATTTGATTGTCCTCCTTATGAGTGGCGGTCGGGGACGAGAGATGGTCTTTTCCTACCAATGTATCCCCCTAGGAGAATGCGCGTAGTACCGAGGTTTTTGATGACTTGTAGATTTTTGCAATAAGTATGTGAGTTCTTTATGACTAATGTTGAGTCCATGGATTATACGCACTCTCACCCTTCCATCCTTGCTAGCCTCTTCGGTACCGTGCATTGCCCTTTCTCACATTGAGAGTTGGTGCAAACTTCGCCGGTGCATCCAAACCCCGTGATATGATACGCTCTTTCACACATAAACCTCCTTATATCTTCCTCAAAACAGCCACCATACCTACCTACTGTGGCATTTCCATAGCCATTCTGAGATATATTGCCATGCAACTTTCCACCGTTCCGTTTATTATGACACATTCATCATTGTCATATTACTTTGCATGATCATGTAGTTGACATAGTATTTGTGGCAAAGCCACCATTCATAATTCTTTCATACATGTCACTCTTGGTTCATTGCATATCCCGGTACACCGCCGGAGGCATTCATATAGAGTCATCCTTGTTCTAGTATCGAGTTGTAATAATTGAGTTGTAAATAAATATAAGTGTGATGATCATCATTATTAGAGCATTGTCCCAAGTGAGGAATAAAAAAAGAGAAAGGCCATAAAAAAAGAGAAGGCCCAAAAAAAGAAAGGCCATAAAAAAAGAGAAGGCCCCCAAAAAAGAAAGGCCATAAAAAAAGAGAAGGCCCCAAAAAAAGAGAGAAAAAGAGAGAAGGGACAATGTTAATATCCTTTTACCACAGTTGTGCTTCAAAGTAGCACCATAATCTTCATGATAGAGAGTCTCTTGTTTTGTCACTTTCATATACTAGTGGGAAATTTTCGTTATAGAACTTGGCTTGTATATTCCAACAATGGGCCTCCTCAAGTGCCCTAGGTCTTCGTGAGCAATCAAGTTGGATGCACACCCACTTAGTTTCTTTTGTTGAGCTTTCATGCATTTATAGCTCTAGTGCATCCGTTGTATGACAATCCCTACTCCTTGCATTAACATCAATTGGTGGGCATCTCCATAGCCCATTGATTAGCCTCGTTGATGTGAGACTTTCTCCTTTTTGTCTTCTCCACATAACCCCCATCATCATATTGTATTCCACCCATAGTGCTATATCCATGGCTCGCGCTCATATATTGCGTGAAGGTTTATGAGTTTGAGATTACTAAAGAACGAAACAATTGCTTGGCTTGTCATCGGGGTTGTGCATGATGAGAGCATTCTTGTGTGACAAAAATGGAGCATGACTAAACTATATGATTTTGTAGGGATGAACTTTCTTTGGCCATGTTATTTTGGGAAGACAAAATTGCTTAGTTAGTATGCTTCAAGTATTATCATTTTTATGTCAATATGAACTTTTGTCTTGAATCTTTCGGATCTGAATATTCATACCACAATTAAGAAGAGTCACATTGAAATTATGCCAAGTAGCACTCCGCATCAAAAATTATGTTTTTATCATTTACCTACTCGAGGACGAGCAGGAATTAAGCTTGGGGATGTTGATACGTCTCCAACGTATATATAATTTTTGATTGCTCCATGCTATATTATCTACTGTTTTGAATGTTTATGGGCTTTATTATACACTTTATATCATTTTTGGGACTAACCTATTAACCCAGAGCCCAGTGCCAGTTTATGTTTTTACCCTGTTTTAGGGTTTCAAAGAAAAGGAAAATCAAACGGAGTCCAATTGACCTGAAACTTCACGGAACTCATTTTTGCAAGTAAAGAAGCCCAGAAGACTTGGAGTGCACGTCGGGGGATCTGCGAGGAGGTCACGAGGCAGGGGGGCGCACCCTCCACCCTCGTGAGCCCCTCGTGGCCCCCCCTGACGTACTTCTTCTGCCTATATATCTCCATATACCCTAAAAACATCAGGAGCGCATTAGATCGGGAGTTCCGTCACCAGAAGCCTCCGTAGCCACCGAAAGCCAATCTAGACCCGTTCTGGCACCCTGCCGGAGAGGGCAATCCTTCTCCGGTGGCCATATTCATCATCTCGGTGCTCTCCATGACGAGGAGGGAGTAGTTCTCCCTCGGGGTTGAGGGTATGTACTAGTAGCAATGTGTTTGATCTCTCTCTCTCTCTCTCTCTTGTTCTTGAGGTGATACAATCTTGATGTATCGCGAGCTTTGCTATTATATTTGGATACTATGATGTTTCTTCCCCCCTTTATTCTCTTGTAATGGATTGAGTTTCCCCTTTGAAGTTATCTTATCGGATTGAGTCTTTAAAGATTTGAGAACACTTGATGTATGTCTTGCCGTGGATATCTGTGGTGACAATGGGATATCACGTGATTCACTTGATGTATGTTTTGGTGATCAACTTGCGGGTTCCGCCCATGAACCTATGCATAGGGGTTGGCACACGTTTTCGTCGTGATTCTCCGGTAGAAACTTTGGGGCACTCCTTGAGGTCCTTTGTGTTGGTTGAATAGATGAATCTGAGATTGTGTGATGCATATCATATAATCATACCCACGGATACTTGAGGTGACATTGGAGTATCTAGGTGACATTAGGGTTTTGGTTGATTTGTGTCTTAAGGTGTTATTCTAGTACGAACTCTAGGGCTGTTTGTGACACTTATAGGAATAGCCCAACGGATTGATTGGAAAGAATAACTTTGAGGTGGTTTCGTACCCTACCATAATCTCTTCGTTCGTTCTCCACTATTAGTGACTTTGGAGTGACTCTTTGTTGCATGTTGAGGGAAAGTTACGTGATCCAATTATGTTATTACTGTTGAGGGAACTTGCACTAGCGAAAGTATGAACCCTAGGCCTTATTTCCTATCATTGCAATACCGTTTACGCTCACTTTTATCACTTGCTACCTTGCTGTTTTTACAATTTCAGATTACAAATACATTTATCTACTATCCATATACCACTTGTTTCACTATCTCTTCGCTGAACTAGTGCACCTATACAATTTACCATTGTACTGGGTGTGTTGGGGACACAAGAGACTCTTTGTTATTTGGTTGCACGGTTGCTTGAGAGAGACCATCTTCATCCTACGCCTCCTACGGATTGATAAACCTTAGGTCATCCACTTGAGGGAAATTTGCTACTGTCCTACAAACCTCTGCACTTGGAGGCCCAACAACGTCTACAAGAAGAAGGTTGTGTAGTAGACATCAGTGCAATTTCATGGGTATGGCCCGATGATAGATCTAAGTCATGTTCATCGAGGTGACAGGGAGCGATTGCCGTGGTATCGAATCCGTCGAAGATCAAGTCTCCGTGGATATCCACGACGTAGTTCAAGCTCTCGAATCTGACCTGACGGCCAGGGGCGTAGCTGGCGTTCTGCTCCAGATGGCCAAGCGAGTTGGCCCGCAGTGCGAAGCCACCGAGCACGAAGATCTGTCCGGGGAGGAAGATCCCCCCTTGGACAGCATCGTTGTGGATGATTGAAGGAGCCATCAAGCCTTTTGAGGACGTCACAGTGGGACTCTCAATGAAAGCACCACTATCGGTGTCAAAACCGGCGGATCTCGGGTAGGGGGTCCCGAACTGTGCGTCTAAGGTAGAGGGTAACAGGAGGAAGGGGACACAATGTTTACCCAGGTTCGGGCCCTCTCTATGGAGGTAATACCCTACTTCCTTCTTGATTGATCTTGATGAATATGAGTATTACAAGAGTTGATCTACCACGAGATCGTAATGACTAAACCCTAAGAGTCTAGTCTGGCTATGATTATGAGGATTCGGCCTATCCGGACTAAGCCCTACAGTTTATATAGATACCGTGAGGATCTAGGGTTACACACGGTCGGTTACAAAGAAAGGAATCTACTTATTTGATCGCCAAGCTTGCCTCCCATGCCAAGGAGAGTCCCATCCGGACACGGGTAGAGTCTTCGGTCTTCGTATCTTCACGACCCATCAGTCCAGCCCATATCCAATAGGTCGGATGCCCTAGGACCCCTTAGTCCAGGACTCCCTCAAAGAGCTTCACAACAAGACAAGTGGTGCTTTACGAAGCCTCAGGTGATGCTCCTACATCATCAAGTGAGAAACAAGCCTTCAATGAAGAATTGAGCTTAATGGTGAAGAATTTCAACAAGTTCTACAAGAGTAGAAGCAAGGAAAGAAGTTCCAAGTCAAGGTCCTACAATGACAAAAGTCTTCTTGTCGTGAGCGAAATTGCTATAATTGTGGAAGACCCTAGAGATGATCACTATGAATGTAGAACCTCTCACAGAAGCAAGGATTTGGAAAGTAAGGACAAGTCATCTAGGAGCTATACAAAACAAAGACATCAAGCTCATGTTGGTGAATGGGTATCCGGTTCCGACTCCGACAATCACCCCGAGAGAAGTTATCACTCCGACTCCGAATATACTCAAGATGAAGGTGTTGCTGGTCTAGCACTTGGCCTGAAGATGGCTTCCTCTCTCTCCACCACCTCCCCCTCCCTCTCCACCACCACCTCCACCACCGGTGGCGATCTACCTCTCCCACGGTGATCATGATCTCTGTGTTTGCACCATGGATGGTCTTCTCCATTCGGACTTTAACCTCGGCCTCAAGGTCGAGGACCAGGTTCGTAGGCGCTTCAGATCCACAATGCACTTTTCTCCATCCCCTACCTCCAAGGAATTCTTCTTGGTGGTGACCTTTTCCTCAGCCTCTTTCCCCCTCTCTTGTGCTTCGGTTGGTTTGGCCTTGCAATGTTGTATTGGTGGCCTAGCTTCTGGTTTTAATGTGACACACATTGATGCCAAGAATTTTCGCTTCTCAGTGGCCTCCAATAAAGTGGGACATTTTATCTATGCCCTAAGGGATAGAATTTGGCCAGACTTTGTCTGCCATTTTGGGTTGTTTAAGCAGCCATGGAGTGCACCATATGATGGGTCTGATCATTGGAGCACGTCACAGGAAATTAATGAGTTATGGACTAGGGATCCCAAAGCCATTCGCTCCAACCTGGGTTTTCTTGAGAAAAGTGCTTCAAAGGATTTTTCTTCTAGCAGTGAATTGGCAAAATTTGGTTTCTCTAAACAGATTTCTACGAATTTGTTGACCTCTTTTGAGGATGCTGCCGGACATACTATGGAGGACGTCCATGATCTTTGCTCCGATGAACTTCCGGTCAATGCAACGGTGCAGTTCGGAAGTATGGCAATTCCTTTTTATTTGGTGGACAATAATTATCTTTCCAAAAGCTTTATTGGAAAGGATCATAGAGAGAGTATTTGGAGGAACATTCCTTTTGCTGTTTTGGAGCGTATCTTGGATTTGCGGCAGGCTCATTATGAGGAGGCAGACATCCAACAAATCTGCGACTTAAATGACTTGCCATCTTCGGAAGTCATCCATAATCTCCTGGGGCGCTGCTCTAGGTGCTGGGCACCGAACCATAGAGTGGACCAATGTAAGGCCAAGTTTTGTGACTCTTGTCATAATTTTGAGAGGGCGTGTTTCTGCACGAAAATACCTCATGACCAGCCCATTATGGCCTGCACCATATGTAACAATTCGGCCCACCGTCGGGCATCTTGCCCTGGACTCCTATATTGCACACGGCGCTCTTTCCTGGGCCATGACCCATAGGGTTGCTCCTGATCATCAGAAGCAGATGGTGTTGAATGAAGTAGTGTGCATCATGACTGAGGACTTTCACCTAGAGGTGCCTGATGCTTTTGTGTATCCCATTGGGGTTGGCATGGTTGCTTTTGCGGATGTAGCGCTCAGGGATCAGTTTATTCAGGAAAGCCCGCACCAGCTAGATCCTCTCGATGATGAGATGACTTTCTCTTTTGTGCCCCATGATGAAGGAGAAAATATGCGTCAGTGCCCCTTTCAGTATGTAGCTAGGGTTCTGTTTCTCGCTTTCCCAATGGATTATCAGACGGACCACTACATCAACAAGGTTGTTTCTTGTTTTGGCAAATTAGATCTTTGGCACAGGCCGGGGCGGAATAAGGAGCGGGTTCTTGTCAGAGTCCTTATCAGCAACATTGCGCAAGTACCACACAGTCTGGTGGTCAAACGTATCGGCACCCTGCCAGGTATGGGCAGATCCTGGTCTGTTCCGGTGTATATCCTCAATGGCAGAAATGGTCTCCCTGAACTGGTTGGCAATGAAGACGAGGCTCCTCCAATGAATGCATCACCCCATCCATATGAGTTGCCCTATCTGACAGCTGCGCAGCAATGGTTGCTTGATCACCAGCAGATGATGCAATAGCAGATAGATGTGGCCTGGGAACAACAAGCTCCTATTCAGCAGCAACAAAATGATGGTTGGGGAGTTTGGCCCGTGGCACCCCCACCATACATAGGTTTTAGCTTTCGCACCTTGTTCCAATACACTGGCCCCTCGCTAATGGATGGAGTGGAGCAGGAAAGTAACATATCTGATGATCCGCAGAGTGAATGGTCTGTATATTCTGAAGTTGAGGAAGCTGCAGATGCTCTGATCAATGGCAGGGAAGTTTCTGGAGCACACTTCGTTCGAGCTATGGGCACATCTAACACGATGAGGGTGGGAGTTGAGGAAGATTTTTCTTTTCTGCAATTTCTCTGGATGATTTCTTTGGGCCGGTTCACTCGCTGCATCGAGGGGCCTGAAGATTCCTCTGTTTCAACTCTGTCCCATGGGTGCCTGCTGATAAACCCTCTCGCTTTATGTGTTGCTGTTACTCAGGCAGTTACCAGAGGAAGATGTGATGTGATCATTGGCCTTGACCGTCCCATGACCGTGTGCTTTGATATACATGTCCTCATCCCATTGGAGATCTGGGATAGGTACGCTACAAAGCTCTCTTCTGCATTTGTTGGAGACGGCGTGGTGTCTGAACCATTTGTTGAAGCTCCTGTTACTTTAGTGCCTGCATTACCTGCTGCTGTGCCAACTAATCAGTATCTTCGGAAGATGGTTGCGGCGGAAAAGGCCCCTATTGATACTACTTCCCTGCGCCGCAGCTCTCGCTCCACAAAATATGACGGATTCAGAATTCCCCAGCTCACAGACATGAAGAAGGGGTAGTCCAGGGTCAAGCAGCGGGCCGCGCCCTTTGTTGTCTGCTCTTCCAAGGCAACGGCTCCTTGCACCAACCTGCTCGCCAGTGTCCCTCCCGCGACAGACGACCAGGTGCCTCCCCCGATTCCTATCCAACAGCTTCAATTTGTTGGCAATACTCTTTGTGGGATTCCACCTAATGATCTGAGTTCCCAGAAGCTCCTAGAGGGCGAGCAAGGGGCGGCTGACCCGAAGCTGCACTAGGGGGATGTCGGAGAATAAGCAGTGGAACGTTCTCTGCTGGAACGTTCGCGGAATCAACTCTGAAAAGAAACAGTTGGCGATCCGTAATGCTATCGATATTAGTGGATGTTCAGTGGTATGTTTACAAGAAACTAAGCGCGACTCTTTTGATGCTTGTTTTGTTAAGCAGTTCTGTCCGAAAAAATTTGATATGTTTGAATATGTGCCCTCTGTTGGGAATTCAGGTGGTCTTATTACTATCTGGATAAGTTCGGTTTTCACTGGTGTTCCAATTTTCTCTGAAACATTTGCGCTCGGCGTTAGGCTCACTTCGACGCAGTCTAACGATTCGTGGACGTTAGTTAATATCTATGGACCATGTGTCGACCCTAATCAGACGATTTTCACCACTTGGTTGTTTGACCTTGATATCCCCAACAGTGAAGATTGGCTCATTCTTGGTGATTTTAATTTTATTCGTGCGCTAGACAACCGAAACAGGGGAGGGGGACGCTAACGATATGTTACTCTTTAATGAGTTCATCAGAAGGCAGTCACTAGTTGAGTTGCCGATCAAGGGGCATTCGTTCACCTGGAGTAACATGCAAACGGATCCGTTGCTGGAACAACTCGATTGGCATTTTACTTCTGTTAATTGGGCCGCAAAGTATCCTAACACCGTTGTTTTGCCCTTGGGTAAACCCACGTCCGACCATGTACCCTGTTATGTCAGCATCCAATCCAAAATTCCCAAGTCCAAAATCTTTTGCTTTGAAGATTATTGGATCAAACTACCGGGTTTTTTTGACGTTGTCAAATGATCATGGGGCAAACGTTGCTATGCCCCAAATGCAGCCGCGATGCTGTGCAAGAAGCTTAAAACACTTCGATATGACCTCAAGCAGTGGAGCAAACAACACTCCAAGCTCTCGATGCTCATTGGTAATTGCAACAAAACCCTCTTGGAGATTGATGGCCTAGAAGAGCGAAGACGACTGTCTATTCCTGAAACCAACTTCATATTGATCCTGAGACAACATCTACTTCATTTGTTGGACTGCAAGAAAGATTACTGGATGAAGCGTTGCATGGTCAGAAACTTCAAATTTGGAGACGGCAACACGAAATTCTTTCACAGAGTGGCCACTGAGCGGTACTGTAGAAACAACATTGCATCTCTCAGATTGCCCGATGACTCGGTCATTCATGATCACGTAGGCAAGGAGGCTGTGCTTTTTCAGGCGTTTAAGGAAAGATTAGGGTGCTCCCACCAGACCGACATGAAATTTGACTTGGCTCGGATCATCAAGAAGGTAGAAGGCCTCCAAGCTCTGTCTGCTCCTTTCACCCATAAGGAAATTGACGAGGTGATCAAAGAGATGCCGGCCGATCGTGCTCCAGGCCCGGATGGTTTCAGTGGTAGTTTCATCAAGTCTTGCTGGCACATCATTAAAGGTGATTTATATCGTCTATGCCTAGAATTTCATGCAGGTACTCTGGACCTTGAGAGTCTGAACACGGGTTTTATAACTCTCATCCCTAAAATCCAGTCACCAGAAACTGCTAATGACTATCGACCAATCACCTGCTGAATTGTTGCCTTAAAATCATGACCAAGCTCCTCGCTAACCGTTTGCAATGAGTTGTCCTCAAGATTATACATAGAAATCAGTATGGATTTCTGAAAGGCCGATCGATTCAAGATTGTGTTGCGTGGGCGTACAAATTCGTTCATCAGTGTCAAGCCTCGGGGTGTGAGATCGCGATCTTGAAACTGGATTTCGCTAAAGCCTTCGATACGATCGAACATGCCCCGATGATGGAAATTATGAAATGCATGGGTTTTGACGACCGGTGGCTCGGATGGATCAAATGCTTATTTTCAACGGCCAAATCCTCGGTTTTACTCAACGGGACACCGGGCAGACAATTCTTCTGCTTGCGTGGGGTGCGCTAAGGAGACCCGCTGTCTCCTCTTATCTTTGTGCTCGCAGCAGATCTATTGCAAGCTGCCATCAATGACTCCTATAGTGCAGGTAATCTTCGTTTGCCAATCCCTGCCAGGGAGGAGAACTATCATGTGATACAGTACGCCGATGACACAATCCTTGTGTTGCGCGCTGAGGAGAGCCAAGCTGAAACCATCAGGTCCATCCTGCAAGACTACGCGTCATCTATAGGGCTGCACATAAATTTTCAGAAATCAACTCTGATTACAGTCAACACAGCCGCGGACACCACCTCTCGTTTGGCGCAGGTTTTTGGCTGCTCTGTTGGGTCCATGCCGTTTACATACCTAGGGTTGCCCATGGGAACGGGCAGGCTGACGGTTGCAGACCTCATGCCGCTGGTGTCGTCAGTTGAGCGCAAACTCTCTACGGCAGCCTCTTTGCTTGACCTTGGTTCGAAGCTTACACTAGTGAACTCGGTGATTACCTCCCTGGAAATCTATGCGATGTGCTCCATCAGGATCCCACAGAAAATACTGGATCATCTAGATAAGCTGCGGCGATATTGTCTTTGGGAAAAGAACACGGACGATGGATTGAAAGCCATCTCCCTGGCAGACTGGGAGTTAGTTTGCAGGCCTAAGCACAAGGGAGGACTCGGGGTGCTCGACCTGAAGATCCAAAATCAGGGCCTGCTGCTCAAACAGCTACACAAATTCTATAACCACATGGACATTCTGTGGGTTGATCTTGTGTGGAACACGTACTACGAAGGCCTGGTCCCTCATGCCTTTGGTTCCTGTGGATCGTTCTGGTGGAAGGACATCATGAACCTAGCGCCAACCTACAAAGCAATTACTTCAATTGAAGTGGGAGATGGGAGCTCAACTTTGTTCTGGAAAGATGCCTGGCATGGTGACACTCTGGCTGACAGTCACCCCCGCCTATTGTCCTTCACCAAACACGAAGATATATCTGTCAAAGTGCTCCTGACGTCGCCCACGCTCGGCCAAAACTTCTACTTGCTGCTGTCGATCCAAGCTAGAGAAGAACTTGATGATCTACAAACCTCCCTGGCCTCGATGGAGCTTGCAGAGGTGCACGATGCCTGGCGCCTGATCTGGGGATCCGAGGAGTTTGCCTCCAGCAAATTCTATCTTCACTGTTTTCGGGACATGGAAGCGAATGATGCGTTTAAGTGGATCTAGAAATCAAAGTGCACCAAGAAATGGAAAGTTTTTGTGTGGCTGCTCCTTGCGGATAGGCTGAACACCCGAGGACTGCTCAAGAGAAAACATATGAAGTTGAGAGATGACAACTATGCTTGCCTGTTGTGTCATCATCCACCCGAGGAAACGGTGGAACACTTGTTCTTTCATTGTGAATTTAGTAAAACGTGTTGGGGGAAGCTGGGGATCACGTGGCCTCTGCATGGAAACTGGGTGCAACTTTTGCATGCAGCCAAGAACACGTGGGGCAGACCAATGTTCATGGAGGTCTTCATTGTAGCCTCTTGGAGCATATGGAAGGAACACAACAACAAACTGTTCAGAAATATGGCGCCGACCGTCGAGGGGTGGACCCAGAGATTCAAAATGGATTTTGGTATGATGAGACACAGGATCAAATAGGCCTTGGTGCCATTTGTTGATCAGGTAGTTGATCTGATATAGCCGCATAGCCCTGTACCTTTGTTGTATAGGGATAGCTTGAATCCTTCTGCCCCTATGTAATTTTTATCCCATGTAATCTTGTGTCTTGAATAGTAATACAAAAGTCAGTGGGGGCTGCCCTCACTGTCCCAAGCTTTCAAAAAAATGACATATTTGACTCACCAAATGAAGGAATTGGAAGATGCTTCATGGCTAAATGCCCAAAGGTATCACACCCCGAGTATGTTGATTTCAATAGTGATGAAGATGATCTGCTAGGTGATGATGATTTACTTGTTGATAACTCTAGTGATGAAAACTATGATGAAATTGCTATTAATCATGCTAATCAAGATAAAATAAATGATGAAGATAAGAAGGAGATTGAGTGTCTAACTAAGAACTAAACACTCTCAAGTTAGCTCATGAAACTACCTTGGAAGATCATCAAGAGCTTTTAAAGACTCATGAGAAGCTACACTTTGAAAAGCTCAACCTTGAGCAAGAGCATGGGTTCTTAAAAGCAATCAATGATGATCTTCGCAAGAAAAGTTCTTCTTACATTGCCAAGCATTTACTCTTGTCTACTTACATGCCACAAGTAAAATCTAGCAACAAGAGTAAGAAAGATTCTTCTTCTAGTAGTAACAATAATCATGTTAAATCCAATGTTGTTGCTTCTAGTAGTTCTCTTGATTCCACTAATGATTCTCTTAGCCAAGTTACACTTGAGCAAGAAAAAAGCTTATTGAAGGGAATCATAGAGAAAGGTGTTTACAAGAGCCTTGGCGGGAGTAAGCAATTTGAGGAAATTGTACGCAAGCAAGGAAGGCACTGGAAGAATCAAGGTGTTGGTTTTGAGTGAAAGTTCAATGCCAATGGATTTGATTGGGATGAAGATCAATACCCCAAGACAAAGTTTGTTCCTCAACAAGAGAAGTATGATCCTACTTCTTTCCAAGGGACACAAGCTCAAGATGATCTTCCACCACAAGACCACGAGCACAAAGGCAAGGACAAGCTTCAAGAGGAGATTGATGCATTTGAAGAAGCTCCTAAGGCCTTGGTCAAGTGGGTTCCCAAGACTACATCAAGTTCTACTTCATCAAGTACGACTACAACTCCAAGGATTCCCATCAAGATGATGTGGATCCCGAGAAGAAGAACTAGAGAGTTCTTGAGGGTGACTCCGCCAACATACTTCACTCAAATCATCTTGGCAAGGACAAGTGAAAACAACTTCCACTTCTTGCACTAGTTCAAGGAGTCACAAACCCTCTTGTTGGTAAGACAAGGGACAAGGTAACCTAATGCTTTCATGGACATCATTTTGTGTGAACTTCACTCTATGTCTATGGATATCCTTGTTTGTTCCTTGTGGGAGTAACCCGTGTAGGTATTGGAAGTGCAACTCACTCCAATGGTTTGATCCAAATGATCAACATCAACATTGAGCATCCACATCTTCAACATCTACATGAAGTCATCATCGACAAAACCCAAGGTTAGTTCATCCCTCTTATGGGGGATATCACATCTAGGGGGAGCTTTACTCTAAAAATTGAGCTAAAGCAACTCTAATGGTGTGAACACAACAATACTTTATGTAAAAGTGGTAACCCCACTTGTGCTTAAACGATGAGTATGACCTATGATCAAGTGTTCTCATTTGACTCCTAAGTCAATATACTCATATAAAGATGACCTAGTCATCGTCAATTGCTTGATAGATGCTAGAGTGTTTGTGCATGATTTGCAACATATTTCAGTTGCCATTTTATTGTGTGAGCATGTTGATTGCATATTTTACTCATTCAAGGACATCCATTTGTTGCTTTGATTTTTTGGCTCTTTCTCTTTTGCCAAATGGATGGACAAGAATGCCTAAGAACTCCCTCTAGCTATCTATGCTTACTCGTCTCAAACTCTATTCATGCTACATCACAAAGTTTGATCAAGTCAGATTCGAACCACTCTGTGTGAGGAGCACTCGGAGTCCCTGATTCATCATAGACTTAAACTTCCAAAACCTCTCTGTGCATTTCGGTCTGTCTGGTCCATCCACTTCGGTCACACCGAGTTCACTGAGTTGATCTAGGTTTTCAATCTCGATGCAAATGATTAGAACTTTTTGATCACACCGAGTTGCAGTAACCGCTTGCGATTCTGCATCTCAGTGCCACCGAGTTGTTCCACTCGGTCACACCGACAAGGTCAGGATATATATACCGATGGGCGAGATTTTGGAATCTTCAAAACCCCTCACCCCGTGCGTGTCCTACTCTTCCACCTCGGGTCTCCGGATCGTCTTCTCGTTGCCAGCGACCTCCCACCGCTGGTTTTCATAGCCGTCAACGGATTTCAATGCCGCCGTTGCCGCCGTAGCGAAATCACCGCCGAACTAGGGTATGAGTTTGACTTTTTGTGATAATTCCTTACTCCGATTCTTAGCACAATTCAATGTCATGTTCTTTACCACATATGAGATCAATATATCCAGAGAAAACATCCATTAGATTAGGTTTGATTCGAAAGTTTAGGGTTATGTTTCCGCCGAACCCATCTCGGACCGACCGAGTTGTGGAAATCGGTCCCACCGTTTTGGCTTAGGCCATTGCACTTGCACTTTTCGGTCTGACCGAAAGTTGCAAATCGGTGCGACCGAGTTCAACTCTCTGTGAAACCCTAGCAATCTCGGAGTCACTGAACTGTGACTCGGTCTAACCGAGTTCACTAGTTTAGACTCCAAAAGCTGCTTCAGGGTCACCGAGTTTAATAAATCGGTAGCTCTGACATGCTTTCTGGGTAAAACTAATACTAAGTTTTTGAGTCATTTGTTTTGCAAAAAAGTTGCACTTTGTGATGCTCATCCACTCTATCTCATATATATCTATTCACAAGGTCTGCTGTTAGTTTGCCTTGCCAATATGTCTGACCAAAGTGATAGCCAGAACAAAGAGCAAGTGAACTTGAGCGAGGGTCTAGTCCCTCAAGCAGCTATGATGAGGGCAGCATGAGCACTCCAAGCAACTTACCCAAGGCAGCTACTAGAAAGAGGAAGAAGAGAACCTCAGACTCAGAGGATGAGGACTATGTGGCTGTTGAGGAGAAAGTAAGTTCCAAGAAGAAAGTGCTGAAGAAGGAATATGGAACTGCTGCAACAAAATCTGGAATGCACAAGAAGGCCCCTACATATAGGGTGCCAACCTTAAGGGCCAGGGCCTCAACTGTTGAAACTTCTAAGCCAACTGAACAGGCTGCTGGTGAAGGTAAGAAGAGGAAAGAGAGGGTCAAGAAGACCATTGCCAAAGTTATTGACAGATCATCTATGATGAGAGATCCAGCTGAAGATGAAGAAGGGGAAGAGGATGCTGCACCAGCACCCAAGTCTCAAAAGTTGATGGGGGATGCAATTAAGTATGGGGCTGCCCCTTCTAAGCCCAAGACTGCCCCAAAGCTTCTGCTCAAGCTTCAAAGACTTCAAAGCCCAAGAGGAGCACAAGGAACATTTCTGCTACTGAGAAGAACAAGGACCAGTGCCTGAAGTTGAGGAAGAAGATGTTGTAGCCCAAGTGCTCAAAAAGCTTAAACCAAATATTTCAGATCATGATGACAACCATCTAGTGGCAGAAGACATGAACATTAGGAAGGATGCAGGTCTGAGACTTTGGAGACAAAGTGACCCTTCTGCTGTGAGGAGGAAGACTGCAGTGGACTACAGGTTCCACACGAAAGAATAATAAGATTTCTATGAAACCATCTTGCTTGACAAGAAGCCCATTGTGTGTGATATGAAGTGGGTCGATTGGGAGTACATCGATGAGAATGAAGAGCACTTTCCAGGAGTGCATGAGAGTTTCAGATCTTTTGGAGTAGATGACTTTGTGGGACATAAGCTTACCAAATGGAATGATGAGCTCATTATGCAATTCTACTCCAGAGCTCATTTTTATCCAGATGGTAGAATTATATGGATATCTGAGGGTACAAGGTACCAGTCAACTGTTGATGAGTGGGCAAAGTTGATAAATGCCCCTAAAGAGCATGAAGATGACATGGATGTCTACGCCAAGAAGAAGAAAGACCACAACTCTATGGCCAACATGTACAAGGAGATCCCAAACAAAGCATTGGAAACACATAAGTTTGGATCTGTACATTACTTGTTGTCTGGTCTAGCTACTATCAACATAATCTTGAGGCATACATTGTTGCCCAAATCTGGAGATCACAAGATGATCAGAGGCCATTCAATCAACTTGCTGTAGATATTTGATGTGCCTCAGAAGTTCAAAGTTATGAGCCTGATTGTTGAAACAATCAAGAGGATACCTGCTGATCAGAAAAGATCTTGTGGGTATGCTCCACATATGCTCATCAACTCCAAGATGGGCACATGTACTTATATTTTGGACAAGGAGCATCTACCTTTGAGACCAGATTTTGAGGACAACACTGTTGTCATGAATGAGGATGATCCCACATCTGTGCAAGCACAAGAAAAGAGAGAGAGAAGGCAAAGGCTGAGAAGGCTGCAAAGATGCCAAGTGTTGAGGAGGCATCTCAAGTGTTCTTAAAGTCAAAACAAGATCATCTTGCTTATCTTATTCAAGAAACTTTGAGGATTGAGAAGGGCTTGGCCACCCTAAAAAACAATTAGGAGAGCTTGGAGAGGATCATTGAAACCAAATTCTATGATCTTGATGTGAAAGTGACTGAGATGCAGACAACTGTTGAGCAGTTCTAGGAGGAAGCAGAGGAGAGGAAAGGGCAGGCTACCATAGATGCCTTTCAGAGAGTGCCCAGAGGTCAGAGTTCTGCTGCAGTGCCCATGGCTGACACTAGAGCTACCACATCAGCGCCAGCAGCTACAGCTTCAGTGCCACCTCCAGTTGCCACTCCACCAGCTCCAACAACGTCTACAGATGCTTTCGTCCTTGAAGTGCTCTCTACACCACCTCCCGAAGACCAAGCCTAGAGACGCATAGCACTATGCATTTTCAAACTTTTTGGTAACTTGTTGCCAAAGGAGGAGAAATGTATAGATCATAGGCTTCGAGAGAGAGTGTTTTTGCCTCTTTGGTCTTTTGCTATTTGGTTGATACTTCTCTGTGTGCTTGTTTAATACTCTTTATGTTTGTGTGTGAGATACTTGGATGATCATGTGTTTGATCATATCCTACTTTAATGCTTGCTTGGATGATATTATCTTTTATATCTCATATATGATCATTCACTTTGTTTGGTGATGAGTGCATGTTTTTACCTTATATCATTCTGAGCGCTCCACCAAGATGTATGTGACATGGAAGAGTAACCCATGATCCTAATCGATTGTGTATTTGCATTCAAAAGCAAATTTCAAGCAATGCACAAATTTAGGGGGAGCTCTTGCTTATCACATACTTCTCAAAGCGATGATGTATTTCAATCTTATTATCATTTGTCGAAGCTTTGATCTATATGTTGTCATCAATTACCAAAAAGGGGGAGATTGAAAGTGCAACTATCCCTAGGTGGTTTTGGTAATTCTTAACAACATATAGCTCATTGAACAAATGCTATTTCAAGATAATCATTTTAGAAAGTTCAATGATTGGCATGGCATGGATTAGGAATGTGGACCCCTCAAAATGCTAAGGACACACATTGGCTCAAGCTCAAGACTCTACATTTTCAGTTTAGTAATCCAAGATCACATTGGGTCCACAGGAAAAGCCAATACTATTAAAAGGGGATGAGGTGTTGCTTAATGGCTTGGTTGCTCAAAATGCTTAGTGATATGCTTCAAAAGCCCTTAACCACTTTCTCATATCCACATATGTCCCAAACCAAAAGTTAAACTTGGCCCCACCGAAATTATCTATCCGGCGCCACCGAGTTCACTTGACATAGCCACTGCTAGAAACCCTAGTCACTTCAGTCTCACCGACAGGGATCTCGGTCTCACCGAGATGGGATTGCAAACTCTCTGTTTCCCTTCATAACGTTTCGGTCCAACCGAGATGCGCGATCGGTCCTACCGAGTTCGCAATGCAAACACTTTGTTTCCCTTTCGTAACGTTTCGGTCTCACCGAAAATGAGCGATTCGGTCCCACCGAGTTTGCCTGACCAACTCTCTGTTTTCCTATTACATAAATTGGTCCCACCGAGTTTATGTGATCAGTCTCACCGAGATTACGTTATGCCCTAACCCTAATGAAATCGGTCCCACCGAGTTGACATGTCGGTCCCATCGAAAATCCTAACATTCACATTTTGAACTAAATTGGTCTAGCCGAGTTTCATGATTCGGTCCCACCGAGTTTTGTAAATTGTGTGTAACGGTTAGATTTTGTGTGGAGGCAAATTATACCCCTCCACCCACTCTTCATTCGTGGAGAGAGCCATCAGAACGTGCCTACACTTCCAGCATTCATTTTCTGAGACAGAACCACTTACTCATGTGTTGAGACCAAGATATTCTAATCCAACCATAAGAATCTTGATCTCTAGCTTTCCCCAAGTTGCTTTCTACTCAAATCATCTTTCCACCAAATCCAAATCCTTGAGAGAGAGTTGAGTGTTGGGGAGACTATCATTTGAAGGACAAGAGAAAGGAGTTCATCATGAACACACCAACCACTACTGCAGGATGCTGCTAACGTGACACTACGATCAGAGACCCTTCGACGAAACTATGTGCGATGCCATAATCGCAAACGATGGTGTAAAAAACCTGTCAAAAAGGTACAAAATGTTTGTGATGGAGGATGCATCAAACACGGTTCAGATTTTATTTGCGTGTGCGATGTAGGGCATACTGTTCAGCTCAATTAATTATTTGCGATGAGGAGGAACAAAAGAAACGGGTAGCCAGATGAAGGCGTGTGCGATGTACAACATACAATTCAGTCGGATGAACTATTTATGATTAGGTAACACAAAAGAAATGGCCAGCCCGATCAAGGTGTGTGTGATTGAGGGCATACGCTCCAGAAGGGTTAACTGCTTGTGATTAGGCAACAGAACAGAAAAGGGTCAGCCAGATCAAAGTGTCTGCGATTGATGGCATACACTTCACATGGATGAACTGTTTGCGATTAGCCACAACAAACTAAAATAGTTAGATAGATCAACGTGTGTGCGCTAGACGAGCACACACATTCTAACTGAAAGAAGTGCGTGCGATGGTAATAACGAGCGCGCATGGTTGTTGGAACAAGACGTGTGCTGACATTGCCTATTGCGGTGCACCCTATGTTGCAAACGCCACCGTACGCGGCCGAGAAGGCGTACGTGCCCACATTACGCCTTCCGGGAATAGTGCCGCACTTATAACTGTCAGTAAATTTTGAGCATGCATCCCGTCACATTCCAAATTGCAAACCTAAATGGTTTCCCACTTAGGAGCGTATTACTACTCGGTTATAAATATTACTACTCCAAGATGACTGCACATTCCTCCTCAGCTCCTCATCCACAAAAAGTCAAAAACAAACAAGTCGTTCATCATCGTTCCCTTGCGTCTGCCATGGCCAGTGTGAGTTCTGGGTCAAGAGATTGCCACCAGGGAGGGGAGAGCGTGGAAGCGGAAGCACGAGAGATGTCCCGCCTTGCCGCAAAAGCAGCCAACATGTCCCACCGCACGGTCATAGCAGCAGAGAGGTCCCGCCACGCCACCGAAGTAGGACGGAGGTCTCGCCGCCCCGTCGGTGCAGCAGACTGGTCCGGCCGCGCCGCAGAAGCAGAAGAGATGTCCCGCCACGCCGCGAATGCAGCAGAGATGTCCTCCCGCACCGCGGTGGCCTGGGAAAATGTCTCGCGGGCATGCGAGGACTCTTACAGGTGCATGTGTGCCCTCATCCTTAGGCATATGTATCAGATCTCCAGGTGGGCGAGGTTGCAGGATGACCTGAAAGCCTTGTTTGAACAGTCTACCAACATCATCCGGCAACTAAATGAGAGCAATGCGATGCTCCGGGCCGAGCGCGACCTGCTAAGGGTGAAGATTGTCGGAAGTTGCGGAGCAACAGGAGCAGATCACTGCCTTGTTGAAGAGGATTGGCATCATCATCGAGAAACTTATGGACGAGAATGCCATGTTGCACATCGAGCGCAGAAGGCTAGTGGAGGTATCCGTGGATGCTCTCAAGCAACATATAGAGGACAAGAAAGAGCTCGTAGCCGCTCGCCGCAAAGACTAGTTCACGCGGCCTGCAGCAATGCATCAAGAAAGTAGAGATCAGCGAGCCAGATTGTTGTCTTCCTTCTTCTTTTGCCCTTGTGTATTTCGGGTGTTGCCGCATGTGGCTTTTTTTAATTATGTTTCTAAATATTTAAGACAATTATTATCCACTATCTTCACCCTTATATTCATCATGCTTGCTATAAGTCACAGTCGATTCTATATAGGTCCGTTCGATCTTACATCAAGATCGGTGCAAAACTTTCTTTTCAGATTTTCATTTTTCTCTTTTAAATCTCAGTCCAGTGAGACATTTAGCCACGCCGTAGAACATGTGCTCGGGCGCCATTAATGGAGACGTTGGGAAGAAGGTGCATGGCTGGTAGAGGTCAAAGGGCTCTCCTCCCGATGAGCACACGCAGGGGTCTGATCGCACGCCTCCCGTACTCACATAGCTACCCCTCACGGCACCTCCTAGCCAATAAAAAAAGAGGACGCGTGGCCGCACGTAATTGGTAAGTAGAATGCCCACGGTTTCAATAATACTTGTGTTTCCGATTTGTAACGTGACAACACTTGTTCCAAAATGACTTTGTTGATTGTTAATGTGTGCGCCTTCGCAAATCAGACAGAAAAATTACCACATCATGTTGGTGCCATGTCATAACACCATGCCAAGTTTCATGATTTCCAGGCGTGTTTTGGATTTACAAGAAGTAAAAAATCAAGTTTCTCAATCTTTTCGGCCGAGCCACGATGCCCAGATGTTTGAATTTCACTTACATCTCTTGCATGGGACCTAGAAATTCACCCAAGGACACATATGTGATTTTTCAAACAACTTTGGTGCACTGGAGCATGTGCTTGTAGTTCAAATTTGAATTATGCACACTAAATGCACAGAAACTCAATTAATGTATAGAAAAGGCCAAACGAGCCCGGAATAATTCCAAAATTTAGCACGGTACTTCTATTTGGTCTAATCTACCAGTGTAAAAAAAATTAAGGCCGGAGGAGGCAGTGTACGTATGTTGTTTCACACACGGAGGTGACACGTTCCCTCTCGGAACCACGAGCCTTCTTGAGGGAAGCTCCGGTTTGCAAGAAGCTTACACCAAAGCTTGTCCCAATTCGGCCAAAAAAGTACCGCAACATGTTGGTGCCATGTCATGACACCATGCCAAGTTTCATGATTTTCAGGCGTGTTTTGGATTTACAGGAGTTAAAAAACCAAGTTTCTGGATCTTTCCGGCTGAGCCACGATGCCCAGATGTTTGAATTTCACTCCCATCTCTTGCATGTGACCTAGAAATTCGCTGAAGGACACACATGTGATTTTTCAAACAACTTTGGTGCATTGGAACATGTGCTTATAGTTCAAATTTGAATTATGCACATTAAATGCGCAGAAACTTAATTAATGCATAAAAAAGGCCAAACGAACCCGGAATAATTCCAAAATTTAGCACGGTACTTCTATTTGGTCTAATCTGCCAGTGTAAAAAATTAAGGCAGGAGGAGGCAGTGTACGTATGTTGTTTTGCACACGGAGGTGACACGTTCCCTCTCGGAACCACGAGCCTTCTTGAGGGAAGCTCCGGTTTGCAAGAAGCTTACACCAAAGCTTGTCCCAATTCGGCCAAAAAAATTACCCCAGCATGTTCGTGCCATGTCATGACACCATGCCTAGTTTCATGATTTTCAAGCGTGTTTTGGATTTACAGGAATTAAAAAACCAAGTTTCTGAATCTTTCCGGCCAAGCCACGACACCCAGATGTTTGAATTTAACTCCCATCTCTTGCATGTGACCTAGAAATTCACCCAAGGACACACATGTGATTTTTCAAACAACTTTGGTGCACTGGAGCATGTGCTTATAGTTCAAATTTGAATTATGCACATTGGATGCACAGAAACTCAATTAATGTATAAAAAGGCCAAACAAAACCGGAATAAATCCAAAATTTAGCACGGTACTTCTATTTGGTCTAATCTTCCTGTGTAAAAAAATTAAGGCGGGAGAAGGCAGTGTACATATATTGTTTCACACACGGAGGTGACACGTTCCCTCTCGGAACCAAGAGCCTTCTTGAGGGAAGCTCCGGTTTGCAAGAAGATTACACCAAAGCTTGTCCCAATTCGGCCAAAAAAATTACCGCTACATGTTGGTGCCATGTCATGACACCATGCCAAGTTTCATGATTTTCAGGCATGTTTTAGATTTACAAGAATTAAAAAACCAAGTTTCTCAATCTTTCCAGCCGAGCCACGATGCCCAGATGTTTGAATTTCACTCCCATCTCTTGCATGGGACCTAGAAATTCACCCAAGGACACACATGTGATTTTTTTAAACAACTTTGGTGCACTGGAGCTTGTGCTTGTAGTTCAAATTTGAATTTTGCACATTAAATGCTCAGAAACTCAATTAATGTATAAAAAGGCCAAACGAACACAGATAATTCCAAAATTTAGCACGATACTTCTATTTGGTCCAATCTGCCAGTGTACAAAAATTAAGGTGAGACAAGGTAGTGTACGTATGTCGTTTCACACAAAGAGGTGACACGTTCCCTCTCGGAACCAAGAGCCTTCTTGAGGGAAGCTCCGGTTTGCAAGAATCTTACACCAAAGCTTGTCCCAGTTCGGCCAAAAAAATTACTGCAGCATGTTGGTGCCATGTCATGACACCATGCCAAGTTTCATGATTTTCAGCCGTGTTTTGGATTTAGAGGAATTAAAAAACCAAGTTTCTCAATCATTCTGGTCGAGCCACGACATCCAGATGTTTGAATTTTATTCCCATTTCTTGCATGGGACCTATAAAATCACCCAAAGACACACATGTGATTTTTCAGCAAACTTTGGTGCATTGGAGCATGTGCTTGTAGTTCAAATTTGAATTATGCACATTAAATGCCCAAAAACTCAATTAATGCATAAAAATGCCAAACAAACCCGAAATTATTCCAAATTTAAACACGGCACTCATGTACTTGTGGCATGTTCACTGTACGTAAATCTTCTAGCAATTCAAACACCATCCTTTCCCTTCGTAACACCATTTTGTCTTTCAAAACATAATGAAAAAAATCAGGTATACCACAAACAGTTTACTAGAAAGAATCATGTGGGATGAATAGCTTGGCGCACCGTCTTGTCTGGCTTACGCAGGAAGGTTCATCATCTACATTCCATCGCCCCCGCTTGAACCACACTTGCGCGCCAGTTTCTCACGGCACCGGGCCAAATTTTTTGGCCACCGCGGAAATATCTATCTCCCCGCTCCTTCCCTCCTACCAAAAGCCACATTTCCACTGTTCCTCCTTGCTTTCCAAGTTCAAACCTTCATTGCTGCTTACTGGCAGCTCAGCCTCCTCGCGGGCGACCCTTCTTCTTGCAGCGCCGCCTCCTCGCCGGCTACCCTTCTTCTTACAGCACCGCCTCCTCGCCGGCGACCCTTCTTCTTGCTGCGCGGCCTCCTCGCCACTGACCCTTCTTCTTGCTGCACGGCCTCGTCGATATGGTCAGGTAATCCACACCCCACCCACACAATCCTCCCCCTTTCCCTTCCCACATGCCCCGACCGATGGAGTGACACCTTCCACCGAAATCACTGGCCCCCTCCTCCAATTAAGCGCCGCCCACAACCATTTTACACGCAGTATAACATGGAGCTGAGTAGCATGCGGCTGCACACGCGAACGAGGTCGCTGTGGCTGCCATGCGTGTCGACCGCCAGATCTTGGAGGAGCACCTCGTCTTCGAGGCCACTGTCGACAATGCCACGCGGTTGTCTACTTTAAAATGTAGTTCGTGATGTTTTCTCGAGGCCACCGCCAGTGCCTTCTAGTGATTTGTCCTCTGTAATGTTAATGTGCAATCTGATGTTCAGTTAACAGTTTGGTCCTCTAAAATGTAATGTTCAGTTAACACTTTGGTCCAACAATTGCTACATTTCGTAGTACTGTTCTCAAGCATTCTTTTTTTTGTTAACTGTCTTATCCTCTAGTACATGTTTCTATTCTGCAATGTCGTGCTCAGTTAACTATTTTGGTTCATTTGGTCTGATGTCCATTTAACTGTTTGGTTCAGTTCTGCAATTTGATTTTCATTTGCTGTGGTCACAATTTTGTATTGTTATGCATGTGACACCAATCGAATTTGACTGTACTCAATACATATTCTACTGATAGTATGTCAACTCTCAGTTAACCTGATCAAGATCTTCCTTATGTGTGCTGTAGGGAAACAATGGGAGACACTGCGGTTTACCATCGATGTTTGTTCAAGCAGGGTCCTTTGGCTAATAGCTCATTATTGTGCAGTTGCAGGAATCATTCTAATAATTAGGTTCCTCACAATTTGGTCTTGCACATGTAGGTCTTGCTGTCAGAGGCCTAGACCCACTATTCGACCCATTTTGCATATGGGGAAATGAGATGTCCATGAATATCAGTCAAGTCAAGAAACTCAGAAAGATTGTTAGGATGAAGAAACTTGCGACGAATAACAGCAAGATATTTGTTTGCACAATGAAGAAGACATCAGTCAACAATAGGATGGTACCAACTCTTTTACCTTGTTTTTACCCCTTGCGCCATTTCAAAATTTACAACAACGATTTATGCATAGCTATGTCTTCAGTACTTTTCAAAGCAGTTCACCGATGATTACCTCTCAAACCACCTGAATGGTCAAGAGGCGAGGAAGGTATTCATTCAACACCCACAGTACAATATTGAAGTCTTGCTGAAGAGGATGAAGGTTGGGCGGGCAATTATCCATAGCCACTGGCCTAAAGTTGCAAGGACATTCAACATCACCGAAGGCTCAATATTTTCCTTCCGCTTCTGCAGTTTCCCAGATGAGGTTCATCTGTCTATTTACTGTGTATGATGCTACTTTCCAAAGGTTTTTGATGCTGCATGTGAAACTTGGTGCTGTTGTGTAATGGCGTAACTGAGTGCCGAAGCTATCTGATGTAGTTCGATTATGAAATCCTGGTTGCTTTTATACGGATATGAAATATCCGGCGTGTTTTATAAGAAATATCAGTTTGATTAGTACATGGATTATCAATAATAGTCTAATTACCCTGCTTATTGGGGATTGCTATTGCAGACGGTTACTCGGACATCACCGTGGGCGATGAACTCAAACAACCCACACGGTTTCTAGAAAGTAGGCGTGTTCGATCAACTAACAATCACACATGGCTTCCGGCAGCGAACTGTTTGCGTTAGGCCACCTTGCACAAACTTTTCCACACAAAGAACTATGTGTGATATACATACGAACGGAAACGTTTTCCCTGGATTGACTGCGTGGGATGTACATAAGAACAGAAATGAATTCCTTGGATTGACTGTGTGATATACATACCTACGAAAATGTTTTTCTAGGATTCACCGTGTGGGATGTACATACCTGAGGAAATGATTTTCTCGGATTACTGTGTGGATGTACATACCTACAGAAATGATTGGGTTTCGATGCCTCGCCCAATCGCACACGATCCCAGCCTGGGTCCCAGGAGGGCCTATCGCCGACGATTTCTGGGTCGTGTGGGAAGGATACCCTATCGCACACACTCAGTTGGCGACGGTTCCAAATGCCATCGCGGAAAGGGGTTAAAAAATCATTTGTTTAGCACATCATTGTACCACTGATCTATTACCTTTTGGAGAGTGGTGTCTCCTAGAATGGTTAGGTGTCACTTGGGAGTCTCAGACAAGATTGTGGAGTTGAACCAAGGAGTTTGTACGGGCAAGGAGATCGCCTACTTCGTGAAGATCTACCCTAGTGAGGCAAGTGCTTCGTGGGCGATGGCCATGGTGGGATAGACAAGGTTGCTTCTTCATGGACCCTTCATGGGTGGAGCCCTCCGTGGACTCGCGCAACCGTTATCCTTCATGGGTTGAAGTCTCCATCAACGTGGATGTATGATAGCACCACCTATCGAAACCACGCCAAAAATCTCCGTGTCTACATTGCGTTTGCTCCCTCCAAACTCCTCCCTTTACCTTCATGTGCAATGTTTTACATTCCGCTGCTATACTCTTAGACTTGCATGTGTAGGCTGATTGCTTGACTTGTGCTAAGTTGCTAAAATCTGCCAAGACTTAAAATTGGGAAAAGGCTAGATTTTTATTTGGTCAACTACTCTAATCACCCCCTCTAGACATACTTTCGATCCTACAAGTGGTATCAAAGCTTTGGTCTCCATTTGCCTTGATTTCCATAGCTTTGGTGATCATAGCCTTGGTTTCACAACCTAGGAGAGTATGGCATCTAGCGAGGGAAATTACCACCGTAGATGTCCTTACTTTGATGGTACTAATTTTGCTAGTTGGAAGCATAAGATGAAAATGCATATTTTTGGACATAACCCCGCCGTTTGGGCTATTGTGTGTATTGTCTTGCAAGGTGAATTCTTTGATGGGAGAGAACTGAATCATGAAGCTACAGCGGAAGAGTTGAAGATGCTGCAATACAATGCTCAAGCTTGCGATATCCTCTTCAACGGACTGTGCCCCAAAGAATTCAATAAAATCAGCCGTCTTGAGAATGCAAAGGAAATTTGGGATACTTTGATTGATATGCCTGAGGGTACCGACTCCGTCAAGGAATCCAAATTGGATGTGCTTCAAAGTCAACTTGACAAGTTCAAAATGAAGGATGGTGAAGGTGTCACTGAAATGTACTCTAGGCTTGCTCTCATCACAAATGAGATTGCCGGCTTAGGAAGTGAAGAGATGACCGATAGATTCATTATCAAGAAGATCCTGAGATCCTTAGATGGAAAATATGATACCATGTGCACATTGATCCAAATGATGCCCAACTACAAAGATCTCAAACCAACGGAAGTAATTGGAAGAATTGTTGCTCCTGAGATGTCACTCAAGGATAAGGAAGAGCTTCACAACAAGACAAGTGGTGCTTACCAAGTGTCATGTGATGCTCCTACATGATCAATTGAGAAACAAGCCTTCAATGAATAATTGAGCTTAATGGTGAAGAACTCCAACAAGTTCTACAATAGTAGAAGCAAAGAAAGAAGTTCCAAGTCAAGGTCCTACAATGACAAAAGATCTTCTAGTCGTGAGCGAAATTGCTATAGTTGTGGAAGACCGGACACTACTCCAATGAGTGTACGCCCCCCTACAAAAGAAGGGAAGATTCACCCAAAACGAGAAGTAGAAGAGAAGAATCACCTCCAAGAGAGAGAAGGAGTAGAGATGATCGTTATGAACGTAGAACCTCTCGCAGAAGCAAGGATTTAGAAAGGAAGGACAATTCATCTAGGAGCTATGCAAAACAAAGACATCAAGCTCATCTTGGTGAATGGGTATCCGGTTCCGACTCCGACAATCACTCCGACAGAAGTTATCACTCCAACTCCGTATATACTCAAGATCAAGGTGTTGCCGGTCTAGCACTTGTGTCAACCAACTCCTCGTATTCTCGAGGCATAAAACTCCTCGGCCAAGACATGGCCACTTTGGGAAAATGTATGGATGACTTGTTGTGTTGGGGATTGTTGCATGGAAAACATTTTTTTCTATGAGATAACTGTTGGGGAACGTAGCAATTTCAAAAAAATTCCTATGCACACGCAAGATCATGGTAATGCACAGCAACGAGAGGGGAGAGTGTGTCCACGTACCCTCGTAGACCGAAAGCAGAAGCATTAGCACAACGCGGTTGATGTAGTCGTCCGTCTTCACGATCTGACTGATCAAGTACCGAACGCACAACACCTCCGAGTTCAGCACACGTTCAGCTCGATGATGTCCCTCTAACTCTGATCCAGCCGAGTGTCGAGGGAGATTTTCGTCAGCACGACGGCGTGGTGACGATGTTGATGTTCTACTAACGCAGGGCTTCGCCTAAGCACCGCTACAGTATTATCGAGGTGGACTATGGTGGAGGGGGGCACCGCACACGGCTAAGAGATCAAGAGATCAATTGTTGTCTCTTTGGGGTGCCCCCTGCCCCCGTATATAAAGGAGTTGAAGAGGGGGAGGGCCGGCCCTCCCTATGGCGCGCCCTAGGGGAGTCCTACTTCCACCGGAAGTAGGATTCCCCCTTTCCTAGTAGAACCAGGAGCCCTTCCAAGTATTAGGAGTAGGAGGGAAGGAAAGGGAAGGGAAAAGGAGAAGGAAGGAAGGAGGCGCCCCCCTCCCTAGTCCAATTCGGACCAGCCCATGGGGAGGGATGCGGCCACCCTTTGATGCCTTTCTCTCCTTTCCCGTATGGCCCATTAAGGCCCAATACGAATTCCCGTAACTCCCCGGTACTCCCGAGAATACCCGAATCACTCGGAACCTTTCCGATGTCTGAATATAGTCGTCCAATATATCGATCTTTACGTCTCGACCATTTCGAGACTCCTTGTCATGTCCCCGATCTCATCCGGGACTCCGAACTCCTTCGGTACATCAAAACACATAAACTCATAATATAACCGTCATCGAACTTTAAGCGTGCGGACCCTACGGGTTCGAGAACTATGTAGACATGACCGATACACATCTCCGGTCAATAATCAATAGCGGAACTTGGATGCTCATATTGGCTCCTACATATTCTACGAAGATCTTTATCGGTCTAACCGCATAACAACATACGTTGTTCCCTTTGTCATCGGTATGTTACTTGCCCGAGATTCAATCGTCGGTATCTCAATACCTAGTTCAATCTCGTTACCGGCAAGTCTCTTTACTCGTTCTGTAATACATCATCCCGCAACTAACTCATTAGTTGCAATGCTTGCATGGCTTATAGTGATGTGCATTACTGAGTGGGCCCAGAGATACCTCTCCGACAATCGGAGTGACAAATCCTAATCTCGAAATACGCCAACCCAACAAGTTCCTTCGGAGACACCTGTAGAGCACCTTTATAATCACCCAGTTACGTTGTGACGTTTGGTGGCACATAAAGTGTTCCTCCGGTAAACGGGAGTTTCATAATCTCATATTCATAGGAACATGTATAAGTCATGAAGAAAGCAATAGCAACAAACTAAACGATCGTGTGCTAAGCTAACGGCATGGGTCAAGTCAATCACATCATTCTCCTAATGATGTGATCCCGTTAATCAAATGACAACTCATGTCTATGGTTAGGAAACATAACCATCCTTGATCAACGAGCTAGTCAAGTAGAGGCATACTAGTGACACTCTGTTTGTCTATGTATTCACACATGTATTATGTTTCCGGTTAATACAATTCTAGCATGAATAATAAAAATTTATCATGATATAAGGAAATAAATAATAACTTTATTATTTCCTCTAGGGCATATTTCCTTCAGTCTCCCACTTGCACTAGAGTCAATAATCTAGTTCACATCGCCATGTGATTTAATACCAATAGTTCACATCACCATGTGATTAACACCCATAGTTCACATCGACATGTGACCAACACCCAAAGGGTTTACTAGAGTCAATAATGTAGTTCACATCGCTATGTGATTAACACCCAAAGAGTACTAAGGTGTGATCATGTTTTGCTTGTGAGAGAAGTTTAGTCAACGAGTCTGCCACATTCAGATCCGTATTTTGCAAATTTCTATGTCAACAATGCTCTGCACGGAGCTACTCTAGCTAATTGCTCCCACTTTCAATATGTATCCAGATTGAGATTTAGAGTCATCTGGATCAGTGTCAAAATTTTCATCGACGTAACCCTTTACGACGAACCTTTTTGTCACCTCCATAATCGAGAAACATATCCTTATTCCACTAAGGATAATTTTGACCAATGTCCAGTGATCTACTCCTAGATCACTATTGTACTCCCTTGCTAAACACAGTGTAGGGTATACAATAGATCTGGTACACAGCATGGCATACTTTATATAACCTATGGCTGAGGCATAGGGAATGACTTTCATTCTCTCTCTATCTTCTGCCGTGGTCGGGTTTTGAGTCTTACTCAACTTCACACCTTGTAACACTGGCAAGAACTCCTTCTTTGCCTGTTCCATTTTGAACTACTTCAAAATCTTGTCAAGGTATGTACTCATTGAAAAACTTATCAAGCGTCTTGATCTATCTCTATAGATCTTGATGCTCAATATGTAAGCAGCTTCACCGAGGTATTTCTTTGAAAAACTCCTTTCAAACATTCCTTTATGCTTTGCAGAATAATTCTACATTATCTCCGATCAACAATATGTCATTCACATATACTTATCAGAAATGTTGTAGTGCTCCCACTCACTTTCTTGTAAATACAGGCTTCACCGCAAGTCTGTATAAAACTATATGCTTTGATCAACTTATCAAAGCATATATTCCAACTCCGAGATGCTTGCACCAGTCCATAGATGGATCGCTGGAGCTTGCATATTTTGTTAGCACCTTTAGGATTAACAAAACCTTCCGGTTGCATCATATACAACTCTTCTTCCAGAAATCCATTCAAGAATGCAGTTTTGACATCCATCTACCAAATTTCATAATCATAAAAAGTGGCAATTGCTAACATGATTCGAACAGACTTAAGCATAGATACGAGTGAGAAACTCTCATCGTAGTCAACACCTTAAACTTGTCAAAAACCTTTTTGTGACAATTCTAGCTTTGTAGATAGTAACACTACTATCAGCGTCCGTCTTCCTCTTGAAGATCCATTTAATCTCAATGGCTCGCCGATCAATGGGCAAGTCAATTAAAGTCCATACTTTGTTCTCATACATGGATCTCATCTCAGATTTCGTGGCCTCAAGCCATTTCGCGGAATCTGGGCTCATCATCGCTTCCTCATAGTTCGTAGGCTCGTCATGGTCAAGTAACATGACCTCCAGAACAGGATTACCGTACCACTCTGGTGCGGATCTCACTCTGGTCTACGAGGTTCGGTAGTAACTTGATCTGAAGTTACATGATCATCATCATTAGCTTCCTCACTAATTGGTGTAGTAGTCACAGGAACAGATTTCTGTGATGAACTACTTTCCAATAAGGGAGCAGGTACAGTTACCTCATCAAGTTCTACTTTCCTCCCACTCACTTCTTTCAAGAGAAACTCCTTCTCTAGAAAGGATCCATTCTCAGCAATGAATAACTTGCCTTCGGATCTGTGATAGAAGGTGTACCCAACATTTTCTTTTGGGTATCCTATGAAGATGCACTTCTCCGATTTGGGTTTGAGCTTATCAGGTTGAAACTTTTTCACATAAGCATTGCAATCTCAAACTTTATGAAACGACAGCTTAGGTTTCTTGCCAAACCATAGTTTATATGGTGTCGTCTCAACGGATTTAGATGGTGCCCTATTTAATGTGAATGTAGCTGTCTCTAATGCATAACCCCAAAATGATAGTGGTAAATCGGTAAGAGACATCATAGATCGCACCATATCTAATAAAGTACGGTTACGACGTTCGGACACACCATTACACTGTGGTGTTCCAGGTGGCGTGAGTAGTGAAACTATTTCACATTGTTTTAACTGAAGGCCAAACTCGTAACTCAAATATTTTACTTCTGCGATCATATCGTAGAAACTTTTTTTTCTTGTTACGATGATTCTCCACTTCACTCTGAAATTCTTTGAACTTTTCAAATGTTTCAGACTTGTGTTTCATCAAGTAGATATACTCATATCTGCTCAAATCACCTATGAACATCAGAAAATAATGATACCTGCCGCGAGCTTGAATATTCATCGGACCACATATATCAGTATGCATGATTTCCAACAAATCTGTTGCTTGCTGCATTGTTCCGGAGAACGGAGTCTTAGTCATCTTGCCCATGAGGCATGGTTTGCAAGCATCAACTGATTCATAATCAAGTGATTCCAAAAGTCCATCAGCATGGAGTTTCTTCATGCGCTTTACACCAATATGACCTAAACGGCAGTGCCACAAATAAGTTGCACTATCATTATTAACTTTGCATCTTTTGGCTTCAATATTATAAAAATGTGTATCACCATGATCGAGATTCAACAAACCATTTTCATTGGGTGTATGACCATAGAAGGTTTTATTCATGTAAACAGAACAACAATTTATTCACTTACTTAAATGAATAACCGTATTGCAATAAACATGATCAAATCATATTCATGCTCAACACAAACACCAAATAACACTTATTTAGGTTCAACACTAATCCTGAAAGTATAGGGAGTGTGCGATGATGATCATATCAATCTTGGAACCACTTCCAATACACATCGTCACTTCACCCTTAACTAGTCTCTGTTCATTCTGCAACTCCCGTTTCGAGTTACTACTCTTAGCAACTGAACCAGTCTCAAATACCGAGGGGTTGCTACGAACACTAGTAAAATACACATCAATAATCTGTATATCAAATATACCTTTGTTCACTTTGCCATCCTTCTTTTCCGCCAAATACTTGGGGTAGTTCCGCTTCCAGTGACCAGTCCCTTTGCAGTAGAAGCACTTAGTCTCAGGCTTAGGACCAGACTTGGGCTTCTTCACTTGAGCAGCAACTTGCTTGCCGTTCTTCTTGAAGTTCCCTTTCTTTCCCTTTGCCCTTTTCTTGAAACTAGTGGTCTTGTTAATCATCAACACTTGATGCTCTTTCTTGATTTCTACCTTCATTGATTTCATCATCATGAAAAGCTCGGGAATCGTTTTCATCATCCCTTGCATACTATAGTTCATCACGAAGTTCTACTAACTTGGTGATGGTGACTAGAGAATTCTGTCAATCACTATCTTATCTGGAAGATTAACTCCCACTTGATTCAAGCGATTCTAGTACCCAGACAATTTGAGCACATGCTCACTGCTTGAGCTATTCTCCTCCATCTTTTAGCTATAGAACTTGTTGGAGACTTCAAATCTCTCAACTCGGGTATTTTCTTGAAATATTAACTTCAACTCCTGGAACATCTCATATGGTCCATGACGTTCAAAACGTCTTTGAAGTCCCGATTCTAAGCCGTTTAAGCATGGTGCACTAAACTATCAAGTAGTCATCATATTGATCTAGCCAAATGTTCATAACGTGTGCATCTGCTCCTGCAATAGGTCTGTCACCTAGCGGTGCATTAAGGACATAATTCTTCTGTGCAGCAATGAGGATAATCCTCAGATCATGGATCCAATCCGCATCATTGCTACTAACATCTTTCAACTTAATTTTCTCTAGGAACATATCAAAAATAAAACAGGGGAGCGAAACGCGAGCAATTGATCTACAACATAGATATGCTAATACTACCAGGACTAAGTTCATGATAAATTAAAGTTCAATTAATCATATTACTTAAGAACTCCCACTTAGACAGACATCCCTCTAATAATCTTCTAAGTGAACACGTGATCCATATCAACTAAACCATGTCCGATCATAACGTGTGATGGAGTAGTTTCAATGGTGAACATCACTATGTTGATCATATCTACTATATGATTCACGCTCGACCTTTCGGTCTCCGTGTTCCGAGGCCATATCTGTTATATGCTAGGCTCGTCAAGTTTAACCTGAGTATTCCATGTGTGCAACTGTTTTGCACCCGTTGTATTTGAACGTAGAGCCTATCACACCCGATCATCACGTGGTGTCTCAGCACGAAGAACTTTCACAATGGAGCATACTCAGGGAGAACACTTGTACCTTGATAATTAGTGAGAGATCATCTTATAAAGCTACCGTTGAACTAAGCAAAATAAGATGTATAAAAGATAAACATCACATGCAATCAAAATATGTGACATGATATGGCCATCATCATCTTGTGCCTTTGATCTCCATCTCCAAAGCATCGTCATGATCTCCGTCGTCACCGGCATGACACCATGATCTCCATCATCTTGATCTATATCAATGTTTCGTCACATGGTTGTCTCACCAACAATTGCTCTTGCAACTATTGCTATCGCATAGCGATAAAGTAAAGCAATTATTTGGCGCTTGCATCTTATGCAATAAAGAGACAACCATAAGGCTTCTGCCAGTAGTCGATAACTTCAACAAAACATGATCATCTTATACAACAACTTATATCTCATCACGTCTTGACCATATCACATCACAACATGCCCTGCAAAAACAAGTTAGACGTCCTCTACTTTGTTGTTGCAAGTTTTACGTGGCTGCTACGGGCTTAGCAAGAACCGTTCTTACCTACGCATCAAAACCACAACGATAGTTTGTCAAGTTGGTGCTATTTTAACCTTCTCAAGGACCGGGCGTAGCCACACTCGGTTCAACTAATGTTGGAGAAACTGACACCCGCTAGTCACCTGTGTGCATAGCACGGCGGTAAAACCAGTCTCGCGTAAGCGTACGCGTAATGTCGGTCCGGGCCGCTTCATCCAACAATACCGCCAAACCAAAGTGTGACATGCTGGTAAGCAATATGACTTATATTGCCCACAACTCACTTGTGTTCTACTCGTGCATATTACATCAACGCATGTAACCTGGCTCGGATGCCACTGTTGGGGAACGTAGCAATTTCAAAAAAATTCCTACGCACACGCAAGATCATGGTGATGCACAGCAACAAGAGGGGAGAGTGTGTTCACGTACCCTCGTAGACCGATAGCGGAAGAATTAGCACAACGCGGTTGATGTAGTCGTACGTCCTCACGATCCGACCGATCAAGTACCGAACGCACGGCACCTCCGAGTTCAGCACACGTTCAGCTCGATGACGTCCCTCTAACTCCGATCCAGCCGAGTGTCAAGGGAGATTTTTGTCAGCACAACAGCGTGGTGACGATGTTGATGTTCTACCAACGCAGGGTTTCGCCTAAGCACCACTACAGTATTATCTAGGTGGACTATGGTGGAGGGGGGCACCGCACACGGCTAAGAGATCAAGAGATCAATTGTTGTCTCTTTGGGGTGCCCCCTGCCCCCGTATATAAAGGAGTGGAAGAGGGGGAGGGCCGACCCTCTCTATGGCGCGCCCTAGGGGAGTCCTACTTCCACCAGGAGTAGGATTCCCCCTTTCCTAGTAGAACTAGGAGCCCTTCCAAGTATTAGGAGTAGGAGGGAAGGAAAGGGAAGGGAAAAGGAGAAGGAAGGAAGGCCCCCCCCCCTCCCTAGTCCAATTCGGACCAGCCCATGGGGAGGGGTGCGGCCACCCTTTGAGGCCTTTCTCTCCTTTCCCGTATGGCCCATTAAGGCCCAATACGAATTCCCGTAACTCCCCGGTACTCCCGAAAATACCCGAATCACTCGGAACCTTTCCGATGTCCGAATATAGTCATCCAATATATCGATCTTTACGTCTCGACCATTTCGAGACTCCTCGTCATGTCCCCGATCTCATCCGGGACTCCGAACTCCTTCGGTACATCAAAACACATAAACTCATAATATAACCGTCATCGAACTTTAAGCGTGCGGACCCTACGGGTTCGAGAACTATGTAGACATGACCGATACACATCTCCGGTCAATAACCAATAACGGAACCTGGATGCTCATATTGGCTCCTACATATTCTACGAAGATCTTTATCGGTCTAACCGCATAACAACATATGTTGTTCCCTTTGTCATCGGTATGTTACTTGCCCGAGATTCGATCGTCGGTATCTCAATACCTAGTTCAATCTCGTTACCGGCAAGTCTCTTTACTCATTCCGTAATACACCATTCCGCAACTAACTCATTAGTTGCAATGCTTGCATGGCTTATAGTGATGTGCATTACTGAGTGGGCCCAGAGATACCTCTCCGACAATCGGAGTGACAAATCCTAATCTCGAAATACGCCAACCCAACAGGTACCTTCGGAGACACCTGTAGAGCACCTTTATAATCACCCAGTTACGTTGTGACGTTTGGTGGCACACAAAGTGTTCCTCCGGTAAACGGGAGTTGCATAATCTCATATTCATAGGAACATGTATAAGTCATGAAGAAAGCAATAGCAACAAACTAAACGATCGTGTGCTAAGCTAACGGAATGGGTCAAGTCAATCACATCATTCTCCTAATGATGTGATCCCGTTAATCAAATGACAACTCATGTCTATGGTTAGGAAACATAACCATCTTTGATCAACGAGCTAGTCAAGTAGAGGCATAGTAGTGACACTCTGTTTGTCTATGTATTCACACATGTATTATGTTTCCGGTTAATACAATTCTAGCATGAATAATAAACATTTATCATGATATAAGGAAATAAATAATAACTTTATTATTGCCTCTAGGGCATATTTCCTTCAATAACAAATTCACCCAAGTTCTAATCTACTAGATGCTAGCAACGAGTGCGAGTAAGTCTACATACCCTTGTAGACCGAGAGCGGAAATATTCAACGAATGTGGTTGATGTTGTTGTACTTTCTTCATGATCCAATTCGATCAAGCACTGCACGAACGACACCTCCGAGATATGCACATGTATGGCACGGTGACATCTCCTCCTTATTGATTCAGCAAGCAAGAGGGAGAAGTAGATGGGATCTAGGCCAGCACGACAATGTGGTGGTGGTGTTTGGGGTGGAGCTCCAGCAGGGCTTCACCAAGCGGTTGCGGAGGACAAGGGAGGAGTAGCAGGGGAGACGCCAAGGGTTTGAGATGGGGCTGCCCCGCCTCCCCTCTTTATATAGGCATTGGGGCGGGGGTAGGAGGCTTGCCCTCCAAGCCCCTAAGGTCGGCGGCCAAGGGGGGACTTTCCCCCAAGTCTTCCCTCCCCTTCCTATTTGTAAGTGCATCTAGTGCCCCTTAGTGATTTTGGTGTATTGAAGACTTATAGGTTAAGAGACTAATGTGTTTGTGAGTGTACACAAGTCTTATAAGTCTCTGAGGAGTTTGATATATCTGATGAAAGTCGACCTCTAAAAATGAATCTATTCATCTGAAGACTTTGAAAATGAGGAAATTGGTGTGACCTTGAATATATTGATATTGATGTGAGGACTATGAAGTGTGAAGACTTTTGTTTTCGTAGTTTCGTTTTCCTTTCTTGAGTCATAGGTAACACCGTACTGTTAAAGGGGGTCGAGGTAATAGTAAGGAAAATTTTTCCATGTGATGCTCATCTCAAAGCCTACACATACCCAATCCTTTGAGTGAAGCCTTTGGAAATCTCATACAGTTCAGTCAATTTATTCAGTGAGAGAGACGAAGATCTTTTGGTTTTTGAGGAATTTGTTCTGAATGAGGAGTTAGGAATTCGCCAGTGCGAATTGCCTATAGTGAGGATCATGATAGCCCTGAGGAATTTGAGATCTCAAATTTCCGACCATTGTTGTGCTTCGCGCCAGCTATCCCAAATATCTTATCCACATAACGGTCATATCACTAGGGGCATTTATGTCTTATCATGTCGGGCTGCTCCTTGGCTATAAATAGCCGCCCCCCTCAACCACTACCTGGTTGTCTGCTCTAAGAGAAACTGACACTTGTCATTTAGAGCATCCCATCCTTCGAGGACTTTGAGAGAAAATCATGAGTGAGGAAAACCCAAAACCCCAACACCTACAACCCAAAGTGATCGAGCATCACTAAAGAGATTGTTCCTAGCTGCTCCGAGAGAAACTGACACTTTTTATTTAGAGCATCCCATCCTCTGAGGACTTTGAGAGAAAATCATGAGTGAGGAAAAACCCAAAACCCCAACACCTACAACCCAAAGTGATTGAGCATCACTGAAGAGATTGTTCCTGTGTGAAATCGACGCTTGTTACCTTTGAAGGCTGTGCATCTTCCAGATGGTTAGGCATCATGGTCTAGAGCATCCAAGAAGAATTATGGATCACCGAGTGACCAAGTCTGTGAAGGTTTGGAAGTCACCTTGAAGACTTACCACGAGTGATTGGGCGAGGTCTGTGTGACCTTAGCTCAAGGAGAATATGGTACGGACTGTGTGTCCTTTGGTTTAAATGCTAAGCCTCTCCAACCAGACATACAACTGTCACAACAGTTGGAACTGGTCTACCAAATCACCGTCTTCATCGAGCTAGTGGTTCTATTTCCTCAACCCTTTCATTTCCTCGCTTATGTGTTGATGAAATTGATCGTTACTGTTTGAAGACTTTGACTGAAGACTTTCTCAATTTCCTCAATCCTATTTCTTCATTCACATTGTCTTCTGCCTACTTATCCTGTTTACACGCTACATGTGCTCTGTGTATGTTTCATTTCATCATGATGACTATGCTGATGTCTTGTTATGCATGCACCTGAGTACTTATTCCGCTGCTTGTATTTTGTCACTTAGCAAATTCCTCAAGTAGTAATTCCTCAGTGATGAATTTGTAAAAATCGCCTATTCACCCCCCTCTAGTGAATATAACGCACTTTCAATTGGTATCAGTGCAAGGTACTCCCTTGTTCTATGTGATTTTGGTTTAACCACATGGAGTTCTAGTTATGGTGACCGCATGTATGAAGAAAGTGTCCGCTGCATGCCCCATCTTTGATGGTCACGATTATCCCAAGTCGAAGGCCATGATGAGGAACCGGCTCATGGCGATGAACAGTGAGTTGTGAACCATCACTGAGATTGGTCTTACCGATCGATGCAAGATGGCGCATGTTGATGACATTTGCAAGTATACTCAGCTGGATACTTTGGCGAGGGATATCATCTGCTCCTGCTTATCCAGATGAGTTCGAACACATTATGCATCTTTGTAATGCCAAGCTTATATGGGACCGGATCTCTGATGTCTATGAAGGTCATCGAACCTGTCAGGACCCATGGTTCCTCGAGTTCAAGGAGTCACTCAAAACGATGACTTTTGAACCTGATTCATCTTCTTCAGCATCATGTCTCATGGCAAAAGGTGCCAAGGTACTCGAGTATCTTTCCTCCTCTGAATATAGTGAAGATGAATCTGATGATGATCTCAAACCTAGCTATTCCAAACTTGCTAATATTGCCATGAAACAACAAAAAGCTTTGGGAAGGATTCAGAATTTGCTAGACAAAAGCGATGACCTGTTGGGTGAGGAAATGGATCAAACTCAAACTGATGATCTTAAACAACTTCAGTCCAAGTTTGATAACCTTCAAGGTTGTCATGAAACTCTCTTAGCCGATCATGAGAAGCTTCTTATGAATTTTTTCAAAGAAAGCAAGATCTTGAGAAACTAAGGGTGAGTCACGATGATCTTCAGAGGGAATATGATTCCTTTCTTGCTCAACATATTAGCTCCGCCTAGGAAGAATTCATTCCACCATGTTTGAAATGCATTGAACGTGAATCTGCTAATTTTTTGCCTGAAAGTTTAAATGCTTCTATTGCTGCAACTTCTTCAACTATTTCTGTGGTCACAAATTCCTCATCTGAGGATACCACATGTATCACTGACGAAAATGTAGGGTTGAAGGAATTGTATGTGAAAAGCATGTACAAAAGCCTCAAAGGGCATCAAGCTCTTTGTGATGTGCTTAAAAAGAAGATCCTGAACAAGAACCCTAGGAAAGAGGGTATTGCCTTTGAGGGGAAACTCAATGCTGATGGGACCTACTGGAAACCTGAGCAATACCCCAAAACCTCATGGGTTGCTGCAAAAGGACCTCCCGTAGACCCATGTACTTTATGTGGTTTTATATGTGAATCTTCATATTCATCTGATGAGTCCTTTGACTCCAACTATAAACTGTTCAAAAATAAGAATGGTGAAGTATTTGCCAGATATGTTGGAACTAACTGTAGGAACGGTCCACCTATGAAGAAAATCTGGGTTCCCAAAAGGTGTCTTGAAAGTCTTCAGGTGAATCACAACACCACCAATGAAGAATAGGAACCCCAGATCAAATTCTTCATATGCACCAAAGTCTTCATATGGATCCAAGTCCTCACATGGATCAAATTCCTCATATGGATCCAAGTCCTCATATGGATCAAATTCCTCATATTATCATCATCATGCTAATGGTTTTGTTTCGCAGGGAAAATATAAGGGTCATGAATATGTGCATTATTCTTCAAATCATTATGTTCATAAGTCCTCGAAGAATTTCTCTACTTATTCATATGCATACTCTAACCCCTCTTTTGTGAAACGACATGCACTGGCTTCAATGCCACCTTTCTCATATGGAGCTCGCAGAATGATGAACTCTTTGCCACCCCTCCAGATGTGGATGGTGAAGAAAAAGAACTAATCTCTTATGCAGGGTCAGGTCTCCAAACGAACTTAAAATGTCTGAAGAATTTGCTGGAGACCTGACAGCTTTTGAAAGGACGCAAGCTAATCATGAAGAAATGAATTACTCATTTCTCACATCCTTATATTGATATATCTGTTGCACTACTTCATGAAATTCTAACTGACGAATTTGATGTCATATTCTTCAATCTGAAGTATATGAGTTCGTAAGATGCACTAATTTGTCTGCAGGATGAATCTCTCAAAGCTACTGAGTGGGTCCTCGATAGTGGATGTACAAATCACATGACTGGTGACAAGAACTTACTCATGGACTTTGCTCTATCTCCATCGCGTCTGAAGCATATCACCTACGCTGACAAATGAAAAAAGCAAGGTATTGGGTCTAGGTAGGGTTGCAATATCAAAGGATCGACACATGGACAAATTCATGATTGTCGAGTCCCTCGGATTCAACCTCATGTCTATCTCAATGCTTTGTGATCTTGATATGGTTGTCATCTTTGGAAAATATCGTTGCATAGTACTCATGGAATCTGACAAATCCAAAGTCTTCGAAGGCTTTAGGAGAGGAGACTTGTATATTGTTGATCTCTCTGCAGGACCACATACTGCCACATGTCTACTTGCAAAAGCTTCAGAAGGCTGGCTATGGCATCGAAAAATGGGTCATGTTGGCATGAGGGACTTGCACACGCTTGTGAAGAAGAAGCACGACATCAGCATCGAGGGTGTCAAATTCCTCAAAGATCATCTTTGTGGGACTTGTGAGTCTAGAAAGATGACCGGATCCAAGCATCCCTCGAAGACTATCATGACTACCACTCGCCCTTTTGAATTGCTTCACATGGACCTATTTGGCCCTACTCATTATGCCACACTAACAAATGTAGCATCATTATATGGCTTTGTTATTGTTGATGATTATTCTCGTTGCACCTGACTGCATATCATTATGTACAAAACTGAAGTGCAGGAAGTCTTCAAACGATTTTTCTCAATGGCCTTAAAGAATTTTGGTGTGAAGATCAAGCATACCAGGAGTGACAATGGGACTGAGTTCAAGAACACTGGTCTTGATGACTATCTTGATGAACTTGGTATTAGTCATGAGTTATCTGCCCCATACACTCCTCAGCAGAATGGCGTTGTGGAGCGCAAGAACATGACTCTAGTTGAATGGCTCGCACCATGCTTGATGAATACAAGACGCCTCGTCGCTTCTGGCCTGAGGCTATTGATACTGCGTGCCACATCATCAATAGGGTATATCTTCCCAAATTCTTCAAGAAGACCTCATATAAGTGTTGGAAATATGCCCTAGAGGCAATAATAAAATGATTATTATATTTCCTTGTTCATGATAATTGTCTATATTCATGCTATAATTGTATTATCCGGAAATCGTAATACATGTGTGAATACATAGACCACAATGTGTCCCTAGTGAGCCTCTAGTTGACTAGCTCGTTGATCAACAGATAGTCATGGTTTCCTAGCTATGGACATGGGGATGTCATTGATCACGGGATCACATCATTAGGAGAATGATGTGATGGACAAGACCCAAACCTAAGCATAGCACAAAGATCGTGTAGTTCGTTTGCTGTAGCTTTTCTGGATGTCAAGTATCATTTCCTTAGACCATGAGATTGTGCAACTCCCGGATACCGTAGGAGTGCCTTGGGTGTGCCAAACGTCACAACATAACTGGGTGACTATAAAGGTACATTACAGGTATCTCCGAAAGTGTCTGTTGGGTTGGCACGAATCGAGACTGGGATTTATCACTCCGTATGACGGAGAGGTATCTCTAGACCCACTCGGTAATGCATCATCATAATGAGCTCAATGTGATCAAGTGGTTGATCACGGGATCATGCATTACGGTACGAGTAAAGTGACTTGCCGGTAACGAGACTGAACAAGGTATTGGGATACCGACGATCAAGTCTCGGGCAAGTAACGTACCGATTGACAAAGGGAATTGAGTACGGGATTGATTAGGTCCTCGACATTGTGGTTCATCTGATGAGATCATCGAGGAGCATGTGGGAGCCAACATGGGTATCCAGATCTCGCTGTTGGTTATTGACCAGAGAGTCGTCTCGGTCATGTCTGCTTGTCTCCCGAACCCGTAGGGTCTACACACTTAAGGTTCGGTGACGCTAGGGTTGTATAGATATGAGTATGCAGTAATCCAAAAGTTGTTCGGAGTCCCGGATGAGATCCTAGACGTCACGAGGAGTTCTGGAATTGTCCGGAGGTGAAGAATTATATATAGGAAGTGTAGTTTTGGCCATCAGGAAAGTTTCGGGGTCACCGGTATTGTACCGGGACCACCGGATGGGTCCCGGGGGTCCACCGGGTGGGGCCACCCATCCTGGAGGGCCCCGTGGGCTGAAGTGGGGAGGGGAACCAGCCCATAGTGGGCTGGTGCACCCTCCACTTGGGCCCCCCATGCGCCTAGGGTTGGGAACCCTTGGGGAGGCGGCGCCTCCACTTGCCTTGGGGGGTACTCCACCCCTTGGCCGCCGCCCCCCTAGGAGATCCCATCTCCTAGGGCCGCCGCCCCCCTAGGAGATCCCATCTCCTAGGGCCGGTGCACCCCCCTAGGGGGCCTATATAAAGGGGGGAGGGAGGGCAGCCGCACCTCAAGCCTTGGCGCCTCCCTCTCCCCTGCTACACCTCTCCCTCTCGCAGAAGCTCGGCGAAGCCCTGCTGCGATCACTGCTGCATCCACCACCACGCCATCGTGCTGCTGGATCTTCATCAACCTCTCCTTCCCCCTTGCTGGATCAAGAAGGAGGAGACGTCATCCGCTCCGTACGTGTGTTGAACGCGGAGGTGCCATCCGTTCGGCACTTGGTCATCGGTGATTTGGATCACGGCGAGTACGACTCCATCATCCCGTTCTCTTGAACGCTTTCGCTCGCGATCTACATGGGTATGTAGATGCACTCTCCTCTCGTTGCTAGTTGACTCCATAGATTGATCTTGGTGAAACGTAGGAATTTTTTTTTGTTTTCTGCTACGATCCCCAACAGTGGCATCATGAGCTAGGTCTATGCATAGTTACTATGCACGAGTAGAACACAAAGTAGTGGTGGGCGTCGATATTGTCAATTTGCTTGCCGTTACTAGTCTTATCTTGATTCGGCGGCATCGTGGGATGAAGCGGCCCAGACCAACCTTACACGTACGCTTACGTGAGACCGGTTCCACCGATTGACATGCACTAGTTGCATAAGGTGGCTGGCGGGTGTCTGTCTCTCCCACTTTAGTAGGATCGGATTCGATGAACAGGGTCCTTATGAAGGGTAAATAGAAATTGGCAATTCACGTTGTGGTTTTGGCGTAGGTAAGAAAAGTTCTTTCTAGAAACCTATAGCGTCCATGTAAAAACTTGCAACAACAATTAGAGGACGTCTAACTTGTTTTTGCAGCAAGTGTTTTGTGATGTGATATGGCCAAAAGTTGTGATGAATGATGAATGATATATGTGATGTATGAGATTGATCATGTTCTTGTAATAGGGATCACGACTTGCATGTCGATGAGTATGACAACCGGCAGGAGCCATAGGAGTTGTCTTTATTTATTTATGACCTGGGTGTCAACATAAACGTCATGTAATTACTTTACTTTATTTCTAAAGCGTTAGCCATAGTAGTAGAAGTAATAGTTGGTGAGCAACTTCATGGAGACACGATGATGGAGATCATGATGATGGAGATCATGGTGTCATGCCGGTGACAAGATGATCATGGAGCCCCAAGATGGAGATCAAAGGAGCTATATGATATTGGCCATATCATGTCACTATTATTTGATTGCATCTGATGTTTATCATGTTTTTGCATCTTGTTTACTTAGAACGACGGTAGTAAATAAGATGATCCCTCATAATAATTTCAAGAAAGTGTTCCCCCTAACGGTGCGCCGTTGCGATAGTTTGTTGTTTCGAAGCACCACGTGATGATCGGGTGTGATAGATTCCAACGTTCACATACAACAGGTGTAAGAAAGATTTACACACGCAATACACTTAGGTTGACTTGACGAGCCTAGCATGTACAGACATGGCCTCGGAACACAGAAGACCGAAAGGTCGAGCATGAGTCGTATAGAAGATACTATCAACATGAAGATGTTCACCGATGTTGACTAGTCCGTATCACGTGATGATCGGACACGGCCTAGTCAACTTGGATCATGTTATACTTAGATGACTGGAGGGATGTCTATCTAAGTGGGATTTCATTGAATAATTTGATTAGATGAACTTAATTATCATGAACTTAGTCTAAAATCTTTACAATATGTCTTGTAGATCAAATGGCCAACATTGTCCTCAACTTCAACGCGTTCCTAGAGAAAACCAAGCTGAAAGACGATGGCAACAACTATACGGACTGGGTCCGGAACCTGAGGATCATCCTCATAGCTGCCAAGAAAGATTATGTCCTAGAAGCACCGCTAGGTGACGCACCCGTCCCACAGAACCAAGACGTTATGAACGCTTGGTAGACACGTGCTGATGATTACTCCCTCGTTCAGTGTGGCATGCTTTACAGCTTAGAACCGGGGCTCCAAAAACGTTTTGAGCGACACGGAGCATATGAGATGTTCGAAGAGCTGAAAATGGTTTTCCAAGCTCATGCCCGGGTCGAGAGATATGAAGTCTCCGACAAGTTCTTCAGCTGTAAGATGGAGGAAAATAGTTCTGTCAGTGAGCACATACTCAAAATGTCTAGGTTGCATAACCTCTTGACTCAGCTGGGAGTTAATCTCCCGGATGACGCGGTCATTGATAGAATCCTTCAGTCGCTTCCACCAAGATACAAGAGCTTTGTGATGAACTTCAATATGCAGGGGATGGAAAAGACCATTCCTGAAGTATTTGCAATGCTGAAATCAGCACAGGTAGAAGTCAAAAAGGAACATCAAGTGTTGATGGTGAATAAAACCACTAAGTTCAAGAAAGGCAAGGGTAAGAAGAACTTCAAGAAGGACGGCAAGGGAGTTGCCACGCCCGGTAAGCAAGCCGCCGGGAAGAAGCCAAAGAATGGACCCAAGCCCGAGACTGAGTGCTTTTATTGCAAGGGAAGTGGTCACTGGAAGCGGAACTGCCCCAAATACTTAGCGGACAAGAAGGCCGGCATCACAAAAGGTATATGTGATATACATGTAATTGATGTGTACCTTACCAGTAGTCGTAGTAGCTCCTGGGTATTTGATACCGGTGCAGTTGCTCACATTTGTAACTCAAAGCAGGAGCTGCAGAATAAGCGGAGACTGGCGAAGGACGAGGTGACGATGCGCGTCGGGAATGGTTCCAAGGTCGATGTGATCGCCGTCGGCACGCTACCTCTAAATTTACCTACGGGATTAGTTTTAAACCTCAATAATTGTTATTTAGTGCCAGCTTTGAGCATGAACATTGTATCAGGATCTCATTTAATACGAGATGGCTACTCATTTAAATCCGAGAATAATGGTTGTTCTATTTATATGAGAGATATGTTTTATGGTCATGCTCCGATGGTGAATGGTTTATTCTTAATGAATCTCGAGCGTAATGCTACACATATTCATAGTGTGAATACCAAAAGATGTAAGGTTGATAATGATAGTCCCACATACTTGTGGCACTGCCGCCTTGGTCACATAGGTGTCAAACGCATGAAGAAGCTCCATGCAGATGGACTTTCAGAGTCTCTTGATTACGAATCATTTGACACGTACGAACCATGCCTCATGGGTAAAATGACCAAGACTCCATTCTCAGGAACAATGGAGCGAGCAACCAACTTATTGGAAATCATACATACTGATGTGTGCGGTCCAATGAGTGTTGAGGCTCGCGGTGGCTATCGTTATGTTCTCACCCTCACTGATGACTTGAGTAGATATGGGTATGTCTACTTAATGAAACACAAGTCTGAGACCTTTGAAAAGTTCAAGGAATTTCAGAGTGAGGTTGAGAATCAACGTGACAGGAAAATCAAGTTCTTGCAATCAGATCGTGGGGGAGAATACTTGAGTCACGAATTTGGCACACACTTAAGAAAATGTGGAATAGTTTCACAACTCACGCCGCCTGGAACACCTCAGCGTAATGGTGTGTCTCAACGTCGTAATCGCACTCTATTAGATATGGTGCGATCTATGATGTCTCTTACCGATTTACCGCTATCATTTTGGGGCTATGCTTTAGAGACTGCCGCATTCACTTTAAATAGGGATCCATCGAAATCCGTTGAGACGACACCGTATGAATTATGGTTTGGGAAGAAACCTAAGCTGTCGTTTCTAAAAGTTTGGGGATGCGATGCTTATGTCAAGAAACTTCAACCTGAAAAGCTCGAACCCAAGTCGGAAAAATGCGTCTTCATAGGATACCCTAAAGAAACTATTGGGTATACCTTCTACCTCAGATCCGAAGGCAAGATCTTTGTTGCCAAGGATGGGTCCTTTCTAGAGAAAGAGTTTCTCTCAAAAGAAATAAGTGGGAGGAAGGTAGAACTTGATGAAGTATTACCTCTTGAACCGGTAAGTGGCGCAGCTCAAGAAAATGTTCCTGAGGTGCCTGCACCGACTAGAGAGGAAGTTGTTGATGATGATCATGAAACTTCAGATCAACTTGCTACTGAACTTCGTAGGTCCACAAGGACACGTTCCGCACCAGAGTGGTATGGCAACCCTGTCTTGGAAATCATGTTGTTAGACAACGGTGAACCTTCGAACTATGAAGAAGCGATGGCGGGCCCGGATTCCGACAAATGGCTGGAAGCCATGAAATCCGAGATAGGATCCATGTATGAAAACGAAGTATGGACTTTGACTGACTTGCCCGTTGATCGGCGAGCCATAGAAAATAAATGGATCTTTAAGAAGAAGACAGACGCGGATGGTAATGTGACCATCTATAAAGCTCGGCTTGTCGCAAAGGGTTATCGACAAGTTCAAGGGTTTGACTACGATGAGACTTTCTTACCCGTAGCGAAGCTGAAGTCCGTCCGAATCATGTTAGCAATTGCCGCATTCTATGATTATGAGATATGGCAAATGGATGTCAAAACGACATTCCTTAATGGTTTCCTTAAGGAAGAATTGTATATGATGCAGCCGGAAGGTTTTGTCGATCCTAAGAATGCTGACAAGGTGTGCAAGCTCCAACGCTCGATTTATGGGCTGGTGCAAGCATCTCGGAGTTGGAACATTCGCTTTGATGAGATGATCAAAGTGTTTGGGATTATGAAGACTTATGGAGAAGCCTGCATTTACAAGAAAGTGAGTGGGAGCTCTGTAGCATTTCTCATATTGTATGTGGATGACATACTGTTGATGGGAAATGATATAGAATTCTTGGAAAGCATAAAGGCCTATTTGAACAAGTGTTTTTCAATGAAGGACCTTGGAGAAGCTGCTTATATATTAGGCATCAAGATCTATAGAGATAGATTGAGACGCCTCATTGGTCTTTCACAGAGTACGTACCTTGACAAGATATTGAAGAAGTTCAAAATGGATCAGTCAAAGAAGGGGTTCTTGCCTGTATTGCAAGGTACGAGATTGAGCTTGGCTCGATGCCCTACCACGGCAGAAGATAGAGAAAAGATGAGTGTCGTCCCCTATGCCTCGGCCATAGGGTTTATCATGTATGCTATGCTGTGTACCAGACCTGATGTAAACCTTGCCGTGAATTTGGTAGGAAGGTACCAAAGTAATCCCGGCATGGAACACTGGACAGCGGTCAAAAATATCCTGAAGTACCTAAAAAGTACTAAGGAAATGTTTCTCGTTTATGGAGGTGACGAAGAGCTCGTCGTAAAGGGTTACGTCGATGCTAGCTTCGACACAGATCTGGATGACTCTAAGTCACAAACCAGATATGTGTATATTTTGAATGGTGGGGCAGTAAGCTGGTGCGGTTGCAAGCAAAGCGTTGTGGCGGGATCTACATGTGAAGCGGAGTACATGGCAGCCTCGAAGGCAGCGCACGAAGCAGTCTGGGTGAAGGAGTTCATTACCGACCTAGGAGTCATACCCAATGTGTCGGGCCCGATGACTCTCTTCTGTGACAACACTGGAGCTATTGCCCTTGCCAAGGAGCCCAGGTTTCATAGGAAGACCAGGCATATCAAGCGTCGCTTCAACTCCCTTCGTGAAAGTGTTCAAAATGGAGACATAGAGATTTGTAAAGTACATACAGACCTGAATGTAGCAGATCCGTTGACTAAACCTCTCCCTAGAGCAAAACATGATCAACACCAGAATTCCATGGGTGTTCGATTCATCACAATGTAACTAGATGATTGACTCTAGTGCAAGTGGGAGACTGTTGGAAATATGCCCTAGAGGCAATAATAAAATGATTATTATATTTCCTTGTTAATGATAATTGTCTGTTATTCATGCTAAAATTGTATTATCCGGAAATCGTAATACATGTGTGAATACATAGACCACAATGTGTCCCTAGTGAGCCTCTAGTTGACTAGCTCGTTGATCAACAGATAGTCTTGGTTTCCTGGCTATGGACATGGGGATGTCATTGATAACGGGATCACATCATTACGAGAATGATGTGATGGACAAGACCCAAACCTAAGCATAGCACAAAGATCGTGTAGTTCGTTTGCTGTAGCTTTTCTGGATGTCAAGTATCATTTCCTTTGACCATGAGATTGTGCAACTCTCGGATACCGTAGGAGTGCCTTGGGTGTGCCAAACGTCACAACATAACTGGGTGACTATAAAGGTACATTACAGGTATCTCCGAAAGTGTCTGTTGGGTTGGCACGAATCGAGACTGGGATTTGTTGCTCCGTATGACGGAGAGGTATCTCTGGGCCCACTCGGTAATGCATCATCATAGTGAGCTCAATGTGATCAAGTGGTTGATCACGGGATCACGCATTAAGGTACGAGTAAAGTGACATGCCGGTAACGAGACTGAACAAGGTATTGGGATACCGACGATCGAGTCTCGGGCAAGTAACGTACCGATTGACAACGGGAATTGAGTACGGGATTGATTAGGTCCTCGACATCGTGGTTCATCCGATGAGATCATCGAGGAGCATGTGGGATCCAACATGGGTATCCAGATCCCTCTGTTGGTTATTGACCAGAGAGTCGTCTCGGTCATGTCTGCTTGTCTCCCGAACCCATAGGGTCTACACACTTAAGGTTCGGTGACGCTAGGGTTGTATAGATATGAGTATGCAGCAATCCGAAAGTTGTTCGGAGTCCCGGATGAGATCCTGGACGTCACGAGGAGTTCCGGAATTGTCCGGAGGTGATGAATTATATATAGGAAGTGTACTTTCGGCCATCGGGAAAGTTTCGGGGTCACCGGTATTGTACCGGGACCACCGGATGGGTCCCGGGGGTCCACCGGGTGGGGCCACCCATCCCGGAGGGCCCCATGGGCTGAAGTGGGGAGGGGAACCAGCCCATAGTGGGCTGGTGTGCCCCCCACTTGGGCCCCCCATGCGCCTAGGGTTGGGAACCCTAGGGGAGGGGGCGCCTCCACTTGCCTTGGGGGGTACTCCACCCCTTGGCCGTCGCCCCCCCTAGGAGATCCCATCTCCTAGGGACGGCGCACCCCCCTAGGGGGCCTATATAAGGGGGGGGGGAGGGAGGGCAGCCGCACCTCAAGCCTTGGCGCCTCCCTCTCCCCTGCTACACCTCTCCCTCTCGCAGAAGCTCGGCGAAGCCCAGCTGCGATCACTGCTGCATCCACCACCACGCCGTCGTGCTGCTGGATCTTCATCAACCTCTCCTTCCCCCTTGCTGGATCAAGAAGGAGGAGACGTCATCCGCTCCGTACGTGTGTTGAACGCGGAGGTGCCGTCCGTTCATCACTTGGTCATCGGTGATTTGGATCACGGCGAGTACGACTCCATCATCCCGGTTCTCTTGAACGCTTCTGCTCGCGATCTACAAGGGTATGTAGATGCACTCTCCTCTCATTGCTAGTTGACTCCATAGATTGATCTTGGTGAAACGTAGGAATTTTTTTTGTTTTCTGCTACGATCCCCAACAATAAGGTCCTCACTGAGAAGAAACCCAATGTGAGTTATTTCAAAGTCTTCGGTGCTAAATGTTGGATTAGAGATCCTCATCATAATTCCAAATTTGCACCGAAAGCACATGAAGGTTTTATGCTTGGTTACAGAAAGGACTCGCACACCTAGCACTGGTGCGCGTTGGTCCTAAACAAATGCTTTTTAACGCCTTTCCGCGACGGCATTTGGAACCGTCGCCAAATGAGTGTGGGCGATAGGGGGCTCCTTCCCACCCACCCAGAAACCGTCGGGGATATGCCCTCCTAGTCGGCACGCTCAGCAAAATGAGAACGTGTGCGACTGGTGAGCGCTCAAATACGGAAATACGTACAGTAGAGCTAAAAAATACAATTATGTGGCTAAATTGTTTCCGGTCGCAAGTACATCCCTCACAGTCAGTCCTCGCTAAACGTTTCCGTTCGTATGTACATACCACACAGTCGCTCCAAAGAAAATGTTTCCGTTCAGAGGTACATCAGACACAATTTTTCCGTTAAATCATTTGCGTTATTGAATCCATCACACACAATTTTTATGTGGTAAACGTTTGGTCAAGGTGGCCTAACACAAACAATTTTCAAGAGAAAGCCGTGTGTGATTGTTCATTGATCCAACATGGTTTATTCCTAGAAACTGTGTGCGTTGCCTGAGGTCATCGCCGATGGTATTTTTCAACAACCGTTTGGAATAGCAAAACCCAATTAGTAGGCTAATTCGCCATTATCAGGCTAATTATCCGATTATTCATAATCCATTTATTAATCTAATTGACATTTCATATTAAGCACACAATATATTTCATTTCCATATTAAGGAAGCAGAATTTCATAATTGAAATACATCAGAGTACAACATGATATAGCTTCAGCACTCAGCTACCCCATTACACAACTGCACCAGCAGCATGTTCCACATGCAACATGTAGAACCTTTCAAAATTAGCATCATAGATGGTATTTAGACAGATGCATCTCATCTAGAAAACTGCTGAAGCGGAAGGCGAATATTGAGCCTTCATTCATGTTGAAGGTCTTTGCAACTTTAGGCCAGTGCCCGTGGATGATGGACCATCCGTCCTTCGTCCTCTTCAGGAACACTTCAATATATTGAACCGTGGGTGTTGTATGAATACCTTCCTCGCCTCCTGACCATAGAGGTGGTTTGAGAGGTAATCATCAGTGAACTACTTTGGAAAGGCCTGAAAACAAGGATGTGCCTAAATATCTTCTCTATATTGGAAATGGGACAAATGAATAAAAAAGGCAAGGTATAATAGTTAGTAACATATTGTAGTGAACTGATGTCTTCTTCATTATGCAGACAAAGATCTTGTTGTTTTTTGTCACTTATTTCTTTATCTAACAGTCTTTCTGAGTTTCTTGATTTGATTGATATTCATGGACAACTCATGTCCGCATATGCAAAATGGGTCGAACAGTGGGTCAAAACCTCTGGCAGCAGGACCTACATGTGCAAGACCAAATTGTTAAAAACCAAAATATTAGAATGGTTCCTACAATTGCACAATAATGTGCTATTAGAGAACGGACCATGCACGTGCTAACCTCGATTGTAAACCTCAATTCTTCCCATTGTTTCCCTGCAACACATATAAGGTAGTTAGTAATCAGGTTAAGTAAGGGTTCGCATGCTATTAGTAAAATATGTTGATGAAAAATAAGCACATTGCAGATTCATCAGATTAATTCAAGCCACACGGAAAACCCATTTACCCAAAGCAAGCATGATTAAGAACTAGGAAATATAGCACTTGTATATGTTTCTCATTTATTAAGTGCAGCCAAATTTGGTTTATTCCTCACATGCACAACAATACAAAATTCTACCCACGACAATTGGACATCGCATTGCAGAATTGAACCAAGCAGTTAACTAAACACCACAACAAATGAACCAAACATTAACTGAGCCCCAGATTGCATAATATAACATACTCCTAATAGAAGATCAGACAGTTAACCAAACAGTTAATTACATCCTATTGTAGCAATTGTATTTGTTTCTCATGTATTTACTATAGCCAAATTCAATTTATTCCTCAGATGGTATACAATAACAGAATGCACCCACAACTATTGAACATCGCATTGCAGAATTGAACGAAACAGTTAACTAAACACCACTACACAAATGAACCAAACGTTAACTGAGCACCACATTGCACAATGTATAACCAAACCAAGCATGCTTGACAACTTGGAAATATAGCAATTGTATTTGTTTCTCATGTATTTTGTAAAGATAAATTCGATTTATTTCTCACATGGAAGACAATACAAAATTGCAGCCTGAAGAATTGAACATCACATTTGCAGAATTGAACCAAATAGTTAACTAAAGATGATAACTAATTAACAAAACAGTTAATAAGTGAGCACCACACTACGCGACATATAGAACATATACACTAGAGCACCAGATTGCATGGTAAACTTAGATAGCACAATTCACTAGAATTTTTTAAGGAAAGGCAGGAGCAGCACACGCAACGGGTAAACCGAGCATGCTTAACCAGCGTAGCTAGCAAATGGAAAGGTGCTCCTCCAAGATCTGGGGGTCGGCACGAATGGCAGCCATCGCGACCTCATCCGCGCGTGCGGCCGCGATTTGCTTCTCCGCTGCCAAATGCTCCTTAAGATCTTGGCTGTACTGCGTGCACCATGGCTTAGGGTGGCGCTTATTTGGTGGAGGGGTTGGTGATTTGGATGGAAGGTGTCGCGCTCGCACCGGCGATCGGGGCATGTGGGATGTGGAAGGAGGAGGAGGATGGGGGTCGGGTGTGGATTACCTGCCTAGATAGACGAGACCGAGCAGCGTGAAGGAGGGTCGCCGACGAGGAGGCAGCGCTGCAAGCAAGGAGTGAAGGTTTCAACTTGGAAAGGAAGGCGGAAAGAGGGGAAATGTGGCTTTTGGTAAGGGGGAGGGGCGGGGAGGTAGATATTTCCGCGGAAGCTGAAAATTTGGAACCGCTTCAGCCAAAAAACTAGCGCGCAAAGTGTCATCAGACACGGTCCCTTATTTAGAACTGTGTATGATATGTGGACATCACAAACGATTGAGACAGCTTCACGCGTGTGTGATGAGTTTGAACGTCAAAAGTTTTGGTCCGAATTTTGATGGTTACAGTGGTCATCCACGTCATTGCATAATTTGGGTATACAAAGGAGACTACAGCACACCTACACTTCTTAATCGAGCAAGTTAAGCAATTAAACAGAGCTAGCTAACTTAAACATTACTCTAACAAATTAAAGACCGGCGCTCTTAATTAAAGAATACAAAGAGTACTACTACGGCTAGTGCTCGTCGATCTCCGCCACCGCCTCCACGTCCAGCTCGCGCCCCACGGTCTCCTGGGGAAGGGGCTCCATGGCATCCATCGCACCATACTTGGCAAGAATCTCACCATCCGTGTCCGCCATCTCTTTGGAAAAGGCCGCCATGAGCTAGGCGTGGGCGGACATGATCTAGGCTTGGACGGGCTCCGTCGTTGCAAGGTATGCGGCAGAGGAATGGACGGCTGCTCGAACACTCTCCGTGATTGCCAGCTCTTCGGCCGTGGGTTGCTGACCGTTGTCGGAGAAGCTTCGTTCGATTTGTGAAGTGACCGCTAGGAGCTGGGTGTGGTCAGCCTCGACATGGTCATGGGTGGCCTCGACATGGTCGTGGGCGGCCTCCATTAGCGCTAAGGCCACCGCTGCAGAATGGACAGTTGTGCCGCTCTCGCCAGTTGCTATCCCCGAGGCAGATGTTGCTGCCGCCACATGAGAAGCAACAATGACCGTTTGGTCTGACTTTGCCGCCTGATCGCAGATTGCGGCCGCGCTCATCCACCTTGTTAGCATGCGAATGGCGGCTGCGGCCGCACTCTCGCCGGAGTGAGCTACCAAAGTTGCCCTAACGATGCGGGTCCTTGCGCCCATCTTTCACCGACTGTGATTGAACAGTGAAATCATATTTGGGGAGCGAGCTAGTGTGCTTGAGATGCCGGCTGTGGACTGTAGCCGACACACCTTCTCGCGTAAGCCATATGCATACTATACACCGACGGTGCTCCAGTATATTTTGTGTTGCATCTCACACGGTTGTTGATAATAAACTGTGTGCGATCTACTTGATTTTTCATCTTGATTTGAATTACATAATGGGGTCACGGCGGCAATGGACGGTGTTTGAATTGCTAACCTTTCATCTGTAGTGAACATGCAACTATATGTGTGTCGTAAAAGAATTGGAATTATTCAGGGTTCGTTTGAACATTTTATACATTAAATTGGTTTTCTAATCATTTCAGGTGCAAAATTCAAATTTGAACAACATGCACATGCTCCAGTGCGTATAAATTGGTTGAAAAATCAAATATGTGTCCTTGGGTGCATGCTTAGTTCCCATGCAAGAAATGGGAATGAATTTCAAACACCAGGGCACCGTTGATTGCCGGCAAAACATTGAGATGCCTGGATTTTAAATTCTAGTAAATCCAAAACCCGTCTGAAATTCATGAAACTTGGCATGCTATCATGGAGCGGCATCAACATGCCGTGGTAAATTTTTTGTCCCATTTGGGGCAAGTTTGGGTAATGCTTCTCACAAACCGGAGCTTCTCACAACAAGCATGATGGTTTTCGGTAGGGAACATCCCACCTTTGGGGACGAAACGATATCCATTGCCTCTTATTGCTTTCAATTTTTTTCTCATCTCAACATAGAACAACCGGAGTGTTGTGTGAATTTTTGTGATTTTGGGGGTTCGTTTGGACATTTTTATGCATTAACTGAGTTTTCAATGCATTTATATGCATAATTCAAATTTGAACTACATGCACATGCTCCAGTGCATATAAATTGGTTGAAAAATCAAATTTGTGTCCTTGGGTGCATGCTTAGGTCCCATGCAATAAATGGGAATGAATTTCAAACACCAGGGCACCGTTGATTGCCGGCAAAACGTTGAGATGCCTGGTTTTTAAATTCTAGTAAATCCAAAACCTGTCTGAAATTCATGAAACTTGGCATGCTATCATGGAGCGGCATCAACATGCCATGGTAAAAATTTTGTCCCATTTGGGGCAGGTTTGGGTATACGCTTCTCACAAACCGGAGCTTCTCACAACAAGTATGATGGTTTTCGGTAGGGAACGTCCCACCTTTGGGGACGAAACGATATCCATTGCCTCTTACTGCTTTCAATTTTTTCTCGTGTCAACATAGAACAACAGGAGTGTTGTGTGATTTTTTGTGATTTTTCAGGGTTCGTTTGGATATTTTTATGCATTAACTGAATTTTCAATGCATTTATGTGCATAATTCACATTTGAACTACATGCACATGCTCCAGTGCATATAAATTGGTTGAAAAATCAAATCTGTGTCCTTGGGTGCATGCTTAGGTCCCATGCAAGAAATGGGAATGAATTTTGAAACACCAGGGCATTGTTGATTGCTGGCAAAACATTCAGATGCCTGGTTTTTAAATTCTAGTAAATCCAAAACCCGTCTGAAATTCATGAAACTTGGCATGCTATCATGGAGCGGCATCAACATGTCGTGGTAAAATTTTTGTCCCATTTGGGGCAGGTTTGGGTATATGCTTCTCACAACAAGCATGATGGTTTTCGGTAGGGAACGTCCCACCTTTGGGGACGAAACGATATCCATTGCCTCTTATTGCTTTCAAAATTTTCTCGTGTCAACATAGAACAATAGGAGTGTTGTGTGAATTTTTGTTATTTTTCGAGGTTCGTTTGGACATTTTTATGCATTAATTGAGTTTTCAATGCATTTATGTGCATAATTCAAATTTGAACTACGTGCACATACTCCATTGCATATAAATTGGTTGAAAAATCAAATATGTGTCCTTGGGTGCATGCTTAGGTCCCATGCAAGAAATGGGAATGAATTTCAAACACCAGGGCACCGTTGATTGCCGGCAAAACACTGAGATGCCTCATTTTTAAATTCTAGTAAATCCAAAACCCATCTGAAATTCATGAAACTTGGCATGCTTTCATGGAGCGGCATCAACATGTCGTGGTAAAAATGTTGTCCCGTTTGGGGCAGGTTTGGGTATATGCTTCTCACAAACCAGAGCTTCTCACAACAAGTATCATGGTTTCGGTAGGGAACATCCCACCTGTGGGGACGAAACGATATCCACTGCCTCTGATTGCTTCCGAAAAATTTGTCGTCTCAACATAGAACAACATGAGTGTTGTGTCGATTTTTGTGATTTTTCGGGGTTCGTTTGGACATTTTTATGCATTAACTGAGTTTTCAATGTATTTATGTGCATAATTCAAATTTGAACTACAAGCACATTCTCCAGTGCAAATAAATTGGTTTAAAAATCAAATCTGTGTCCTTAGGTGCATGCTTAGGTCCCATGCAAGAAATGGGAGTCAATTTCAAAAACCAGGGCACCGTTGATTGCCGGCAAAACATTGAGATGCCTCGTTTTTAAATTCTAGTAAATCCAAAACTCGTCTGAAATTCATGAAACTTGGCATGCTATCATGGAATGGCACCCGACATGCTCTGGTATTTTTCTTGTCCATTTTGAGAGAAGGCGCACTCGAATAATGACAGCCAACAAAGGCATTTTGAAAAAATAGTTGCCACTTTAATATCTCAAACGTCTGTATAATTCAAACCGTGTGCGTTCTGTTAACCATTCACGTGACGCCACGTGTCTTGGTTTTAATGGCTGTAGGAGGTGCCGTGCGGACAGCTACTTGACCTTGACTGAATAGGAGGCGTGCGAGCACCGTCCGGTGTGCAGGCTAACCGAGAGGCGTGCAAGCTATCCTCGAATGCGTAGTTCACCGGGAAGCGTGCGACCTATACGCTGTGCAGGCTCACCGGGAAGCGAGCCCTTTGACTTCCATGGCCGCTCGCCTTGCTCGCGTCCTCTCCATTAATATAAAACAATCAATGCAAACATTTTAGTTAGAACACCCATATGCAAACCGACAGCTTCCCCAGGAACCAAATGAAAATGTGCCGAGCAGGATTTCTGCTGCTCTTGATCGCAAACGTTTTAGATAGAACACTCGTATGCAAAGTGAGAGCAGCGCATGATTTGTGCATCCCTTCAACGCAAACGGTTGTTTTGGATGACCCGTGTGCAACCACGTATAAACAATTTGGTAAATTTTGTCAATCCTTGTAACACTGTGATTTATCAAAATATGAAGCTAAAAATCACTAGCAGTATCTAATTTTTGCAACTAAAATTCAGCAATTAAGCATAGATTTCATTCATAGATTAACCAGTCGTTCTTAATTTATACGAACAGTTCAAATCGATAGCTGAACCGACCTAACTTTTCCCCAATTGTTGCCAACCACGTACTGAAATAGCTAGTTCAACTATATATACTAGCTAATTTTAAGTACGTTGTATAGTTCCACCACTTCTATAGTCAAATGAACTGAACAAAATAGCCCCTAAATACTACTACTACTGCGGAGGGGCTTTGTACTACTTCCGGCTGCCTTTCCTCTGTCGAGCGCGCTCAGTAAGAGGCGGAGGAGGAGGAGCCTACCGACAAGCTGGGCAACCGCAATACGGTGCCTGCCGCTGTTGCAGCTTTAGCGACACTCACCTCGAACGCCCTCTGCCGCTCTAGACGACCGCTTTCGAAGCAGTTGTTCTCCTCGTAGATCTCTGGATTCCTCGCCTCTGAGGCTGCATGTGCCACGGCCACGGCGGCGGTAAGGCTCTTTGCGTGCTCGACGAGGAGCTCCTCCTCCTCCTCCCGCAGGAACTCGCTGTAGCGCGCAAGGTCGCTGACGCACGTGCGGGAATCCATCTCCGCCTCCCGCCTTCGAGCGGCGGTGGCGGAGCGGGTGATGACCCCGGCGGTCGACGGTGGGCTGGCGTCCACGACCACCACCTCCCGCCTTCGGGCCATGGTGGCGGAGCGGGTGATGGCCATAGTGGCCGGTAGTGGGGTGGAGGCCACGACGGCCACCTCCCGCCTTCGGGGCGCCACGGTGAAGCACGCGATGGCCCTGGCTTTAGACGGTGGTGTGGCGGCAACGGCGGCCGGCAATAGCTGCCGACGGGCACCGGGGACGGAGCATGTGGTGGGTGTTCCGCACACACCCAACAGGGACGCCACACACACTACACTACGCCGGGGACTGCACTGCCACCGTGGTGTAGCCTCCCAGCTGGAGTTGTCCTCTGATGACGGTGGAGTGGCTGAGCGACGATGATGGACTGGAGCCATTGGCGATTGTGGGAGAAGCAGATGAGATAAGCTATAGGGAGGGAGGGGAAAATGCGACGCAGGACTCACCGGCCGTGAGGGTTTATATTGCAGGCCGGTAAGCATTGGGATTTTGCGGGATTTCACCGAGTCGGGTGGGAAGCTTGCGTGGGAACCTGCGAGGTTGCGCGGGAACGGGTTCATCGACGATTCATTGGCGCCACTGCTTGGCCAAATGAACGCCCCCACGTGCTGCGCAAGCTTGCGCTATAAGCCGTCTGCGGCAGCGGGGTGACAAGACATGCGAGAGGAGGACGAAAGGCCACGTACACATACGGTTAATAAAAAACGTTTGTGATTTAATTACGTCCTATACCACCGTCCTGGTTTATAAGTATGATTTAACTAATAAAATACGAATGCATGTCTCCAAAGATTATATAGTTGGATTTGTATTTGAACTTAGTTTCCAATTATATAATTTTTTAAACATGCATTAACATTTTGTACGTTAAATTTGAGGGCAAAGTATGGCACAGAATATAAAGGAGACTAGAGACTAGACGGAGGTGGTAGCACACGGCCGCTCTCTATGCAGCGACGCAACTGTCGGCCGGCTTGTAGGCGACCATTTCCTGCCTGTTCAACTGCTCTATGCGTGTGGTTGCTTGCGGTTCAGGCGGCCGCGGCGTGCTCTGCTCGCGTCCCGCCGCGCACATTCTACTCTCGCTCCCTCCGGGTGCTCTGCCCTCGTCCCTCCACGTGCGCTGCCGGTGTTTGGGGCCGGCGCACGATCACACACGTTCGTGTGCAAGCGGTTGCGCTGGGCGCAGCGCGACGATGCAGTTACCCGCTGCAAAAACTGCCATGCAGACGCGCTAAGAATCCACGCCGCCCGGTCCCCTTTTATTCCTGTGGCCATTTACCTTCATCTCTTGTCTCACACGGCACAATAAGCACACCCACGAGGACACATACAGAGAGGACATCCAACGGTTCCAATGGCGCTCCCCGTGGCTCCAATGGCGCTCCCAGGGGCCGACGACGACAACGGCGGGTGTCGGTGTCAAAACCAGCGGATCTCGGGTAGGGGGTCCCGAACTGTGCATCTAAGGCAGATGGTAACAGGAGGCGGGGGACACGATGTTTACCCAGGTTCGGGCCCTCTCGATGGAGGTAATACCCTACGTCCTGCTTGATTGATCTTGATGATATGAGTATTACAAGAGTTGATCTACCACGAGATCGTAGAGGCTAAACCCTAGAATCTAGCCTATGGTATGATTGTATCTTGTCCTACGGACTAAACCCTCCAGTTTATATAGACACCGAAGGGGGCTAGGGTTACACAGAGTTGGTTACAAGGGAGGAGATCTACATATTCGTATTGCCAAGCTTGCCTTCCACGCCAAGGAGAGTCCCATCCGGACACGGGACGAAGTCTTCAATCTTGTATCTTCATAGTCCAACAGTCCGGCCAAAGGATATAGTCCGTCTGTCTGGAGACCCCCTAATCCAGGACTCCCTCAGTAGCCCCCGAACCAGGCTTCAATGGCGATGAGTCCGGCACGCAGATTGTCTTCGGCATTGCAAGGCGGATTCTTCTCCAAATTCTGAATATCTGTTGAGTAGTGTCCGGCTCCCCATAAATGTTGCACTTCTTGGCTTCCGCGCCCAATAAGGGCTATCTTCCATGTGTCGAGCGAATGCGAGGAGCCAGGGCATTTTTACATTCGCCACCCTAGCCATGTAAGTAAACTGTCTATTAAAGAGATGGGGATTCTTAGATCCAGACCACACCATCCTCCCACGGCGAGTATTCATCGGAGCACGCTTGGAAAAATCCATTCCAACATGCCCGACCATCGCAGCTCCTCCTCCCGCTCCCGTAGCCCTAAGCCCAGTGATTGGGAGAAGTGTTCCGTCCCGCACAACCAATTAGTAGAGTTGCAGACCCAGGGATTTCTCCCTCCAGCGTATATGGTCCCCGTTCGAGCCGGGCTCGCCACCTATAATGGCAGGGAGCAAGCGGAGAGCTTGCCCAATCCCTCCAAGGGGAGCGGGTATGCCTTGTCCCTTTTTTACTAAGGGGACTTGGATTTCCAATCCGTTCGTTCCTCCGCGGGCTCCTGGAGTTTTATGGTCTCCAATTGCATAATTTCACCCCCGCTTCCATATTACACATCACTGGTTATGTTGCCCTTTGTGAGCTATTTCAGGGCTGCGAAGCTCATTTCGAGCTGTGGAAGAGGCTATTCTGCCTTGTGCCCCGTACACAGAAGGGGTCAATATATCAAGTGGGCGGAGCCGAAATATGGCGCATCGCCGCGACGGGATACTAGTCCGGTACCCCGAAGAAGACGTCCGAAGACTGGCCTTCAGAGTGGTTTTACATGGAGGACGTTCCCCTTCCAAATCCTACTCGGATGGGTCTTCCCGAGTTCGGCAATGCCCCTTTGAAGAAACGCCGAAGCTGGCGCCCACGGAGCCCTCAGGAGGAAGATAACGGAGAAGTCCTTTATCTGATGGGCCGGATAAAAGTGATGTCTCAATCAGGACTGATAATAATCGAGGTTATGTCAATATGTATAATGCGGGGGGTGCAACCACTTCAATATCGAGGGCACCCCATGTGGTGCTTTAACGGGGAAGATGATGCCACCCGCTGCGGGTGTAAGGGACCGGACTCACTTGCTGCTCTAGCAAAAAAATTGTCCGAAGGGAGAGGAAGAGGACTTCATCCGTATTAAGCCACGGGATGGATTCTCCATGTACAACCCTCCAAGATGGGTGAGCTATCACTTTTTACTCCCAACCTTCCCGCATTCTTCGTCATAAATACTCACCTTGCCGTTTCATGGCAGGAACTGCAAAAAGCTGTAAAGGAGGTCAACAGCCCACCTCCACAACCGGAGGACCCTGACCGGGCCCTCGATCCCGGACTCAAAGAGGATCTGGACATATTTGTGGAGCTGATCGACAGGACATTCTATCAATTGAGCTGCGATGATGCCATGGTGGCCATCATAGCCGACTATCCTAGGCTACTCCATGCATCGCATGTAAGAAAAACTGGAGTCCCAACTTCCGAGAAGGATCCCCTTTTATGCACTTCACCTACCGTACACATATGGTGTTTTACAGGGAAGGCCCTCGGGACGCCATGTCGAACCCGCAGTGACTCGCCAACAAGGGACACCGAAGCCGGGTAGGCCAAAAAGGAAGGCGGTCATGACTGAGACGCCGGCGCAGAGGTATGATACAGAACCTCGCTCCGTGGTTGTCGTCTTTCTTAAAATATAATGACGTCCATGTTTCCTAGTAGGAAAAACGCTCGCCGGACTATATCCGGAGAGGTTGCCGGTCACGCCTCCACCAGTCGGGCTCCAGGGCTGGACATAGAGGCGGAAGCTAATGCGGGGCGAACGCCGGATGCTCCTCCTACAGAGGATGCGGATAGACTATCCGCTACAAATTCCGAAGTGGAGAGCGCCATGAATCACAAGCGTCGTCGGGCCGTACTCCATGACACTTGTTTCTCCCAAGAGGCGTTCAATGCCTTCAACTCAGGAGACACGTACATCTGTGCTGCTCAAAATGGTCTTGCGAGAGCCACGGACCAGTATGTAAAGGATATACGGGTAAGAAAATCTGACGATTATGTATATCAGTAGGCCCTGAGACTTGAAACAGTTCACACAACTGATTTAAGGATCATTATTTGTGCAGGTTCTTACAAAGAAGAATACCAAATTGTCTCAAGAGCTGGAAGAGTGCAAAGCCCAGCTACGGGCCACGATTGCCTCTGGTAACACTTGTTTCCATTGCAAAGAATGACAGGTACCAGTTAGTATGCGGCATGCATGCAAATCTAACAATAGATGTTGCAGATGACTCCAGAGTGAATCTGGAGGCCGTGCCGGAGAATGCACAACGTGCTAATTGACAGCTAAATATTGGCGAGCGTGTGCTTACGCGGGTCAGGCAGGAGAGAAATAATCTCCAGGACACCAATATCCAGATGGGCGTGGAACTGAAAGATGTCCGAGCCCAGCTTGCGGACTCCGTGAAGGAGAATAAGCGTCTTTGATGCGGCATTTTCAGTAAGTGCTTGAATTAACTTTTGAAAGAGTTCAGCGAAGAAGCCGGCTAACAGAGTTATGTCTGCTGGTATGCTAACGGGTCGTCCCGTGGAGGAGATGCCCGGGTGATAATCTTCTACCAGAGCTCTCACAACTGCACGAACAAGTTCGGCAGGTGATGCAGGGTATTTCCCAAGCCTTGTGGCCATCCGCCTCCCCGCCAGGAGGCATGGGGGGAGCTTATAGAGAAGCTTGAGGGAGCGCGGCGGCGCTTCCGATTATGGAAGATATCAGCCTGCTGACAAGGTGCGAGGGAAGCCTGGGCCATGGTGAAGACGCGATATACCAAAGCTCACCCAAACCACATGGCCGAGGTCGGACCTGTGGGGCCCGATGGGAAAGAGATCCCCGTCAGTTTGGTGTATGACCAAGTAGAATTAGCCGCAAAGTATTCCCTACAGGATTGTAGGCTAGACAGCCTGTTGGATGGTATAGAAGAAGAATTTAGTCAGTCTTAGTGACTGTGTACTTTAAGTGACATATATAATGTCCCTAGCCGGATTGTAAATCATTTGTCATGGCGGACCTTTTCGCTTCGACCTCTGGACCCGATAGTCCGGAGTTTATCCGAATACCCGCTTGGTTATGTAAAAACCGGGGTATGCGTGGAAACCAGGCGTAGGGGTCATAAGTGCTTGAACAGACAAGTACCAACTAGCTATGTTATATTACATGGATAGTAAGAAACATCTTCCAGGGAGAATAGTTCCGTTAAGGGTTCCTTTCCCTGGGTACGCATGCCCTAGTGTGCATGTCCGAACTGCGAAAAGAGACGCAGGCTATAAACATCTGGGGGCATGTATCAAAATAAGTAAAAGTCATCTTTTGTTCACTGACCGAATATCCCCTTAAGAATGCAGGTTTCGGCTTCACCCAGTCTGAGGTACACATTCGGCTGACCCGGCAGTAACAATCACAGAGGTGCTCCCCTTATGCCCTAGCCGAATTAACGGGAAAGTAGGGCATAAATATAGGAGCCAGGCAACCCAGCTTGGCCAAAACTTAAGTCATATCAATGCATATAATGGCGAAAAAAGGTACATTGGAAGAATAACACATGTGTGGGGCATAAAGCCCAGAAAAATAGTTATATTAAGCTTCTGTATAAGAAGCCCCCAGGTATAATGAGAGCGGTTAGCGTGTCAAGATTGTGTAGTCAAGACACAACTTAGCCTTTTAAGGCCTTGAGGAGAAGAAAAAAAAGAGAGAAAGAGAGAAAAGACAGATAACGGATATGCAAAAAATTGACGGGGGTAAGGAGACGAACATAGAGTCCGGCACTAGGCATAGAATCTTCGGAGTCTGGCTGCGTTCCATGGGTTTGGCTCGAGTCGATTGTGTGATGCATCCCGCAGACGGTACGCTCCACCGGCCAGAACCTGGTCCATAATGAAGGGACCTTCCCATTTGGGCTTGAGCTTGTTATTTTTCTTCTCCGGCAGGCGTAGAACTAGTTCGCCAACGTTATAGGTTTTGGCCCGTACTTCTCTGCTTTGATACTTTCGAGTATGTTGCTGATAGAATGCGGAACGGGCTTTTGCCACGTCGCGCTCCTCCTCCAGGGCGTCCAAACTGTCCTGCCCATCGATCTCGGCCTCTTTTTCTTCGTACATGCGCACTCGAGGTGAGTCATGAATTATGTCGCAAGGCAGAACTGCCTCTGCGCCGTACACCATAAAAAACAGTGTGTATCCAGTAGTGCGATTCGGCGTGGTCCGCAACCCCATAGTACGAAGTCAAGTGATACGTCTCCAACGTATCTATAATTTTTGATTGCTCCATGCTATATTATCTACTGTTTTGGACATTATTGGGCTTTATTATCTACTTTTATATTATTTTTGGGACTAACCTATTAACCGGAGGCCCAGCCTAGAATTGCTGTTTTTGCCTGTTTTAGGGTTTCGAAGAAAAGGAATATCAAACGGAGTCCAAATGGAATGAAACCTTCAGGAACATGATTTTCTCAACAAACAAGACCCAGGAGACTTGGACCCTACGTCAAGACACAAAAGAGGAGGCCACGAGGTAGGGGGCGCCCACCCCCCACCCCCAGGCGCGCCCTCCACCCTCGTGTGCCCCCTGTTTCTCCACCGATGTACTCCTTCCTCCTATATATACCTACGTACCCCCAAACGATCAGATACAGAGCCAAAACCCTAATTCCACTGCCGCAATGTTTTGTATCCACGAGATCCCATCTTGGGGCCTATTCCGGAGCTCCTCCGGAGGAGGCATTGATCACAGAGGGCTTCTACATCAACACCATAGCCCCTCCGATGAAGTGTGAGTACTTCATCTCAGACCTACGGGTCCATAGTTAGTAGCTAGATGGCTTCTTCTCTCTTTTTGGATCTCAATACAATGTTCTCCCCCTCTCTAGTGGAGAACTATTCGATGTAATCTTCTTTTTGCGGTGTGTTTGTTGAGACCGATGAATTGTGGGTTTATGATCAAGTCTATCTATGAACAATATTTGAATCTTCTCTGAATTCTTTTATGTATGATTGGTTATCTTTGCAAGTCTCTTCGAATTATCAGTTTGGTTTGGCCTACTAGATTGATCTTTCTTGCAATGGGAGAAGTGCTTAGCTTTGGGTTCAATCTTGCGGTGTCCTTTCCCAGTGACAATAGGGGCAGCAAGGCACGTATTGTATTGTTGCCATCGAGGATAGCAAGATGGGGTTTTCATTATATTGCATGAGTTTATTCCTCTACATCATGTCATCTTGCTTAAGGCGTTACTCTATTTTGATTAACTTAATACTCTAGATGCATGCTGGATAGCGGTCGATGAGTGGAGTAATAGTAGTAGATGCAGGCAGGAGTCGGTCTACTTGTCTCGGACGTGATGCCTATATACATGATCATGCGTACATTCTCATAACTATGCTCAATTCTGTCAATTGCTCAATAGTAATTTGTTCACCCACTGTAGAATACTTATGCTCTCGAGAGAAGCCACTAGTGAAACCTATGCCCCCCGGGTCTATCTTCATCATATTAATCTCCTACTATTTAGTTATTTCCTTTGCTTGTTTACTTTGCTTTTACTTTACCTTGCATCTTCATCACAAAAATACGAAAAATCTTATCTTATCATATCTATCAGATCTCACTCTCGTAAGTGGCCGTGTAGGGATTGACAACCCCTTATCGCGTTGGTTGTGAGGATTTATTTGTTTTGTGCAGGTGCGAGGGACTCGCGCGTAGCCTCCTACTGGATTGATACCTTGGTTCTCAAAAACCGAGGGAAATACTTACGCTACTTTGCTGCATCATCTCTTCCTCTTCGGGGAAAACCAACGCGGTGCTCAAGAGGTAGCAAGAAGGATTTCTGGCGCCGTTGCCGGGGAGGTCTACGCAAAAGTCAATATACCAAGTACCCATCACATACCCTTATCTCCCGCATTACACTATTTGCCATTTGCCTCTCGTTTTCCTCTCCCCCACTTCACCCTTGATGTTTTATTCGCCCTCTCTCTCTATCCTCCCTCTCTTTCTCTATTTGCCTCTTTTTGCCCGCTTGCTTTTTGTTTTCTTGTGTGTTAGTTTGCTTGTTTGTCACGATGGCTCAAGATAACACTAAATTGTGTGACTTCACCAATACCAACAACAATGATTTTATTAGCACTCCGATTGCTCCTCTTACTGATGCTGAATCTTGTGAAATTAATACTGCTTTGCTGAATCTTGTCATGAAAGATCCGTTTTCCGGCCTTCCTAGTGAAGATGCCGCTACCCATCTAAATAGCTTCGCTGATTTGTGTGATATGCAAAATAGGAAAGATGTGGATAATGATATTGTTAAATTGAAGCTATTTCCTTTTTCGCTTAGAGGTCGTGCTAAAGCTTGGTTTTCGACTTTGCCTAAAACTAGTATTGATTCATGGAACAAGTGCAAAGATGCTTTTATCTCTAAGTATTTTCCTCCCACTAAGATCATCTCTCTTAGAAATGATATTATGAATTTTAAGCAACTTGATCATGAACATGTTGCACAAGCTTGGGAGAGAATGAAACTAATGATACGAAATTGCCCTACTCATGGTTTAAATTTGTGGATGATTATAAATTTTTTTATGCCGGATTGAATTTTGCTTCTAGAAATCTTTTAGATTTGGCCGCGGGAGGCACTTTTATGAAAATCGTTTTAGGGGAAGCTACTAAACTCCTAGATAATATTATGGTTAATTATTCTCAATGGCATACTGAAAGACCTACTAATAAAAAGGTGCATGCGATAGAAGAAATTAATGTTTTGAGTGGAAAGATGGATGAACTTATGAAATTATTTGCTAGTGAGAGTGTTTCTTCTAATCCTAATGATATGCCCTTGTCTACTTTGATTGAGAATAATAATGAATCTATGGATGTGAATTTTGTTGGTAGGAACAATTTTGGTAACAACGCATATAGAGGAAATTTCAATCCTAGGCCTAATCCTAGTAATCCCTCTAATAATTATAGTAATTCCTACAAAAATTATTATGGAAATTATAATAAGATGCCCTCTGATTTTGAATCTAATATTAAAGAATTTATCACTTCGCAAAAGAATTTTAATGCTTTGATTCAAGAAAAATTGCTTAAGATTGATGAGTTGGCTAGGAACGTTGATAGAATTTGTCTTGATGTTGATTCTTTGAAACTTAGATCTATTCCACCTAAGCATGATATCAATGAGTCTCACAAAGCCATGAGAATATCCATTGATGAGTGCAAAGAAAGAACCGCTAGGATGCGTGCTAAGAAAGATGCCTTTATAAGAGCGTGTTCTTCTAGTTCCTATGAAAATAAAGATGAAGATGTAAAAGTTATTGATGTGTCCCCTATTAAATCTTTGTTTTGCAATATGAATCTTGATAATGATGGGACTGAATATGATCCACCTTTACCTAGAATACATTCCAAGAATTCGGAATTTTTTGATCTTGATGCTAAAATTGATAAAAGTGGGATGGAAGAAATTAAAACCCTAGATGTTGATAAAGCCACTATTATGGATTTAAAGGAATTTAACTATGAAAATTGCTCTTTGATTGATTGTATTTCCTTGTTGCAATCCATGCTAAATTCTCCTCACGCTTATAGTCAAAATAAAGCGTTTACTAAACATATCATTGATGCCTTGATGCAATCTTATGAAGAAAAACTTGAATTGGATGTTTCTATCCCTAGAAAACTTTATGATGAGTGGGAACCAACTATTAAAATTAAAATTAAAGATCATGAATGCTATGCTTTATGTGACTTGGGTGCTAGTGTTTCCACGATTCCAAAGACTTTGTGTGATTTGTTAGGTTTCCGTGATTTTGATGATTGCTCTCTAAACTTGCACCTTGCGGATTCCACTATTAAGAAACCTATGGGAAGAATTAATGATGTACTTATTGTTGCAAATAGGAATTATGTGCCCATAGATTTTATTGTTCTTGACATAGATTGCAATCCTTCATGTCCTATTATTCTTGGTAGACCTTTCCTTAGAACGATTGGTGCAATTATTGATATGAAGGACGGAAATATTAGATTCCAATTTCCATTAAGTAAAGGCATGGAACACTTTCCTAGAAATAAAATTAAATTACCTTATGAATCAATTATTAGATCCACTTATGGATTGCCTACCAAAGATGGCAATACCTAGATCTATCCTTGTTTGTTATGCCTAGCTAGGGGCGTTAAACGATAGCGCTTGTTGGGAGGCAACCCAATTTTATTTTTATTCCTTGCTTCTTGCTCCTGTTTAGTAATAAATAATTTATCTAGCCTCTGTTTTGGTTGTGTTTTTGTGTTTAATTAGTGTTTGTGCCAAGTAGAACCGTTGGGAAGACTTGGGGAAAGTCTTGTTACACTTGCTGTAAAAAACAGAAACTTTAGCGCTCACGAGAACTGCTGCCATTTTTATTTGGAAATTGGTATTTATTTAATTCTTTTTTCAGTTGATTAATATATAAATTCCTCACGTCCAGAAATTTATTGTAGAATTTTTGGGGTTCCAGATCTTTCCCTAGCTACAGATTACTACAGACTGTTCTGTTTTTTGACAGATTCTGTTTTTCGTGTGTTGTTTGCTTATTTTGATGAACCAATGGCTAGTAAAATAGTTTATAAACCATAGAGAAGTTGGAATAAAGTAGGTTTAACACCAATATAAATAAATAATGAGTTAATTACATTACTTTGAAGTGGTCTTTTGTTTTCTTTCGCTAACGGAGCTCACGAGATTTTCTACTTTGAGTTTTGTGTTGTGAAGTTTTCAAGTTTTGGGTAAAGATTTGATGGATTATGGAACAAGGAGTGGCAAGAGACTAAGCTTGGGGATTCCCATGGCACCCCCAATATAATCTAAGGACACCTAAAATCCAAAGCTTGGGGATGCCCCAGAAGGCATCCGCTCTTTCGTCTACTTCTATCGGTAACTTTACTTGGAGCTATATTTTTATTCGCCACATGATATGTGTTTTGCTTGGAGCGTCTTGTATGATTTGAGCCTTTAATTTTTAGTTTACCACAATCATACTTGATGTACACACCTTTTGAGAGAGCCATACATGATTTGGAATTTGCTAGAATACTCTATGTTCTTCGCTTATATCTTTTGAGTTTTACATTTTTGCTCTAGTACTTCACTTATATCTTTTAGAGCACGGTGGTGGATTTGTTTTATAGAAACTATTGATATCTCATGCTTCACTTAGATTATTTTGAGAGTCTTAAATAGCATGGTAGTTTTCTTAAAAATCCTAATATGCTAGGTATTCAAGATTAGTAAAATTTTCTTATGAGTGTTTTGAATACTAAGAGAAGTTTGATGCTTGATGATTGTTTTGAGATATGGAGGTAATAATATCAAAGTCGTGCTAGTTGATTTGTTGTGAAATTGAGAAATGCTCGTGTCGAAGTTTGCAAGTCCCGTAGCATGCACGTATGGTAAACGTTATGTAAGAAATTTGAAAAATGAGGTGTTATTTGATTGTCCTCCTTATGAGTGGTGGTCGGGGACGAGCGATGGTCTTTTCCTACCAATCTATCCGCCTAGGAGCATGTGCGTAGTGCCGAGGTTTTTGATTACTTGTAGATTTTTGCAATAAGTATGTGAGTTCTTTATGATTAATGTTGAGTCCATGGATGATACACACTCTCACCCTTCCATCCTTGCTAGCCTCTTCGGTACCGTGCATTGCCCTTTCTCACATTGAGAGTTGGCGCAAACTTCGCCGGTGCATCCAAACCCCGTGATATGATACACTCTTTCACACATAAACCTCCTTATATCTTCCTCAAAACAGCCACCATACCTACCTATTATGGCATTTCCATAGCCATTCCGAGATATATTTCCATGCAACTTTCCATCATTCCGTTTATCATGACATATTCATCATTGTCATATTGCTTAGCATGATCATGTAGTTGACATAGTATTTGTGGAAAATCCACCGTTCATAATTCTTTCATACATGTCACTCTTGGTTCATTGCATATACCGGTACACCGCCGGAGGCATTCATGTAGAGTCATACTTTGTTCTAGTATCGAGTTGTAATCATTGAGTTGTAAATAAATAGAAGTGTGATGATCATCATTTTCTAGAGCATTGTCCCAAGTGAGGAATTATGAAAAAAGGAGAAAGGCCAAAAAAAAAGAGAAAGGCCAAACAAAAAATGAGAGAAAAACAGAGAAGGGACAATGTTACTATCCTTTGCCACACTTGTGCTTCAAAGTAGCACCATAATCTTCAGGATAGAGAGTCTCTTGTTTTGTCACTTTCGTATACTAGTGGGAATTTTCATTATAGAACTTGGCTTGTATATTCCAACAATGGGCCTCCTCAAGTTCCCTAGGTCTTCGTGAGCAAGCAAGTTGGATGCGCACCCACTTAGTTTCTTTTGTTGAGCTGTCATACATTTATAGCTCTAGTGCATCCGTTGCATGGCAATCCCTACTCCTTGCATTAACATCAATTGGTGGGCATCTCCATAGCCCATTGATTAGCCTCGTTGATGTGAGACTTTCTCCTTTTTTGTCTTCTCCACATAACCCCCCTCATTATATTCTATTACACCCATAGTGCTATGTCCAGGGCTTGCGCTCATATATTTCGTGAAAGTCTATAGGTTTGACATTACTAAAGTATGAAACAATTGCTTGGCTTGTCATCGGGGTTGTGCATGATGAGAGCATTCTTGTGTGACCAAAATGGAGCATGACTAAACTATATGATTTTGTAGGGACGAACTTTCTTTGGCCATGTTATTTTGAGAAGACATAATTGCTTTGTTAGTATGCTTGAAGTATTATTATTTTTATGTCAATATAAAATTTTGTCTTGAATCTTTCGGATCTGAATATTCATGCCACAATTAAGAAGAATTACATTAAAATTATGCCAAGTAGCACTCCGCATCAAAAATTCTGTTTTTATCATTTACCTACTCGAGGACGAGCAGGAATTAAGCTTGGGGATGCTTGATGCGTCTCCAATGTATCTATAATTTTTGATTGATCCATGCTATATTATCTACTATTTTGGACATTATTGGGCTTTATTATCCACTTTTATATTATTTTTGGGACTAACCTATTAACTGGAGGCCCAGCCCAGAATTGCCGTTTTTTGCCTGTTTTAGGGTTTCGAAGAAAAGGAATATCAAACGGAGTCCAAACGGAATGAAACCTTCGGGAACATGATTTTCTCAACGAACAAGACCCAGGAGACTTGGACCCTACGTCAAGACAGAAAATAGGAGGCCACGAGGTAGGGGGCGCGCCTACCCCCCCCCCCCCCCCCCCCGCCCCCCCCCCCCCCCCCCCCCCCCAAGCACGCCCTCCACCCTCGTGGGTCCCCTGTTGCTCCACCGACGTACTCCTTCCTCCTATATATACCTATGTACCCCCAAACAATCAGATACGGAGCCAAAACCCTAATTCCACCGCCGCAACTTTCTTTATCCACGAGATCCCATCTTGGGGCCTGTTCCGGAGCTCCGCCGGAGGAGGCATCGATCACGAAGGGCTTCTACATCAACACCATAGCCCCTCCGATGAAGTGTGAGTAGTTCACCTCAGACCTACGGGTCCATAGTTAGTAGCTAGATGGCTTCTTCTCTCTTTTTGGATCTCAATACAATGTTCTCCCCCTCTCTTGTGGAGAACTATTCGATGTAATCTTCTTTTTGCGGTGTGTTTGTTGAGACCGATGAATTGTGAGTTTATGATCAAGTCTATCTATGAACAATATTTGAATCTTCTCTGAATTCTTTTATGTATGATTGGTTATCTTTGCAAGTCTCTTCGAATTATCAGTTTGATTTGGCCTACTAGATTGATGTTTCTTGTAGTGGGAGAAGTGCTTAGCTTTGGGTTCAATCTTGCGGTGTCCTTTCCCAGTGACAGTAGGGGAAGCAAGGCAAGTATTGTATTGTTGCCATCGAGGATGAGTTTATCCCTCTACATTAAGGCGTTACTCTGTTTTCATTAACTTAATACTCTAGATGCATGCTGGATAGCGGTCGATGAGTGGAGTAATAGTAGTAGATGCAGGCAGGAGTCGGTCTACTTGTCTCGGACATGATGCCTATATACATGATCATGCCTAGATATTCTCATAACTATGCTCAATTCTATCAATTGCTCAACAGTAATTTGTTCACCCACCGTAGAATAGTTATGCTCTCGAGAGAAGCCACTAGTGAAACCTATGGCCCCCGGGTCTATCTTCATCATATTAGTCTCCTACTACTTAGTTATTTCCTTTGCTTTTTACATTGCTTTTACTTTACTTTGCATCTTTATCACAAAAATACCAAAAATCTTATCTTATCATATCTATCTGATCTTACTCTCGTAAGTGGCCGTGTAGGGATTGACGACCCCTTATCGTGTTGGTTGCGAGGATTTATTTTTTTTGTGCAGGTGAAAGGGACTCGCGCGTTGCCTCCTACTGGATTGATACCTTGATTCTCAAAAACTGAGGGAAATACTTACGCTACTTTGCCGCATCATCCCTTCCTCTTCGGGGAAAACCAACGCAGTGCTCAAGAGGTAGCATCAAGCTCCTCTACCCAGTGCGTGTTTGATTCTTTTAAGGACCGCACTAATCTGGGTTTGATGCCGCTCATGATAAGACCATTTGCTCGCTCGACTTGACCGTTAGTTTGTGGGTGGTAGACAGAAGCATAATCGAGCTTGATGCCCATGTTGTTGCACCAAAGTTTTACCTCGTCGGCTGTAAAGTTCGTGCCGTTTTCAGTGATGATGCTGTGGGGGATGCCATAATGGTGTACACCCCCAGATATGAAGTCTATCACCGGTCCGGATTCAGCCGTTTTAACGGGTTTTTCTTCTATCCATTTGGTGAATGTATCCACCATGACCAGTAAGTATTTTTTCTTATGGGTTCCCCCTTTGAGGGGTCCGACCATATCAAGCCCCCAGACCGCAAAGGGCCAAGTAATGGGGATTGTTTAGAGAGCGGTAGGTGGCATATGGATTTGGTTTGCAAAAAGCTGGCAACCGATGCAACGTTGGACCAGATCCTGTGCATCTGCTCGGGTCGTCGGCCAATAGAAACCTATACGGAAGGCCTTGCTTACAAGGGCCCGGGCTGTGGCGTGGTGGCCGCCGAGTCCAGCATGGATTTCTACCAAAAGCTTCCGCCCTTCCTCCTCGGACATGCACCTTTGAAGGACTCTGATAGTGTTTTTCTTATAAAGCTCTCCCTCATGGACCTTATAGGCTTTAGATCGCCGCACTATGCAGCGTGCCTCATTTTGGTCCTCGGGTAGTTCCTGCCTAGTTAGGTAGGCCAAGAATGGTTCTGTCCACGGGACAATGACGGCCATTATCACGTGGGCTGAAGGTGTTATTTCGATGGCAGAGCCTCTGATTGTGTCAGAGTGTTCGGTATCTGGTGTTGTGGCCAGTTCCGGACTATTGTTACCGGTGTCCCCTTCCCATACCATGGATGGCTTGAACAGCCTTTCCAAGAAGATGTTAGGTGGACAGGGTCGTGCTTAGCTCTGATACGGGCGAGGATATCCGCCGCCTGATTGTTTTCCCGAGCCACATGGTGGAATTCAAGCCCCTCAAACCGAGCTGACATTTTGAGGACGGCGTTGCCATATGCCGCCATTTTCGGATCCTTGGCATCGAAGTCTCCATTTATTTGAGATATTGCGAGGTTTGAGTCCCCACGCACCTCCAGGCGTTGAATGCTCATGGAAACTGCCATCCGGAGACCATGTAATAGGGCCTCGTATTCGGTTGTGTTGTTGGAGTCTGTATATAGTATTTGGAGTACATATTGGACTGTATCTCCGATGGGGGACGTCAGGACGAAGCCATCCCCCAAACCAGCCAACATTTTAGAGCCGTTAAAGTGCATGATCCAATTGGAGTACGCGCCGTACTTTTTAGGGGGTTTGGCTTCTGTCCACTCGGCGATGAAACCGGCCTGTACTTGCGACTTAATGGCTCACCGGTGTCTATATGTTATGTCAAACGGGAGGAGGTCGAGAGCCCATTTGGCAATCCAGCCCGTGGCATCGCGGTTGTTTATTATGTCGTTGAGTGGTACTTCTGAGGCCACCGTAATTGAACACTCTTGAAAGTAGTGTCGTAATTTCCGGGATGCCATGAATACCACGTATGCTATCTTTTGATAATGTGGGTACCGTGATTTGGATGGAGTGAGGATAGTGGATACATAATATACTGGCTTTTGAAGTGGGAATTTATGTCCGTTCGTCTCTCGTTCAACGACGAGCACTGCGCTTACAACCTAGTGAGTTGCCGCTATATATAACAGCATTGGTTCGCCGACATTTGGCGCGGCCAAGATTGGGTTGGTGGCTAGGATGGCTTTTATTTCTTCCAATCCGGCCGTGGCTGCGTCCATCCACTCGAAGTGTTCGGTGCACCGAAGAAGGCGATAAAGGGGGAGTGCCTTTTCTCCTAATCAGGAGATAAAGCGGCTTAAGGCCGCCACACATCCAGTTAACTTCTGGATTTGTTTGAGGTCAGTTGGGATAGCCAACTGCGACAGAGCTCGGATTTTAGCCGGATTTGCTTCAATTCCTCTACTGGAGACGATGAAGCCCAGGAGCTTTCCGACAGGTACGCCGAAAACGCATTTTTCCGGATTGAGCTTAATGTCGTATGTTCGGAGATTGTCGAACGTGAGCCTCAAGTCGTCTATTAAGGAGTCGACGTGTCTGGTTTTAACGACCACATCGTCTACGTATGCCTCCACTATTTTGCTGATCTGCTTTTCCAGACATGTCTGAATCATGCGTTGATACGTTGCGCCGGCGTTTTTGAGCCCGAAGGGCATTGTGTTAAAACAGAAGGGGCCGTATGGAGTGATAAATGTCATTGCGGCTTGATCGGACTCCACCATCTTAAGTTGGTGGTAACTGGAGTATGCGTCGAGGAAGCACAATGAGTCGTGTCCTGCGGTGGCGTCGATAATTTGATCGATGCGAGGGAGGGGTAAGGGATCCTTTGGGCAAGCCTTATTAAGGTCCTTGATCTCGAGGCATAGTCGCCAGGATTTGTCCTTCTTTGGTACCATTACCAGGTTTGCTAGCCAGTGCGGATGTTTTATTTCTCTAATGAATCTGGCCTCCAGTAACTTGGCTAGATCCTCTCCCATGGCTTGTCGCTTAGGTTCGGAGAAACGCCGAAGATTCTGCTTGACCGGCTTAAATCCCTTTAGAATGTTAAGGCTATGCTCGGCCAGCCTGCGTGGGATTCCTGGCATGTCTGAAGGATGCCAGGCGAATATGTCCCAATTCTCGCGCAGCAACTCCCGTAGTGCGGCGTCCACAGCCGGGTTGAATTGTGCCCCGATGGATGCTGTTTTTGTGGGGTCCGTTGGATGGACTTGGAATTTGACTATTTCATCCGCTGGTTTAAAAGAGGTGGACTTGGATCTTTTGTCGAGTATCACGTCGTCCCTGTCCACTGTGGAGCGCAGCGCAGTTAATTCCTCCGCCGCAAGGGCTTCAAATAATGCCTCGAGGGCCAGTGCGGCTATTTTGTTCTCGGCGCGGAGTGCTATGTCCGGATCACTAGCCAAAGTGATGATTCCATTGGGCTCGGGCATTTTGAGCTTCATGTACCCATAATGGGGTATGGCCTGGAAGATCGTGAATGCCTCCCGCCCTAGAAGGGCGTGGTATCCGCTACTGAACGGGGCCACTTGGAATGTAATTTCTTCGGACCTGTAATTCTCCGGAGTGCCGAATGCCACATCTAGTGTGATTTTCCCAGCGCAACGTGCATCCCGACTGGGGATGATTCCTTGGAAGGTCGTGCTGCTTTGCTCAATACGGTTTCTGTCTATTTCCATTTTTTGAAGAGTCTCCTCATAAATGAGGTTTAATCCGCTGCCGCCGTCCATGAGCACTTTAGTAAGCCGAAAGCCGTCCACAATTGGACTGAGGACCAAGGCGGCTGGTGCTCGGGCTGTTCAGAATTTAGATTCGTCACTTGGATTGAAGGTGATAGCCGTGTCGCTCCAAGGATTTATTGCTGCCACATGGCAGACTTCGGCAAGGCTGCGGAGTGCTCGCTTACGCCTATTATTTGAGGCCAAGATCTCAAAGACTGTCAATACTGTATTGTTATCCACGGGATGGTGCTCTGCGGTGTTTTGAATGAGGAGATCCTCACCGCTCTTGGCCACCTGCTGGAGTACCCAACATGCTCTAAGGCTGTGTGTTGGTATGGTATCCGCTGTACTATGAATTTTGCAGGGCCCGTTAAGCCATCCCTCCAATACGGTTCCACGCCCTGTAGTGGGCTTTTGCTTCTTTGTAATTGAGTCGGGCGACTTATAAGAGTGCACCCTTTTAGTTCGGACTGGGGGTTTTGTCAGAGCTGGATTATCCCAAAATTTTGTTTGGGTTTTCTACGCGCTTTCCATCGCACATTACTTCCGTACTATGGCCGCCAAGTCAATGAAGTGTGCTATGTCACAGCGACTTATGGCGTTGAGGATTCCCTTGTCCATGCAATTGTTGCAAAAGAACGAAATTGCGTCTTCCTCGCGACAGTCCTTGACCTTGTTCATTACAAGGAGGAATCTGGCCCAATAGTGATGTACTGTCTCTTGGGGCTCTTGCCTAATGTGGGAAAGATCGTTTATATCTGGGTGGGTGGGTGGATTTAAGTCCAGACCTTGACCCAATCTAAGACCCAGGGGCGGGGGAGTTTCTGATCTTGGAAGTGCGGGCTCCGGGATGTTGCCCCGCAGGTTCCGCATGCTGCCTGATTATAGGTTCAGGGTTTGGGCGATGTCCTCCCGTGGACGGGTATCCAGTTCGGAGAGCTCGGGAATCCGGAGATAGTTCATCCTTAGGATAGAGGAAGAATCGCCGCATTTCTCCTCCACCACCGCTATCTGATGGGTGACCGGCAGAGAGTTAATCTCCCTTTGGTCGGGTTTAAGCCCAATCTGATCATAGTCCATAGCGACTCCCAGAGCGGTGATGCGATCCAAGAGCTCGTTCAAAGAGGAGAGCTCCATTGGATCCATCTGCTCGGTGAATTTCGAGCCGATGTGGAGGCTGTTTTCGATGACCCGAGAAGTCATCGTCGGCGCAGCGGCCGAGCTAGCGTTCACGACGAAGACGCCTAGTCGGAGAGTTTGGCCTACAGCCAGGGCTCCCCCAGAGGTGATGTTGTTCTTGACAATGAAATGAGCCATCCCTCCTTATGATGACGATACAGTGGAACTCTCAATGAAAACACCAATGTCGGTGTCAAAACCGGCGGATCTCGGGTAGGGGGTCCCGAACTGTGCGTCTAAGGTGGATGGTACCAGGAGGCGAGGGACACGATGTTTACCCAGGTTCGGGCCCTCTCGATGGAGGTAATACCCTACGTCCTGCTTGATTGATCTTGATGATATGAGTATTACAAGAGTTGATCTACCACGAGATCGTAGAGGCTAAACCCTAGAAGCTATCCTATGGTATGATTGTATCTTGTCCTACGGACTAAACCCTCCGGTTTATATAGACACCGGAGGGGGCTAGGGTTACACAGAGTCGGTTACAAGGGAGGAGATCTACATATCCGTATTGCCAAGCTTGCCTTCCATGCCAAGGAGAGTCCCATCCGGACACGGGAAGAAGTCTTCAATCTTGTATCTTCATAGTCCAACAGTCCGGCCAAAGGATATAGTCCGGCTGTCCGGAGACCCCCTAATCCAGGACTCCCTCAGCGGGTAGTTCACCACGCATCACGTAGTGGACACCCACGTGAGGGGGAAGGCCCTCTCGGTGGTGTGCGCGAATGATCCGGTCTCGGTGGAGAGCTCCATCCAAACTATGGAGCAGTTCCTTACGGAGGACCAGTACTGAGTGGTCGGCTTCGACCTCGAGTACACCAGCGGTCGTGTCGAGCACGACCAGAACGTTGTCGTCACCCAGTTGTGCATGCGACATGACGTCCTCGTCTACCACTACCACCATGCCACATGGCCTTGCAAGCGTTTCTCCAGGTATATCAACAGCCCCAATTACATTTTCGCTACGGTGGACACCACCAACGATCTAAAAGCTCTCGAGGTTTCGGACTTGAAATGCCCGAATCTTGTAAACATCCAAAGCCACTACAAGGTCTGGAGCAGCGACAAAAACAAATTGAACTCCCTGGTTGACCTCGCCTCGACCATCATCGAACCCTACTACATGAAGATGAAGAACGAGAGCAATAAGGACAAGAACGCCTGGCATAGTGTGTGGCATAAGAGACTGGATGAACAACATGCCAAGTATGCGGCCGTGGACGCATACACAAGCTACGAGATGTACAGGCGGATCGTTGACATGAGGAACTGACTTCTTTCTGACCCAGACGAGGGATCGAGCCACATAGCAGTGGCGGGAGCGTCGCAAGAAGTAGATGACTAGACGATCATTTCTCCTACTTTAGAATGCACACAATTGTTTATTGGGGTGTGTGCGAATGATCTGTATAGTCACTTATGTAATTGGATGTTTATTTCAATTACATATATATACATGTTATTCTACTGTAGACAGAGGAAATCACACGGCTTATTAGCAGCAATCGTCTGTGTTATTATTGGTCTTCGCACACATTTCTGATTACGGACCTGTTTGCCGTGTATCACACACACCTTGATCTGGCTGACCGTTTCTTTTGTGTTGCCTAATGACAAACAGTTCATCCGAGTGAACCGTATGCTCTATATCGCACACGTCTTCATCAGGCTGCCCGTTTATTTTGTTCCTCCTCATCGCAAACAGTTCATTGAGCTGAACCGTATGCCCTGCATTGCACACGCAACTAAAATTTGAACCGTGTTTGATAGCTCCGCCATCGCAAACGTTTTGCACCTTTTTTGACGGTTCTTTTACACCACCATTTGCGATTATGGCATCGCACACAGTTTTGCCGAAGGGTCTTTGATCGTAGTGTCACGTTTGGACCATCCTGCAGTAGTGTAGAGAGTATTCAACACCTATCACAACAAGGTTGTTGAAACTATAGATGTGCGGTTCGATGAGACTAACGGCTCGCAAAGAGAGCATCTACCTCCTGTGTTAGATGAAATGTCTCCTGATGAATCCATCAAGTTCAAGGCTACTGAGGATGTCATACCCATTGAAGAACCTACTGAAGAAGTTATTCCTAACAATGAAGATAATCACACTGGTGCACCTGAGGAAAATGGCGCTGAAGAAAATGCTCAGCCCAGTCAAAGTCGCCAACTTGCTCATCCTCGCATGGCAAATGAAGTGCAGATTGAGAAAATCCTCGACGACATCAATGCACCAAATCCTCTCACATGCTCAAAAGCTTCACATTTGTTTAACTGTTGTGGGCACTTCGCTTTTGTCTCTATCACAGAGCCCACCAAAGTTGATGAAGCATTTCTGTAGCCTGAGTGACTACACAACTTGTTCTTGTAGACTCGTGTTAGGCCTCCAAGCGTAGATTTTTGTAGGACAGTAGCAATTTTCCCTCAAGTGGATGACCTATTGTTTGTCACTCCATGGGAGGCGTAGGATGAAGATGGTCTCTCTCAAACAACCCTGCAACAAAATAACAAAGAGTTTCTTGTGTCCCCAACACACAAAATACAATGGTAAATTGTATAGGTGCACTAGTTAGGCAAAGAGATGGTCATACAAGTGTAGTAATGATAGTAGATATTGTTTTTTGTAATAGGAACAATAAAAATAGCAAGGTAGTAAGTAACAAAAGTGAACACAAATGGTATTGCAATTCTTGAAAATGAGGCCTAGGGTCCGTACTTTCGCTAGTGCAATCTCTCAACAATGCTAATCTAATTGGATCATATAACTATCCCTCAATGTGTGATGAAGAATCATTCCAAAGTTCTTATCTAGCGGAGAACATAAGAAGAAATTGTTTGTAGGGTACGAAACCACCTTAAAGTTATTCTTTCCCTTTGATCTATTCAAGAGTTCATACTAAAATAATGTAAAGTTATTCTTTTCGTTCGAGTTATCCAAGAGTTCGTACTAAAATAACACCATATGATATGCGTCATCCAACTCTAATGTCACCTAGATACTCCAATGTCACCACAAGTATCCATGAGTTAATATTATATGATACACATCAAACAATTTCAGATTCATAATACTCGATTGAACTCAAAGAACCTCAAAGAGTGCCCCAACAATTCTACCAGAGAAACAAGGACTAAAACGTGCATCAACCCCTATGCATAGATTACCCCAATGTCACCTCGGGAATCCGCGAGTTGAGTGCCAAAACATATATCAAGTGAATCAATATAATACCCCATTTTCACCATAGGTATTCACATGCAAGACATACATCAAGTGCTCTCTAATCCATAAAAATATTCAATCCAATAAAATGAAATCTAAAAGGGAAAACTCAATTCATCACAACAAGATAGAGAGGGAGAAACACCATATGATCCAACTATATTAACAAAGCCCGCGATACATGAAGATCGTGCCATCAAGAACACGAGAAAGAGAGAGAGAGAGAGAGATTAAACACACAACTACGGGTGCAAACCCTCAGCCCCGAGGGCGGACTACTCCCTCCTCATCATGGTGGCCATAGGGATGATGAAGATGGCCACCGGTGATGATTTCCCCCTCCGACGGAGTACCGTAACGGGGTCTAGATTTGTTTTCATAGCTACAGAGGCTTGCGGTGTCGGAACTTCTGATCTAGGGTTATTTCTGATGGTTCCTTTATTTATATGATTTTTCAGCATTGGAATCATGCAAAGATGGGCCTGCTACTTCTTGAGCTTGCGTTGGTTTTTCCCTTGAAGAGAAAAGGATGATGGAGCAAAGTATAGATAAGTATTTCCCTCGGTTTGAGAACCAAGGTATCAATCCAGTAGGAGACAACACACAAATCACCTAATACCTGCACAAACAATCAAACAGCTTGCACCCAACGCGATAAAGGGGTTGTCAATTCCTCCACGGTTACTTGCAAAAGTGATATCTAATAGAGACACATGAAACTAAATAAACGATAAAGTAAATATTTTTGGGTTTTTGGTTTATAGATCGGAAAGTAAAAGATTGCAAAATAGTAGATCAGAAACTAATATTGTAGATCAGAAACTTACATGATGGAAAATAGACCCGGGGGCCATAGGTTTCACTAGAGGTTTCTCTCAAGATAGCATATAATATGGTGGGTGAACAAATTACTGCCGAGCAATTGATAGAAAAGTGCAAAGTTATGATGATAGCTACTTTCATGTCAAGTAGATTGAAACATTCTGCATCTACTACTATTACTCCACACATCGACCGACTCTTGCCTGCATCTAGAGTATTAAGTTCATGAAGAATAGAGTACCGCATTAAGTAAGATGACATGATGTAGAGGAATTAACTCAAGCAATATGATGAAAACCCCATCTTTTTATCCTCGATGGCAACAATACAATATGTGCCTTGATGCCCATACTGTCACTTGGAAATGACACCACAAGATTGAACCCAAAGCTAAGCACTTCTCCCATTGCAAGAAAAACTAATGTAGTTGGCCAAACCAAACCGATAGTTCAAAGAGAATTACAAAGATATCAAATCATGCATAAAAGAATTCAGAGAAGATTTAATTAATATTCATAGATAAGCTGATCATAAATTCACAATTCACTAGATCTCAGCAAACACACCGCAAAAGAGTATTACACCGGATAGATCTCCAAGAACATCGAGGAGAACATGATATTGAGAATCAAAGCGAGAGAAGAAGCCATCTAGCTACTAGCTATGGACCCGGAGGTCTGAGGTAAACAACTCATGCTTCATCGAAAGGGAAATAGAGTTGATGTAGAAGCCCTTCGTGATCGAATCCCCCTCTGGCAGGGTGCCGGAAAAGGTCCTTGGATGGGATCTCATGGGTCCAGAAGGTTGCGGCGGTGGAAAAGTCTTTTCGTGGATTGTTCTGGTGGTTTGGAAATATATGTGAATATATAGGTGAAGGAATTAGGTCAGGGGAGTCACGGGGGGCCCATAAGGGTGGGGGCACGCCCTACCCCCTGGGCACGCCTCCATCCTTCTGGCCGCCTCGTGGCTCTTCCAACTTGATCTCCAAGTCTCTGGGGTGTATTCTGGTCTAAGAAAAATCATTGTGAATGTTTCATTCCGTTTGGACTCCGTTTGGTATTCCTTTTCTGTGAATCTCAAAAACAAGGAAAAAATAGAAACTGGCACTGGGCTCTAGGTTAATAAGTTAGTCCCAAAAATAATATAAAATAGCATATTAATGCATATAAAACATCCAAAACAGATAATATAATAGCATGGAACAATCAAAAATTACCAATGTATCAAGCATCCCCAACCTTAATTCCTGCTCGTCCTCGAGTAGGTGAATGGTAAAAACAGAATTTTTGATGTGGAATGCTACCTAACATATTTATCCATGTAATTCTCTTTATTGTGGCATGAATGTTCAGATCCATAAGATTCAAAGCAAAAGTTTAATGTTGACATTAAGAAATAATACTTCAAGCATACTAACAAGGCAATTATGTCTTCTCAAAATAACATGGCCAAAGAATGCTTATCTCTAAAAAATCATATAGTCTAGCTATGCTCCATCTTCATCACACAAAATATTCAAATCGTGCACAACCCCGATGACAAGCCAAGCAATTGTTTCATACTTTTGATGTTCTCAAACTTTTGCAACTTCCATGCAATACATGAGCGTGAGCCATGGACAAAGCATTATAGGTGGAATAGAATATGGTGGTTCTGGGGAAGACAAAAATAAGGAGATAGTCTCACATCAACTAGGCGTATCAACGGGCTATGTAGATGCCCATCAATAGATATCAATGTGAGTGAGTAGGGATTGCCATGCAACAGATGCACTAGAGCTAAAAGTTTATGAAAGCTCAAAATAAAACTAAGTGGGTGTGCATCCAACTTGCTTGCTCATGAAGACCTAGGGAAATTTCAGGAAGCCCATCCTTGGAATATACAAGCCAAGTTCTATAATGAAAAATTCCCTGTAGCATATGAAAGTGGCAACATAGGACACTCTCTATCATGAAGATCATGGTGCTACTTTGAAGCACAAGTGTGGAAAAAGGATAGTAACATTGCCATGTCTGTTTTTTCTCTTTTTTGGCCTTCTCTTTTTTTCCTCACATGGGATAATGCTCTAATAATGAAGATCATCACACTTTTATTTACTTACAACTCAAAAGTTACAACTCGATACTAGAACAAAATATGACTCTATATGAATGCCTCCGACGGTGTACCGGGATGTGCGATGACTCAAGAGCGACATGTATAAAAATGATGAAAGGTGGCTTTTCCACAAATACAATGTCAACTACATGATAATGCAAGGCAATATGACAATGATGAAATGTGTCATAATAAACGGAACGGTGGAAAGTTGCCTGGCAATATATCTCGGAATGGCTATGGAAATGCCATAATAGGTAGGTATGGTGGCTGTTTTGAGAAAGGTATATGGTGGGTGTATGGTACCGGCGAAAGTTGCACGACACTAGAGAGGCCAGCAATGGTGGAAGGGTGAGAGTGCCTATAATCCATGGACTTAACTTTAGTCATAAAGAACTCGCATACTTATTGCAAAAATGTATTAGTCCTCGAAACAAAGTACTACGCCCATGCTCCTAGGGGGATACATTGGTAGAAAAAGACCATCGTTCGTCCCCGACCGCCACTCATAAGGAAGACAATCAAAAAATACTTCATGCTGCAACTTCGTTACATAATGGTTCACCATACACTACAGGAACCACGCACTTTGCCATCTGCCATGGCTGACGGCAAAGGCATGCCATGGCTGACGGCAAAGGGTTATAGCGGGTCTATTCTGATAATATTATCAGAATAGTTATTCTGATAACACTTCCGCACTGCACGCTCAATGCAACGGCACGTCATTGTTCGAACCAAGTGTGCTGCAGTACTCACACGAGTGAACTTCATGTCGAAAAAAACTGCACGCAGTGTTTTCCCGGTACTGTTTTCGCTATAATTTTTTAACCGTTTATCGGAACGAGGCGTATAATATACCATTGAAACTCTATTGATTAGGCGCAACTTCACCATGTTGAACACTTTTTGAGATTCCTATCGGTTTAAGAGCAGTTTCAAAAATGGTGCGGCGGATGACGAGTGGCAGCGAGCGTATTTTTCTGATTTTTTCTAAACCGCTCATCGGAATAAGGCAGATGATACACCGTTGGAAAGATATCGTCGAGGAGCACCTTTTTTATATCTATTATTTTCTCTAATTCATTACAGTTTAAGAGCAGTTTCAAATTTACTAAATCACAGAATTCTTTTTTTTTTTGAAATTTTTGCAATTTTCGGTACTGGTTTTGCTCTAGTTTTTGAACCGTTTGTCAAAACGAGGCGTGTAATACGTCGTTGGAATGCTATGGACAAGGCGCAACTTCCATAGGTAGAAATGGTTTTGAGATTCCTTACAGTTTTAAGTTAATTTTGAAAATCATGCGGCGGATGACGAGTGGCAGCGGCCGTTTGTCGCAAATTTTTTACAAACCGGTTGTCGAAATGATTCAAATGATATGCCCGTCGGAAAGATATCGACGAGACGCAACTTTTTCATGTAGAACACTCTCTCTAATTCCTTACAGTTTAAGAGCAGTTTTAAATTTACCGAAATGCGGACACTCTGTTTTTTGCGACAGCCAAATCGACGTGGGTATTTCATCCGACTGAAAACCACACTGCATCGGACGAAAAACTGCACTTCATTGGACAAACAAGTGCACTGCATGATTTCCCTTTTGTGGGACATAAATTTTTGAAGACGAGGAAGAAAACTGCACTACTTTTAGACTAAAACCCGCACTTCATCTGACCGACAAGTGCACTGCATGATTTATTTTTTGTGGGACGCAAATTTTCCCAAACGAGGTAGGAAACCGCACTTCTTTAGACTAAAAACTGCACTTCATCAGACGAACAAGTGCACTGCATGATTTCTTTTTTGTAGGACGTAAATTTCCCAAACGAGGTGAAGTGCACTTCATGTCGAGCGTTGGTGAACCGCAACACTATCCAGAAGTGAACGGTGAGACTACCGTAAACGGGCCGCGACACTACCAAAAATGAACCGCGGGCATAATACTTTTCCCCCTCATTTTTTATTAATGCATCTGGACCGCAAAGTTGAGGCAGGTGTACTTTATTTGCTTTTTATATAATTTGGTGTTCTTTTATCAAAATTATAACAAGTTTTTCTACATTTTTTTGCTAGCAATGAACCGCAGGCAGTAGGCGAGTGGGCTGCATGTCTTTTTTGTGTTTTTCCTGTTGTTTTGCTGTTTATTTTGTTGTTCGCCTATACCTACAAATTAACTTCACTACACAACAAAGTCAAGAGTACGGCACCCAACAATTAACTGCACTGTTCAACGCATAACAAGTTATTGAACGCAAAGAAAAATCACAAAGAATAAACATCCATTTTTCTGGTTCCACAAACACGCATTGCACTGCAAATCTGAATGGAGAAATAAGCATCTGAACCTCCATGGTATCCAAGTGTACTGCTCTATCATGTTTCCGGGAAAAATCAATGCGTCGGGGAGCAGCCTGCACTGCATTGGTTATGAATTTTGCACAAAAAGGAACAACACGAAGAGTTGCTACATGCCTCCTCCTGTAGTGACGTACTGATGGACAACTGTTCCAAACCCAGCGGCGTCTAGCGGCGGCAGATCCGAAAGAGGGAAGAAGAGGAACCGGAAGCCCACACTCAGTGCACTGCACGCATGCACCCATCGGACTGCACGCCCGCACCGTCCGCACTGCTCGGGGGTTGAGGTGGTTCTCATGGAGTAAAGGTACAGAGAAGGTGGGGGTGAGGTAGCGCCGACGCTCTGCCTACTAGCTTTAACCCCCTTCCCACTACGCACGGGTCGCCGTGGTGTGGGCTGCTTCATCGCGTGTAGCCACGGGACGCGGGACTGGCGATGTGAGGATTCCGTAGCGAGGCCAGGCCGGCGGACTAGGAGATCGAGGCCGGAGCAGGAGGCCGGGCCACGAAGGGTGGATGTCGCTTCTCTACCTGGTGATTCGGCGCCGCAACACCCACGCGCAGGAGGAAGACCATGGTCCTTGAGTCGGATCCTATGGGGGGGCTGGCGGACGCCTGCTACTCGGCTCGGTCGCCTGGCGTTGCGGCGAGGCCGGAACTGCCCGGATCCGTCGGCCTCCCCTGCTCAAGCAGCCGGAGGTAGTGAGAAGGGACGGGAGCGGGACGACGCGGATTGGAGACCTCTGCCTCGGGAATGTCAAAGGGCGGTGAGTCAAGGTAGGGCATTGGCCGATCCGGTCGTGCAGAGGGTGGTACGGCCACGGTGACCAACAGGAGTTCGTCGGTGGGGCGATGCAATCGGGAAGGGAAGGCACGGCGGACGGGCATGAGAGGAGGCGCGGTGGCCATCGGGCTTGGATGGTGAGTATCGGCACCGTTAGAGTGGGATGGGGTGGGTGGAGCGTCGGCCGGGGTGAGAGGAGGCGCGGTGGCCGGGGGATAGGTGGAGAGGAGTCATGGCGGCGCTGCCGACGGCGATGGAAGGAGGTAGGAGGTGGTGCCGCAAGGGGAGGTAGTGGTAGGAGAGCCAGAGCCACGAGGGGAGATTGGGGCACAGGGCGGGGCGGTGCTTCGCGGCGGCCGGCGGCGCAGGGCGGGGCAGTGGTGGAAGCAAGTAGGTGTGGGGGAGTTGCTCGAGAAGAGGAGGTCGTGGGTGGGGTGGGGATCTGACGAGTGGATAAGGTGGGATGGGTGGGTGCATGCATGGGTTTGATTTTGTTTTGCTGTGCGGTCCTGTTCAGCTCGGGGTAGCACTGTTATCAGAATAAGAGGTGGGTGTTATCAGAATAAGGGTCTTAAGGGTGTTATCATAATAGACCCGCCCTATATATATGTATGTATATATATGAACAATATAGCATATCCAACACATATTACCGATAGTCATGAACACACACAATACACACACACACACATATATATATATATCAACACATATCCATGAACACGTATCCAACACATGTTACCAATAGTAGCAAGTTTCATCCATATATATACTGAAGGAAATATGCCCTAGAGGCAATAGTAAAGTTGTTATTTATATTTCCTTATATCATGATAAATGTTTATTATTTATGCTAGAATTGTATTAACCGGAAACTTGATACATATGTGAATACATAGACAAAACAGAGTGTCCCTAGTATGCCTCTACTTGAGTAGCTCGTTAATCAAAGATGGTTAAGTTTCCTGACCATAGACATGTGTTGTCATTTGATGAACGGGATCACATCACAAGAGAATGATGGGATGGACAAGACCCATCCGTTAGCTTAGCATAATGATCGTTAGGTTTTAATTGCTATTACTTTCTTCATGACTAATACATATTCCTTTGACAATGAGATTACACAATTCCCGAATACCGGAGGAACACATTGTGTGCTATCAAACATAACAACGTAACTGGGTGATTACAAAGATGATCTACAGGTGTCTCCGAAGGTGTTTCTTGGGTTGGCATAGATCGAGATTAGGATTTATCACTCCTAGTATCGGAGAGGTATCTCTGGGTCCTCTCGGTAATGCACATCATGATAAGCCTTACAAACAATGCGACTAATGAGTTAGTTACGGGATGATGCATTATGGACGAGTAAAGAGACTTGCCGGTAACGAGATTGAACTAGGTATGGAGATACCGATGATCGAATCTCGGGCAAGTAACATACCGATGACAAAGGGAATAACATATGTTGTCATTGTGGCTTGATCGATAAAGATCTTCCTAGAATATGTAGGAACCAATATGAGCATCCAGGTTCCGCTTTTGGTTATGGATCGGAGAAGTGTCTCGGTCATGTCTACACAGTTCTCGAACCCGTAGGGTCCGCACGCTTAACCTTTGGTGACAATTTGTATTATGAATTATGTGTTTTGGTGACCGAAATTTGTTCGGAGTCCCAGATGAGATCACGGACATGACGAGGAGTCTCGAAATGGTCGAGAGGTAAAGATTAATATACTGGACGATGGTATTCGGACACCGGAATAGTTCCAGAATGTTTCGGGTATTTTTCGGAGTACTGGGAGGTTACCGAAACCCCCCGGGAAGTAATGGGCCTACATGGGACATAAGGGAGAGAGAGGGGAGCCCGCAAGGGGTGGCGCCCCCCATGGGCTGTCCAAATTGGGCAAGGGAAGCCCCCCCTTTTGTTCCCCCTCTCCTTCTCCTTCCATTTCCCCCTCCAAAAGAAAGGAAGGGGCGACTAGGACTAGGAGTCCTAGTCGGTTCCCCCCCATGGCATGCCCGCTTGTGGCCGGCCTCCTCCCTCTCCTCCTTTATATACGGGGGCAGGGGGCACCCCAAAGCACATCAATTGTTCTTAGCCGTGTGCGGTGCCCCCCTCCACAATTTGCTCCTCCGGTCATATCGTCGTAGTGCTTAGGCGAAGCCCTGCGCGGATCACATCACCATCACCGTCACCACGCCGTCGTGCTGAAGAAACTCTCCCTCGACACTTTGCTGGACAAGAGTTTGAGGGACGTCATCAAGCTGAACATGTGCTGAACTCAGAGGTGCCGTACGTTTGGTACTTGATCGGTTGGATCGCGAAGACGTTCGACTACATCAACCGTGTTAACCTAACGCTTCCGCTTTTGGTCTACGAGGGTATGTGGACACACTCTCCCCCTCTCGTTGCTATGCATCTCCTAGATAGATCTTGCGTGATCGTAGGATTTTTTTTTGAAATTGCATGCTATGTTCCCCAACATATACATAGTTTCATCAATATTACACAGTTTCATCCATACGTAGCAAGTTTCACAAAGTCAAAACAAAAACTAAAGACAAGCACTCCATATCTGAAATTACAAGAAATGACCTAAAACTAAATATCTATTTTCCTAAAAACTATCTTATTACTAAGATCTTCTCTGGATCTTCTTCTTTTCTTCCAACCCGCATAACAAAAACACTAATATAGAGAGAATGGGTTAGGAGTAGAAATGTAGCATTTCACTTGGTGAAATGTAATGCTGTAGGAGCCAGCACTTGAGATCAAGACAATCTTAGTTAAGATCCTGATTTTCAAAGCCAAATAGAGTAAACCAATACCAAAGAGCCAGAGGAGAGAACCAGCCAAGGACCCAATGAAGAAGCCACCACAATTAGTAGTAAGTTAAATAACAACACAAAGACCACTATCAATACTAGCTCCAGGAATTAAGCCAACTAAAAACTAGTGATTAAAGCCAAGGATTAGACTTCATCAACACAATCTGTTTTGTCCATTGACAATAGGTACATGTCATTGTGCAACGCCAAAAACAAAGCTCCAGGAGGAGATATACATCACAACTAGCCGACCAGACCAAGTCCCAACACATCCAGCCACTAGCAGCTTAGAAGAGATAACTATCAAGGAGAGCTTGACACATCAAGCAGCTGTTGTTAACACCACAATCACCAAAGCCACCCATGGGGACAACACAAACACACACACAGCTTAGCACTACTGCAGGATGTTGGTAACGCGACACTACGATCAGAGACCCTTCGACAAAACTGCGTGTGATGCAATAATCGCAAATGGTGGTGTGAAAAAACTGTTAAAAAGGTGCAAAACGCTTGTGATGATGGATGCATCAAAAACGGTTCAGATTTTAGTTGCGTGTGCGATGTAGGGCATACGGTCCAGTTCAATTAACTGTTTGCCATGAGGCAACACAAAAGAAACGGGCAGCCAGGTGGATGCGTGTGGGATATAAAGCATACGGTTCACTCAGATGAACTGTTTGTGATTAGGCAACACAAAAGAAATGGTCAGCCAGATCAAGGTGTGTGCGATATACAGCATGCGGTTCACTCGACCTTGTCGTCAGTGTGTGACCTCTGTGGCAACCGTTTGCTCCCCATGGCCTTTTCTTGTACCATGGAAACCGTTCGCAGCCTCTTCGCCGTTCCGTCTCGATTTGGAACTCCTGTCCACACTCTTACTCCCTCAATTTGCCTTCACCCTTTACTTTCTGCCATTGTTCGATCATGTTCTCCATGGAGGGAATAGGCCGGAAACGACCCCGTTATTCTTGCCCTGATCTAAAACATGACGTGGTGGAGGAACTCATTGATCAGTGCAACGTCATCACCTCGGCTAGCATGGCAGGTTCATTTGAGACCATTCTCGACTCAACTAATAACATCATTACAAGCAACCCTAGGGTCCAGGAGCGGTTTGATCTCCCCTATCTTCTTCACCGTGACCCTGATCACTGGCGTGGGGATGACAGAAGCCTCGCCTTGTGCAAGTTGATGCCGCTTGATAATGTTACGTGTGATGTTAAGATGCCATCGCTTGAGTGTAAGGCTTGGGCAGGCGCAAATGGAGATTGGGTTGTTTATATTGGGTACAACTGCGAGTGGGAACTTGTGAATGTGTACACTCGTCACCGGGTTCCACTTCCAAAAATCTCAGACTGCCCTGAAGTTGAGCACACCGGTATTCTACGTACGTTCAAATACGATCATGGTGACTGTCGTCTACGGAAGATAGCAATTTTTCAAGTTCCCAACCGCTCTTGGGATTACACGAACTATGAAGTTGTTGCTATCTTCGACAAGCTTGTTGTCGTCCTGCTTCCACGACTCGATGGATATTGCTCAAAAATCAATTTTTGTACATGGATGAGTACTATGATGCAATTGAATACGAGGGTCTTGTGTTTGCTGCCACCACTCGTGGCACTGTTTTTGCATGGAATCCTTATGGTTTTGGTACGTTAGTCTTCCAACGTAATTATAATTGTTTCATCCACATGCATGTGGGTTAGCTAGCTAGTTTCCCTTTACTAATTAACCTTCTTGTGTTTACAAGGTCCTGTGAACATTCCACCATCTATACTTGAAATTTTTTATAACCAAGGGGGAGATGACGATGGTGATGATCACGCGCATGAGGACGAGCAGGACCCATATACTCAGTGGCGCCTGGCAACTTATTCCTATGGATCACCTCTTCTTGTCTGTATACAGGGCACTGCTGATGTTACTAAGGAAGCAGGTGTTGGCTCGCATGGTCGCACTCTCCGGACCTATTCCAACATCCATTGCAGGGTATTCGGGATGGATAGTAGTGTGCTAGCGCCAACACCTTCTCCCTGGTTCAGTAATGATAGTCTTGAAGAAACTCGCCCTTCCTTGGACAAAACTATCCAATGATGGTGAAAGGCGATCCAACTGTTGTTGACAAAACGTTACTACCATTTATGAGTAGCAACTATATCTATACCTCGGACATTGCTATGCTTCCCTACTGTGGCTATCACAATATGGGTATTGAAATAGGCCGCTTCAGCCTGGATGATCAGTCCTGCATTGATCTTGAGATTGACAGTAGTTGGCCCTTCCTAGAGAATCACTTCTGGTTCAAAGCAAGCATTTCCAACGCCGACGAGTGGTTGAGCTGAAGTTCATTTCATCGCTTTCTTATTTGTTGTGTGAGAAAAAAACTTTACTAGAATGTTTTGTTGGAAATGATCTATAATCCAACATGTATCCTCGTTGTCATTGTGGGTTGATGACTTGTTGTATGTAATCAATGGTACATTTGCATATGCGTCCATCAACTCACGCCTTCTAGTGGTGTCCATATGAACAGTGCTAGTGATTTTATTTGCAAAAATTAGATAGTGCTAGTGATTTTTAGCTACATATTTTGACAAATCGCAGTGTTACAAGATTGACAAATGGCAATGTTACTAGATAAACAAATGTTAATCTTTCCAGATTGACAAATGGCAACATACCCAATATGACAGATGCAAATCTTACCCAATTGTTTCTACGTGGTTGCACACGGGTCATCCAAAACAACCGTTTGCATTGAAGGGATGCACGAATCCTGCACTACAAATTTTCCCTTGACTTAAGGGGGAAGACCATATCTCTCACTTTACATACGGGTGTTCTACCTAAAACATTTGCGATCAAGAGCTGCACAAATCCTGCTCGACACATTTTCCCTTGGCTTCCTGGGGAAGCTGTCGGTTTGCATACGGGTGTTCTGACTAAAACATTTGTGATGAGTGTTTTATATTTGAAAACCATTGACGTTATTTTCAAAATAAAATTATTTGATAAGTCTGTACATTAAGAGAGAAAAATACAAGTTCGTTCAAACCATATCTTTCATTCAGTCACACTGCGAATTTATATTCATATGATCGAGAATTCGAGATATAGTAATAAACCCCAGAAAAACTATTTCTGGTGGCGGCGGAGGCAGCATGCCGCGCCGTCGTTGTCGTCCTACGGGACGCCGTTGTTGAAGTCTTCAAGGCAGCACAAAATGTTCTTCACTTGTACATCAAACATCATGTCATCGCGTGATCGACGAGCGGGGCGCGGGAGGACGTCAACTGGCGCCGCTGAGAGGTAGCGGTCGACGGCAGCATCCCATGCCGCTGAGGGGGGCGCGCGCACAGGCACGGGCGCGGCGGGTGCAGACAAACGCACGGGGACCGGCACCGCGGTGGGCACGATGGGTGCAGCCAAACGCCCGGCGCAACCGCATGCACACGAACGTGCGTGACCGTGCGCCGGCCCCAAACACTGGCTGCGCAACTTATAAATTGACGGATGGAGTACTAGTTACAGTGATGCATATAATTAAGCAAAGGGATCGCACATGTCTGTATTGACTGGAAAGATAATGCAATAGCACAATAAGAATTAAGGCCACGATGATGTGATCGTAGTGGTGGTTACAAGAGGCAAGAAGAAAGATGCATCCATCAACGTACGACCTCCTCCTCCTCAACTCAGTGCGTCGGACCATCGACCAGCGGCTAAGGAGCGGTGGCTTTTGTGGCGAGGTCAAGGTGCTTCTCAGCAAAGGCGTCCAAGGCTTCCAGTCGGTTGAAGAAAGCCAACATCGTAGCGTCCTCACTGGCCTTGTAGATACCTATGTACACGATTCTCTCATACACGTGGATGTGTAGGTCGACGAATTATTGCAGGGCGAGGCGCCTCACGGCGAGCGCGACCTCCTGGTGGACATTCTTCGTGGCGTTAGTGGGCAGTCGCAGGGCTACCAGTGCTTGAAAGAGGTTCTGACCATGGAGGTCGATTAGGGTGGCAGGCAATGAGGAGCCCGGGCGCGCGGGCTGGAGGAGTATGACGATGTCGTCCGCGAGCTTCTTGACAACGGTGAACTTGTTGGTGGTGGCAATGACCATCTAGTCGTACTGAGAGTCGTAGCTGGCGTCGACGGCAACAATCTACCAACCAATCGCCAACACTGTCTGGAGACGATCCTCGATGCCATGCCGCAGGCTGGCGTCGTGGACCATCTCGCACAGCCGCTGGCCGCTTGCGCACATCGCCGCCATGGGTCTAGAGTGAGCACTTTTGCGCTTATTACTATAGGTGCTTGGGTAAATGCTTAGGTATGTACGATGTGGTAGATGCATTGGAATGGAGGGCAGCCTTTACATGAGTGCAAATTGCATTGCATTCACATCCTGCAACCTCTTTTCCCGGTCCTCCTCCCATTACTTACCTCATGCATTCACACTATGCTAATTGAAATTTACGGAATACATGCCTACATTATATTGATGAACTGGAGCTAGTGCTGTATCGCCCTAGGTTATAACTGTCTCATGATGAATATCATCCAACAAGTCACTGATCCAATGCCTATGAATTTATCATATATTAATCTTGATAAGTTACTACTGCTATCATCACTGTTATACTGGCTACAAAACTATTGCTATCGTTGTTACCGTTACTGTTATGGTTGCTACTAGTATCAAAACTATCATACTACTTTGCTACTGATCACTTTGCTGTAGATAATTAATCTCCAGATGTGGTTGAATTGACAACTCAGCTGCTAATACCTTCAAATATTCTTTGGCTCCCCTTGTGTCGAATCTATAAATTTGGGTTGAATACTCTACCCTCAAAAACTGTTGCGATCCCCTATACTTGTGGGTTATCAAGATCTTTTTCTGGCGCCGTTGCTGGGGAGCATAGCTATATTTCTTGACTCACTTGGGATTATTGTCAATTTATCACTATGAAGAATCTGAAGGATGCTAAGACTAAGATTTTTCCCTCAAAGACAAGGGGTGGTAAGGAACTGCCATCCAGTTCTGCTTTAGATTCACCTTCTGTTATAAGTAAACTTGCAACACCACCACATGCTATTAATTTTGATATGTCGCAAGTTATTGATGATGCTACTTCTGCTATGGATAATGCATATGATGATGCTAGTACCTTGCTTGATAATGATGATGTGCCACTTGGTGAATTTCTTGATAAACAAATTGCTAGAGTAATACAACATGATGTTGTTGAATCTGATGATGAGCTTGAAACTAAAAATCCTAAAACACCTGCTGGAACTACTCTTCCTAGATATGAATTACCTAAGGTACCAGAAGGTTATGTTATGAGTGAAGAAACAACTAGAGATTTTCTTGTTTGCGGAGATAGAGATGATCTAGAGAAATTATTATGCAAGTATAAAGAAAAATCTCTGAATGCTAGAATGAAATATGATCCTAAGTTTGATACTTCACCTATCTTTATTGATGATAAGGATTACGAATTATCTGTCGACCCAGAGTTAATTACTTTGGATGAATCTGATGCTTTCCATGGTTACGAAACTGAAACTATTGTGGCACATATTACTAAGTTGAATGACATGGCCACCCTTTTTACTCATGATGAGAAAACTCGCTACTACTTTATTCTCAAATTATTTCCATTCTCATTAAAGGGTGATGCTAAAGGTTGGTACAATACTCTTGCTCCTGGTTGTGTGCGTAGTACCCAGGATATGATCTATTACTTCTCTAAAAAAATATTTCCCTGCTCATAAGAAACAAACTGCTTTACATGAGATATTTAACTTTGTGCAAACTAAATAGGAGAGTCTCCCACAAGCTTGGGGGAGGCTTTACCAGTTACTTAATGCTTTGCCTGATCATCCTCTTAAGAAAAATGAAATACTTGATATCTTCTATAATGGACTAACCGATGCTTCTAGGGACTTCCTAGATAGTTGTGATGGTTGTGTTTTTAGGGAACGGACTGTTGGACAAGCTGAAGAATTATTGAATAATATATTGAAAAATTATGATGATTGGACTCTTCCTAAACCACCACCTAAACCCACTTCGAATAAGAGGGGTATATTATATCTCAGTCCTGAAGATATGCAAGAGGCAAAGAAATGTATGAAGGAAAAAGGTATTAAAGCTGATGATGTTAAAAATTTACCTCCTATTGAAGACATACATGGGCTTAATACAGCACCACCTCCTAAGGTGGTAGGGGTAAATTCTCTAATGAAGTTCAATGATAATGACAATCCTCACAATGTGCATCCTAACCAATGCCTTTATGAGTTTGAAAATTATATTAGAAAACAAGCTCATTTCAATGCAAATGTTATGAAACAACTGAAATACAATTCTAATATGATTGCTCGCTTGAGTGACTTGTTATTTAGAATCTCAAATGATGTTAGAGGTGTTGGAAAACATGCTTCTATGGTTCAAACTCAGTTAGAACAAGTTGCTAAATCACAAAGAGAATTGCTTGATGAAATGAGTAATAATATACATGACTTTGCTGTTCGAATTGCAACTAGAGGAGGTAAAATGACTCAGGAACCACTTTATCCTGAGGGACACCCAAAAATAATAGAACAAGATTCACAAAGGAACAACATCACTACACCTAGTCCTTCTAAAAAGAAAAAGAAAAAGAAAAATGATAGGAATTTGCACACTTCTAGTGAACCTGAAATAGAGAAACCTCCTGACAATGATAATGAAACTTATATCTCACATGCTGAAATTCAGTCTGGTAACGAACACTCACCTAGTGATAATGAAAAATATAATGATGATGTTCATGAAAATACTCAACAAAATAATAAAGAACCAGACAATGATGTTGAGATAGAACCACCAGTTGATCTTGATAACCCACAAACTAAGAATAATATGTATGATAAAAGAGACTTCTTTCCTAGAAAACACAGTAAAAAAAGAACCTTGGGTTCAAAAACCTATGGCTTTTCCACCTAAGTAAACTAAAAAGAATGATGATGAAGAATTTGAATGCTTTGTTGAAATTTTGAGGCCAGTCATTTTGCGTACTCGCATGACTGATATCTTGAAAATGCCTCCTTATGCAAAGTATATGAAACACATCATTCATAACCCACAAGTATACGGGATCACTTGTATCCTCTTTCGATAAGTAAGAGTGTCGAAGCCAACGAGGAGCTCAAGGTAGAACAAATATTCCCTCAAGTTCTATCGACCACCGATACAACTCTACGCATGCTTAACGTTCGCTTTACCTAGAACAAGTATGAAACTAGAAGTATTTTGTAGGTGTTGTAGGCTAGGTTTGCAAGATAATGAAGAGCATGTAAATAAAAGCTAGAGGCTGTTTAGATAAACACACAAATAAATTAGTTTTAGTAGAGAGCTTGTTGTCACACAAGAAAGTTATTTGTCCCTAGGCAATCGATAACTAGACCGGCAATCATTATTGCAATTTTATTTGAGGGAGAGGCATAAGCTAACATACTTTCTCTCCTTGGATCATATGCACTTATGATTGGAACTCTAGCAAGCATCCGCAACTACTAAAGATCATTAAGGTAAAACCCAACCATAGCATTAAAGTATCAAGTCCTCTTTATTCCCATACGCAAACAACCTACTTACTCGGGCCTGTGCTTCTGTCACTCACGCCACCCACCATAAGCAAATCATGAACATATTGCTAACCCTACAATGGGGATCCCTCACGCTTGCGCGACACGGAGAGCACCATAGGACAACACCAATAATAAAACATGCAACTCAAACCAATCACGATCATCAATTAACCCATAGGACAAAATGGATCTACTCAAACATCATAGGATAGACATACATCATTCGGAAATAATATATAGCATTGAGCACCATGTTTAAGTAGATATTACAGTGGGTAAAAGAGGGGTTACACCGCTGCATAGAGGGGGGAAGAGTTCGTGATGATGGCGGTGAAGTTGTTGGTGTAGATTGCGGTGATGATGATGGCCCCGGTGGCGTTCCGGCGCCACCGGAAGAGAAAGGGAGAGAGCCCCCCCCCCCCATTCTTCTTCTTCTTCTTCTTCCTTGACCTTCTCCCTAGATGGGAGAAGGGTTTCCCCTCTGGTCCATGGACTCCAGGCATGGGAGGGGCGAGAGCCCCTCTGAGATTGGATATGTAACTCTGTCTCTCTCTGTTTCTGCGTTTCAGATTCTGCCCTTTCACCGTTTCTTAAATTACCGGAGATCCGTAACTCCGATCGGGCTGAATTTTGGACACGATTTTTATCCAGATATTAGCTTTCTTGCAGCGAAAGAAGGGCACCAATCGCCTTACGGGATGGCCACGAGGGCCCAAGGCGCGCCTGACCCCCTGGGGCGCGCCCCTACCTCGTGGCCCCCTCGGGCATCGTCTCGCGTTGATTCTTCTTCCCAAAAATCACATATATTCCAAAAAATCTCCGTCGGTTTTTATCCCGTTTGGACTCCGTTTGATATGGATTTTCTGCGAAACAAAAAACATGCAACAACAGGAACTGGCACTGGGCACTGGATCAATATGTTAGTCCCAAAAATAGTATAAAAAGTTGCCAAAAGTATATGAAAGTTGTATAATATTGGCATGGAACAATCAAAAATTATAGATACGACGGAGACGTATCAATCATCACAAATAAGAGAAAAATACCGGAAGCTAAAATCTCCAATATCCTTGCTAAATACACTTTTAAAGATGGAGTACCTAAAAACTTGAAGATCCGGGAATGCCAACTATACCTTGCTCCATCAAAAATAATTATGTGAAAACTGCTTTGTGTGATTTAGGAGCTGGTGTTAGTGTTATGCCTTTCTCTTTATATAAAAGACTTGATTTGAATAAACTCACACCTACTAAAATATCTTTGCAAATGGCTAATAAATCCACTGCCTTACCTATCGGTATTTGTGAGGATGTGCCCGTTGTTGTTGCAAATGTTACTATTTTGACTGACTTTGTTATACTTGAGATGCCCGAGGACGAGAACATGTCGATTATCCTTGGTAGACCCTTCTTGAATACTGTGGGGGCTATTATTGATTGCAATAAAATCAAGGTCACTTTTCATATCAATGGTAATGAGCATACGGTGCACTTTCCGAAGAAACAATTCCAAGTGAATGGTATTAATTTTATTGAAAAATCTTCGACAATCACTATTGGAAGTTTTCAAATACCTCTACCTATTGTCAAAAAGAAACATGAAATTCTTATAGTTGGGGACATTCATATCCCCATTGAGGTATGTTAGTGATTTATGCAAGTTCTTTGGTTTCATGCTAATCGAAAGTGGTTGTTAATAAGACTTGATCAACCTTATTAATGGATCGTTTTTGAACGGTATGGAGTTGATGAATTTAGTAGGCACTACCTTATGTCCCTACTTTTTGTTTTCTATTTTTATTAGTTAAATAAAATGCCATGCTTTGTCTATTTTCTGAATTTCTCGTGCAATAAAAATATATCAGAGGGAGGTGCACCAGGTGGGCACAACCCACCTGGGTGCGCCAGGACCCCCAGGCGCGCCCTGGTGGGTTGTGGTCCCCACGTGGGCCCCCTCACTTATATCTTTACACCACATCATCACCTACCTCCAGAAAAAATCCCCATAGCTCTCTCTCTCTCTCACGTGTTCTTGCTCTCAAGCCCGTGGATTTTGATCTCTTTGCTCGAAGCTCCATTTTCGAAACTGTTTTGGGGGATTGTTGCTTGGTATGTGACTCCACTGTTTGTGCAATTAGTTTTTGTTTTAGTGGTTTATATTTTGAATAATTAGCTACTCTTGGTGTTGCTATAAATGAGCTTGCATGTTGAATTCTTAGAGTTCTAAGTAGTTTGAATGCTTGCTACGGCCTCTATGTATCCCTATGAGTAGTTGGTATCACTTTTGTGAAGTTTCATTGAGAAAATTTTGTTGGCTAATAAATTTCATAATTTTGTTCATAGGAAAACCATGAATATCTTTAGGAAGTTTGGCTCTAAGAGTAACTCCAAGGGTGTTATTGGGGAGTCATCTGATAGTGATCTTCATCCTCGGAGGTTGGCGGAAGTACGACCGTGCAAATGGCCGCAGACCCCATTCCTAGAAGAGGCTGGAATCCTTCACGAGTTCACACAATATGCTGCTAATGCCAGCCTCACCGACTTCATCGCAGATGAGTGTGAACAGCACCAAATCCTCACAAACATCTTTGTTCAAAGTTTTACTTTCCTTCCTAGGAATAATTCTCCTGAAGTGAGTTTTGATTTATATGTTGAAAACCATCAGATACCACTTAATGAATTTTGTGACATATGCATGATCCCTTTTGATGGGAGCTTAGCCGAGCCTAGGCGGCTGAGTTTGAGGCCTTTTATCGCACTTTGACAGTGGGAGATGAGAGAGGGGTGTCAGCTATCACTGCTGCTGGGTTGCATTTTCCTGCTATTTATTATTTTGCTCTTTTCATTGCAAAATGCTTGCTTGCTATAGAGAAGGTGGGTGCACTCAGTTCACAAGACCTTGCTATTTTACCTCGTGCATTAGAGGGCGACAACACTTATAGCTTGGGAGCTATTGTGGCGCGTCGCCTCCACCTTAATAAATCCAAGGGTAAAATTCATGGTGGGATTTTTGCTACTCGTTTGACGGCTCACTTCGAGGTTGAGATACGCCCTGATGATTACCCTCTGACCAAGGTTTACCTAGACCGTGCTGCCATGAATCACCACCATTTTACTGATAATAAATCTCCTAACATTCCTATTCCATATAACCTGGTTTTTAGCATTGAATCTCATGATATTATTCCATTGCCTGCTCTTGCTTTCTTTGATTCTGTTGCCAGGGGCAGATATAGGATTATGCCTATCGACATCATCGGCTACCGGAACGCTCAGGCTGTTGCAGAGGCAGTGGAGGAGCCTCAGAAGTGGGATCAGTGGATGCCCGCTCCTCAGTACCCCTGTCGGTGTCAAAATCGGTGGATCTCGGGTAGGGGGTCCTGAACTGTGCGTCTAGGATCGATGGTAACATGAGACAGGGGACACAATGTTTACCCAGGTTCGGGCCCTCTCTATGGAGGTAATACCCTACGTCCTGCTTGATTGATATTGATGAATATGGGTGTTACCAGAGTTGATCTACCACGAGATCGTAATGGCTAAACCCTAGGAGTCTAACCTGTATGACTATGGTAATGAATATGTCCTTTCCGAACTAACCCCTCTGGTTTATATAGACATCAGGGGGATCTAGGGTTTACATAGAGTCGGTTACATAAGAAGGAATCTTCATAGTCGGTCGCCAAGCTTGCCTTCCACGCCAAGGAGAGTCCAATCCGGACTCAGGTATAGTCTTCGGCCTTCATGTCTTCACAACCCATCACTCTGGCCCATGGATAACAGGCCGGACACCCGAGGACCCCTTAGTCTAGGACTCCCTCAGTAGCCCCCGAACCAGTCTTCAATAGCGAGGTGTTAGGCACACAAATTGTCTTCGGCATTGCAAGGCGGGTTCCTCCTTTAGTGATCTCCAAGTGACGTATTCGGCCATTGATTCCATTTTACTCCCTCGGCTTCTACGCGTTAAATAACTTTGCCTCCCACGTTTCAAGCGAAGGCGGAAGGTCAGCGTAATTTTGCAGATAACACCCCGCCCATGCAAGGGAGAGCGCATATTAAAGAGATCGGATCCTAGATCCATTCGGCACCATATAGAGGAAATCCCTGGAAACTTCTTCGGAGAAACCATTCCAGCATGGCTAGCGTCCCCAGCTCCTCCACCCATTCCGGCCCAGAGAAAGGCCAGTGGGAGAGGTGTTCAGTGTCCCACAGTTAATTGACGAAGCTGCAGACACATGGATTTCTTCCCCCCGCAGATCTAGTTCCTGTTCGAGCGGGGCTAGATTCCTTCAACGGTGAGATTTAGGCAGAGGACTTCCCCAATCCATCCGGGGGAGAGCGAGTATGTTTCGTCCCCTACCTGCTAAGGGGCGTTGGATTTCCCATTCATCCATTCCTCCGAGGACTTATAGAATACTATGGCCTCCAGTTGCACAACTTCACCCCTGCCTCTGTTCTGCACATCGCGGGTTACGTCGCTTTATGTGAATTATTCCTGGGTATCGAGGCTCATTTCGAGCTATGGAGGAAGTTGTTCTATCTTGTCCCGCGTAATCACGAGGGGTCAATATTTTAAGTGGGCGGAGTCGAAGTATGGCACATCGCTGATACCGGATATCTGTCCGGTACACCAAGGAAGGCATCCGAAGAATGGCCTTCCGAATGGTTCTATATTGAAGATATTGCGCTTCCCGACCTAGTTCGAAAGGGTGTTCCTGAATTTGCCAGCGTTCTGCTGAAGAAACGCCACAGTTGGCGTCCTCAGAGTCTTGAAGAGGAGGACAACGCAGAAGTTCGCCAGCTTATGAGCAAGATAAAGACGCTCGCTTAGTCCGGACTTACAATAATTGAGGTAATGGCGATCTCCATAGTGTGTGGGGTTCAGCCGCTACAATACAGAGGGTTGCCCATGTGGCACTATAATGGAGAGGATGACGCCTCCCGTTATGGCTGGAAGGGTCCGGATACCCCCGCCGCTCTGGCCAAAATATTGGCCGAGCTTTTTAAAGGGGGAGAAGAGGAGTTTCTTCGCATTAAGCACAGGGATGGATATTCTATGTATAATCCACCCAGTTGGGTAAGCTTCGACCCTTCGATTCTACTCATTCCCCTTCTGGATTACTTTTGATAAATTTCAGGTCTGTTTGTTATGGCAGCACTGGCGGAAGGTCACTGAAGGACTTCATAGTCCTGCCCCACAACCGGAGACCCACAACCGGGAAGTAGATCCTGGGTTTGAAGAGGATCCGGATATATTCATGGTGCTCGCGGGGGAAGTATTCTACCAGACAAGCTATGACGGCACAGAAGTGGCCATCACCGCCGACTATCCTGGTCTTCTTCCTGCTTCTCATGTAAATAATTAAGAAACACCTTCTCTAAAAGAGTGCTCTTATTCCGTCTCACCCATCGCACTATATCGTTCTTCATAGGGGAGACGTTCGGTGATTTCGAAGAGATCAGCTCTTGTGCCGGACAATCCTTCCAAGAGGAAAGCAAATGAAGACACGACCGTGCCTTCATCGAAGAGGTATGAATTCGCCAACCTGCCCCTGAGCAGTCACATCCAACCATGACCTTCCCGTTTTCCATTTGCCAGGAGGAAGGCGCGTCGGACTATATCCGAGGGTCTGAGCGACCGTACTTCCCACAGCCAGGATTCAAATCCTGCCGTGAAGACGGGGGCTGATGCAGGGGCAACGTCGGACTGTCCTCCAGCCGAGGACTCGGACGATGTATCCGTCCCCAACTCGGAAGTGGAGAGTGCTATGAATCATCGGCACCGCCGGGCCATTTTACAAGATCTTGGCTTTTCGGAAGAGTCATTTAATGCCTTCAACGCAGTCAATGCATACATCCGGGCTGCTCGAGATGGGATTAGCAGAGCCGCAAAGCAACATTTGAAAGATGTGCAGGTAAATTCGCTTTGTCTGACTATGATAACCATATGCAGTAGCCCCCAAGACTTAAAGGAGTTGAAACAACTGATTTAAGGATCAATGTACAACCAGGTGCTTATGAAGAAGAATACCCAGCTGGCTCAGGAACTAGAAAAGTGTCAGCGCCAGCTGCTTGCTGCTAATGCCGAACTGGAGAAATACAAGGGATCTCTAGGTAATATTTTCCTACATCGAAAATTCATAAGGCTACACCGATAGTGTGAATCTGGATTTTAATCTTTGTGTTGGGTCGTTTAGACCAAGTACGAGAGCAGCTGGACGCCGCTCGAAGCGAAGAACACGGAGCCAAAAAAGCTACTAGCAGCGGGCGAGCGTGTATTGACAAAGGTTGTTGAAGAGAAAAAGAAACTCCAGGATTCGAACATCAACCTTGGCGAAGAACTGAAAGATGTGCGAGCATAGCTAGCCGACTCTATGAAGGAGAACAAGAAGCTCCGAGGCGGCATATTCAGTATGTGGCCGCTTTTATCTTATAACAGTTTGGAGGTAGCGGTAGCTGATATAGCTATAATTGCAGGTGTGTTGACGAACCGCCCCGAAGAGGAAGTGTCTGGATCATCAAATGATCTTCTGCAGGAGCTGTCGCAGTTGCACGAGCAAGCTCGGCAGGCTATGCGGAGTGTAGCCAAGGCTTTATGGCCATCCGACTCCCCTTCAGGAAGCATGGAGAAGCTAGTAGAGCTGCTCAAGGGAGCACAGCGGCGTATCCGGCTGTGGAAGATATCTGCCTGCCTAGAGGGTGCACGAGAGGCCTGGGCCATGGTGAATACGCGCTATACCAAGATGGATCCTAATCACATGGCTCGTGTCGGGCCGATAGGGCCGAATGGGGAAGAAATTCCTGTTAGTATAGTATATGACCAAGTAGAGGTGGCCGCCAAATATTCTCAACAGGATTGTAAGTTAGACTGCCTGTTGGAAGGTGTAGAGGAAGAGGTGTTCGAGTCCAAATGACTGTGTACTTTCCTCATCTAGCTGAATTGTATATCATTTGTCATGGCAGACCTTTTCGCTTCAACCTCCGGACTCTAAGGTGTGCAGTGTTTCCGAATACTATCGCAGCCGAATAGGCCGGGGTATGTTTGGAAAACTAGGCATAGGGGTCATAGTTGCTTGAACATACAAGTTGTATCCGGCTAGCTATGTTATATTACATTGATATCGTAAGAAACATCTTCTAGAGAGAATTGTTCCATTAAGGGTTCCTTTCCTTGGTTGTGCATGCATTTAATGTACATGTCCGAATTGTGATGCGGGCACCATAGTTTGTATAACTTCTGGGGGTGCACAATGGAGTGAGTTTAGAAAACATCTTTAATTCACTGACCGAATATTCCCTTAAGAACGCTAGCTTCCGGCTTCACCCAGTCTGAGGTACACATCCGGATGACCTGGCAGTAACAATCGTAGAGGTGCTCCCTTTATGCCCTAGCCGAACTAACGGGAATGTAGGACATAAGCACAGGAGCCAGGCAACCCAGCTTGGCCAAAACTTAAGTCATATCGATGCATATAGTGGCGAAGAAAAGGTACATATGGAAAAACTCATATGTGAGGAGCTTAATGCTCAAGGAATGACAAGAACTTCTGTCCGAGAAGCCCCTAGGTACAAGTAACATACATGTTTAAAGATGTATGTGTCGATGTTGTGCGGTCTAGCCGTACCGAAGCTTTAAAGCATGAAATAAGAAAGTAATCGAAAAAGAGAGAAAAAATAATGGAAGCTACAGGGGAGGAGGAGACGAACACGAGGTTTGGCGCTAGGCATAGAATCTTCGGAGTCTAGTCGCGTTCCAGGGGTTCGGCTCGAGGCGATTGTCTGATGCATCGCGAAGACGGTACGCCCCTCCAGTGAGGACTTCGTCAATTATGAAGGGACTCTCCCATTTGGGCTTGAGTTTGTCCTATTTCTTCTCCGACAGGCGTAGAACGAGTTCGCCAACGTTGTAAGTCTTGGCCCGTACTTCTCTGCTTTGATATGTTCGAGCCTGCTGTTGGTAAAATGCTGAACGGGCTTTTGCGACATCGCGTTCCTCCTCCAGGGCATCTAGGCCATCCTGCCGATCAAGCTCGGCTTCTCTCTCTTCGTACATACGCACTCGAGGTGAGTCGTGAATAATATCGCAGGGCAATACGGCCTCTGTGCCATACACCATGAAGAAAGGTGTGTATCCGGTAGTGCGGTTGGGCGTGGTCCGCGGCCCCCAGAGTACAAAGGCGAGATCCTCAACCCAGTGCTTGTCTAATTCTTTCAAGGACCGCACTAGTCTGGGCTTGATGCCGCTCATAACGAGATAGTTGGCTCATTCGACTTGACCGTTGGTTTGTGGGTGGTAGACGGAGGCGTAATCAATTTTAATACCCAGATTAGTACACCAAGTTTTTACCTCGTCGGCTGTGAAATTGGAGCCGTTGTCAGTGATGATGCTGTGTGGGACACCATAATGGTGCACAACACCGGATATGAAGTCTATCACCAGGCCGTATTCGGCCGTTTTGACCGGCTTAGCCTCTATCCACTTAGTGAATTTGTCCACCATAACCAGTAGATATTTTTTCTTATGGCTTCCCCCTTTAAGGGGTCCAACCATATCGAGTCCCCAGACTGCAAAAGGCCAAGTGATGGGGATTGTTTGTAAGGCGGTGGGGGCATAAGGCTTTGATTGGCAAAGAGTTGGCATCCGATGCAATGTTGGACAAGGTCCTGTGCATCTGCTCGGGCCGTCGGCCAATAAAACCCTGTACGGAAGGCCTTGCTAACAAGGGCCCGTGCTGCGGCATGGTGACCGCCGGGTCCGGCATGGATTTCAGCGAAGAGCTGCCGCCCCACTTCCTTGGATATACATCGTTGAAGGACTCCGGTGGTGCTTTTCTTGTAGAGCTCTCCGTCATGAACCTTGTAGGCTTTTGAACGCCGGACAATGCAGCGGGCCTCATTCTGGTCCTCAGGAAGCTCTTTCCTATTGAGGTAGGCCAGGAAGGGTTCGGTCCATGGGGCAATGGCTGCCATGATGAGATGCGCCGATGGTGTTATTTCGATGGCTGAGCCCCCGACGACGTTGGTGTTTCCGGGATCTTGGATTATGTTTGATTCTGGACTTGTATTGCCGTTTTCCCCCTGCCACACCAAAGATGGCTTAAAGAGCCTTTCCAGGAAAATATTAGGTGGGACGGGGTTTCTCTTAGCGCTGATACGAGCAAGAACATCCGCCGCTTGATTAGTTTCTCGAGCCACATGATGGAACTTGAGTCCTTCAAACCGGTCCGACATTTTGATGACTGTGTTACGATACGCTGCCATCTTCAGATCTTTAGCGTCGAAATATCCGTTTATTTGAGATATTGCAAGGTTCGAGTCCCCGCGTACTTCTAGGCGTTGTATGCCCATGGAGACAGCCATCCGGAGACCATGTAATAAGGTCTCGTATTCGGCTGCATTATTGGAGTCTCTGTATAGTATTTGGAGAACGTAACGGACGATGTCTCCTGTAGGGGACGTTAAAATGACCCCCGCTCCTAACCCTGCTAGCATTTTGGAGCCGTCGAAGTACATGACCCAATTGGAGTATGTGCCGTACTCTTTAGGGAGTTCAGCCTCTGTCCATTCGGCGACGAAGTCGACGTGGTTTATATGTAATGTCAAATGGGATGAGTTCAATGGCCCATTTGGCAATCCAGCCTGTAGCATCGTGGTTGTTTATGATGTCATTGAGTGGTACTTCAGAGGCCATCGTGATCGAACACTCCTGGAAGTAGTGACGGAGCTTTCGGGATGCCATGAAGACCGCATATGCTATTTTTTGATAATGAGGGTACCGGGATTTGCATGGTGTAAGGACAGTAGATACGTAGTATACTGGCTTCTGAAGCGGGAATTTATGTCTGTCTTGTTCTCATTCGACGACGAGTACGGCGCTCAACACCTGGTGTGTTGCCGATATGTATAATAACATTGGTTCGCCGGCGTTTGTGCGGCCAGTATTGGATTGCTCGCAAGAAGGGTTTTTATTTCCTCCAATCCGGTTGTTGCCGTGTCTGTCCACTCGAAGTGGTCGGTTCGCCGTAGAAGGCAATAGAGTGGCAGTGCCTTTTCTCCCAATCTGGAGATAAAGCGGCTTAGAGCCGCTACGCAGCTCGCAAGCTTTTGAACATGTTTAAGATCTGTTGGCTTAGCCAGTTGTGACAGAGCTCGGATTTTGGCTGGGTTTGCTTCGTTTCCTCTATTGGAGACGATGAAGCCCAGTAGTTTTCTAGCGGGGACGCCGAAGACACACTTTTCCGGGTAGAGCTTAATGTCATATGCCCAGAGGTTGTCGAATGTAAGACGTAAGTCGTCTATTAGTATTTCGACGTGCCTGGTTTTGACGACGATGTCATCGACGTAAGCTTCTACTATTTTGCCGGTCTGTTTCTCCAGGCATGTTTGAATCATTGCGTTGGTACGTGGCGCCGGCATTCTTGAGCCCAAAGGGCATGGTGTTGAAGTAGAATGGCCCATATGGGGTGATAAATGCTGTTGCGGCTTGATCAGACTCCTTCATTTCGATTTGATGGGGTCCGAAATATGCATCGAGGAAACACAGTGAGTCGTGTCCTGCGGTGGCATCGATGATTTGATCAATGCGGGGGAGGGGGAAGGGATCCTTAGGGCAAGCCTTATTGAGGTCTTTGAAATCGACGCATAGGCGCGAGGATTTGTCATTCTTTGGTACCATCACCAGGTTTGCCAGCCAGTCCGGGTGTTTGATTTCTCTAATGAATCCGGTCTCGATGAGTTTGGTCAGCTCTTCCCCCATTGCTTGTCGCTTAGGTTCGGAAAAGCGCCGTAATGATTGCTTGACCGGTTAGAACCCCTTTAATATACTGAGGCTATGTTTGGCCAGCTCGCGTGGGATCCCTAGCATATCTGAAGGGTGCCAGGAGAATATGTCTCAGTTTTCATGCAGGAATTCTCATAGTGCGGTGTCAACTGTTGGGTTCAGTTGAGCTCCGATAGATGCTGTCTTCTTGGGGTCCGTTGGGTGGACCTGGAATTTGACTATTTCTTCTGCTGGTTTAAAGGATGTGGATTTAGGGCATTTGTCGAGGATTACATCATCCCTGTCCACCGTGGAGCGTAGTGCAGTTAATTCGTCGGCTGCGAGGGCTTCAGATAGCTCCTCCAGGGCCAGGGATGCGATTTTGTTTTCGGCACGGAGTGCTATGTCCGGATCACTGACGGGAGTGATTATACCGTTTGGTCAGGGCATCTTGAGCTTCATATACCCGTAATGGGGTATGGCCTGAAAGTGTGTAAAAGCATCCCGCCCCAGCAGGGTGTGATATCCGCTCCTGAAAGGGGCCACTTGGAAAGTTATTTCTTCGGACCGATAGTTCTCCGGCATGCCGAATACTATGCCAAGTGTGATTTCGCCCGCACCGCGCCTCCCGACTGGGAATAATTCCTCGGAAGGTTGTGTTACTTTGCATGATGCGGCTCCTATCTATTTCCATTTTATGGAGTGTGTCCTCATAAATGAGGTTTAGTCCGCTGTCGCCGTCCATGAGGACCTTGGTAAGTCGAAACCCATCCACGATGGGGCTGAGGACTAACGCAGCTGGCGCTCGTACTGTTCTATACTTTGGTTCTTCACCGACGTTGACTGTTATAGCCATGTCGTTCTAGGGGTTTATCGCAGCAATTTGGCAAACTTCGGCGAGCTTGCGGAGCGCCCTTTTGCGCTTGTTATTTGAAGCAGATGTCTCAAAGACCGTCAATACTCTTGAGTTATCGTCCCCTGGGGGATGCCGTCTGAGTCGTCCTTGATAAGGATATCCTCGCCGCTCTTGGCTACATGTCGTAGTATCCAACATGCTCTAAGGCTGTGGGTTGCCATGGTATCTAGTGTTGTATGTATTTTGCATGGGCCATCGAGCCACCCGGTCAGAACGGTGCCGTGCTGCATAGCGGTTTTGTGTTTCTTGACTGTTGGACTGGGCGTGCCACGAGGGTGCACCCTTTTCGCCTATAGGGGAAGTTGAGTTGGGACTGACAGTTCCCAACGAGCTGCCTGAGTTTTCCAGGTGCTCTCCATCGCGCTGGATTTTTGTATGATGGTTGCTAAGTCAGCGAATTTCAGTATGCGGCGGCGATTGATGGCGTTGAGGATTCCTTCGTCTGCGCAATTGTTGCAGAACGCTGATATTGCGTCCTCATCGCGGCAATCTTTTACCTTGTCCTCGGCAAGGAGGAATCTGGCCCAGAAGTGGTGGACTGTTTCCTGAGACTGTTGTTTTATGCGTACGAGTGTGTCTAAATCCGGGTGGGTGGGTGGAATTAAATCCGAACCCCGATCCGACCGATTATCCGGAGTCTGATGATCTTCCGGGCTTAACAGTCCGGGTTCCGGAAGATCTCTGATTGTTTAGGACCATCGTCCGATGCTATGTTCGGAGGGCTGGTCGCATCCTTTCATGGGTGGGTATCCGGCTTTTCCTGATCGGAGATCCGGACATAGTCCATCTTCAGCATAGAAGAAGACTCGCCGTCCTGCTCCACGACTACCGCAATCTGGTGGGTGGCCGGTAGGGTCTCGATTTCTCCTTCATCGGTTTTAAGCCCGATCCGATCGTAGTCTATGGCTATTCCCAAAGCAGCGATGCAATCTAGGAGTTCATTCAAAGACGAAAGCTCTATCGGATCCATCTGCTTGGAGTGCTCGGAATTGATGTGAAGGGGGTTTTCGATGGCCCGAGAGGTCATCGTCGGCTCGACGGTCGAACGGGCGATCATAGTAAAGCCGCCCAACCGGAGGGTTTGGCCCGGGGCCAGGGCTCCTCCAGAGGTGATGTTGTCTTTAAGGACAAGGCGAGCCGTCGAGCCTTTTGTCGACGGCACAGTGGAACTCTCAATGGAAGCACCAATGTCGGTGTGAAAACCGGCGGATCTCGGGTGAGGGGGTCCCGAACTGTGCGTCTAGGATCGATGGTAATAGGAGACAGGGGACACAATGTTTACCCCGGTTCGGGCCCTCTCTATGGAGGTAATACCCTACGTCCTGCTTGATTGATATTGATGAATATGGGTGTTACAAGAGTTGATCTACCACGAGATCGTAATGGCTAAACCCTAGGAGTCTAACCTGTATGACTATGGTAATGAATATGTCCTTTCCGGACTAACCCCTCCGGTTTATATAGACACCGGGGGGATCTAGGGTTTACATAGAGTCGGTTACATAAGAAGGATTCTTCATAGTCGGTCGCCAAGCTTGCCTTCCATGCCAAGGAGAGTCCAATCCGGACTCAGGTATAGTCTTCGGCCTTCATTTCTTCATAGCCCATCAGTCCAACCCATGGATAACAGGCCGGACGCCCGATGACCCCTTAGTCCAGGACTCCCTCAACCCCTACTGCCATCCAGGCTTCTGATCGACTACCACGTTAGGCCAAAATCCTAAGCTTGGGGGAGTACGTGTTTCTCACTGACATTACATTCATGTCCACTTATTCCATTTGTCGGTGTTCACACTTTTTCATTGTATCATCCATGCTTATATTTTATTTTTCTTGCTTTCTTCTTATGTGTTTGAAAAACCTTAGAAAAAGCAAAAAAAATTAGTTGTAGTTAGTTACTTTCTATGCATGCTTAGTTGTAACATGAAAAAGAAAACCCAAAAAGATTTCCTTGTTCTTCTTTTGCTTGTTGGGAGCTTTCCCGTGTAAATTGTTTTTCTCGTTTTTCCTTTTCCCTTTTATTTTCCTGCTCGAGAAAACCAAAAACTCCAAAAATATTTCAGTGTGTTTCTCTAAATTTATTTTCTTTTTATTTGAGTTGCACCAAGGAGAAGACCATGATGAAAATGTTGAGTGGCTCTCATATGAATAACTGTTGAACTAATAAAGAGCCCATTTTACCTTGTCTTCTCCTGTTGAATAAAATATTTGCAGATTCCAGCTTAGTCCATGGCACTCTTGCACTATTATTATTTTCACATCGTTCGGTCATGCAAGTGAAAGCAATAATGACGATATTCGATGAACTGGCCGTGGCGGAGAGAAATGGGTATGAACTCGACTTGTTCTGTTTGTGTAAATATGTTTAAACTAGTATCCATGAATCAGCCCATTGTGATTAAACATGTTTGCAATAACAATTAGAGATTGTAGTTTATCATGCCATGCATAGGTAGCTGGGAGTGGATAATGATTTATCTTGGATTTCAACATTGCATTAAAATGATTGTGATGTAGTGTGATGATATGTATCCTCCTCTGAATGTTTGAGGGGCTTGACTTGGCACATGTTCATGCATGTAGTTGAATCAAAACCAACATAGCCTCTATGATATTTATGTTCATGGTGTTCTTATCCTACTCATGCTAGTGTCCAATGTTACTTATGCATAATGCATGTTCATGATCGTTGTTGCTCTCTAGCTGGCCGCTTCACAATCTAATTGCTAGCCTTCGCCTGTACTAAGTGGGAATTCTCCTTGTACATCAAAAACCTTGAACCCAAAGTTATTCCAGATGAGTCCACCATACCTACCTATATGCAATATTACCCTTCCATCCTAACTAAATTTGCATGTGCCACCTCTAAAAACTTCTAAATAAGTATCCTTTTTGTGTGCCTGGATTGTTCATGGAATGACAGGAAGTGGTCAGTATCTTCCGTGCTAAGCGGGTTATTCTCAGGTCGAGTGTTTATTCACTCGCCATCGCATGAGAAAAGGGCGGTAATAGGGATGCCCAGTCTCAAACTACAAACACAAAAAGAGTTAATCTCTCAAATAATCAAACATGAGAACAGGGATTTTTAATTCCGTGCCCCCGGTTTCTTAGTTGTGCTCACTTTTCCCCATCCGTTAACTTTTTCCCCACTTTTCCCCATGTCTCGTGTTTTTTCCTTCACATTTTCCTAACTTTTCCCCCCAAAAAATGCCCAAAAGGACGGAAAAAACACGACTGGGGAAAAGTGAGCACAACTAAGAAAGCAGGGGCACGAAATTAAAAATCCCTACTTTTTATCGCTTGGGAACTGCCACTAGCGTGCTTAGCATGGAAGATATTGATAACTCATGGTCGTGAAGTAAATGAGAAGGGTGAATGTCTCAAAATATCATTTACCTCTGTTTTAAAAACTTGAGCTCTGGCACCTCTGCAAATCACGGCTTCCCTCTGCGAAGGGACTATCTATTTACTTTTATGTTGTGCCATCACCTTCTAAAACAAGGACCAGAACCTGAGAGCACAACTGTCATGACGTGCGCATTGTGTTTAGCTAATGTTGGGTGCACCATGATTGGATCTTTTCTACAATCAATTACAATGTTTAGTCACTGCTTCAACTTTGGAGGTGCTCTGCATTTATGTTTTGCAGTCTCAGAAAGGGCTAGCAAGATACCACTATTGTCATGTTATATCATGGTTGTTTTGACAACGTGTTGCCATTTGAGATATCTTATTATTTCTCGCTAGTTGATTATGTCATTGATATGAGTTAATATAATCTTTAAGAGTTATTGTCGGCATGGTTAGTTATAATGTTGGCTAAAAACATGGGTGCTGGTTAAGCTTATTTATGCAAACAAGAGCAAAAGAGTTCATAAAAGTTTTTCTTTTTCACTTTCAGTTTATCAACTGAATTGCTTGAGGACAAGAAAATGTTTAAGCTTGGGGGAGTTGATACATCTCCAACGTATCTACTTTTCCTAACGCTTTTCCTCTTATTTTGAACTCTAATTTGCATTATTTGAATGAAACTAACCCCGGACTGATGCTGTTTTCAGCAGAACTACCATGGTTTTTGTGCAGAAATAAAAGTTCTCGGAATGGAAGAAACTTTGCGAGGAATTTTTATATAATATATAAGAATTTCTGGAGCCAAGAGCTACCGGAGAGGGGCACCTGGGTGGGCACAACCCACCAGGGCACGACCCCCTTGACTGGCGCACCTAGGTGGGTTGTCGCCACCTGGTGGCCCCGCAGACCCTGAAACCGATGCTATGAAATCCTATTTTTTGAGAAAAAATCAGGGAGAAAGAATTATCACGATCCACGAGATGAAGCCACCGTCACCTCCTGTCCTTCATTGGGAGGCCAGATCTGGAGTCCGTTTGGGGCTCCGGAGAGGGGGATCTTCATTCTGCGTCATCACCAACCCTTCTCCGTCGCCAATTCCATGATGCTCCCCACCAGGAGTGAGTAATTCCTTCATAGGATCGCTGGTCGGTGAGGAGTTGGATGAGATTCATCATGTAATCGAGTTAGTTTAGTTAGGGCTTGATCCCTAGTATCCACTACGTTCTAAGGTTGATGTTGCTATGACTTCGCCATGCTTAATGCTTGTCACTTTGGGATCGGGTGCCATGATTTCAGATCTAAACCGTTTATGTTATCACCATTATATCTATCGGATTCCAGGCTCCGCAGACCCTTGAGAGGAACAAACACTGGGGTGCGTACGAAGAACTCCTTCTCCCCAACCTGCCGGCCCAATGATTCACAGCCTAGCTCGACGAACCCAAGGGACAAGAGACACAACAGTTTATCCTGGTTCGGGCCACCTTGTGTTGTAATACCCTACTCCAGCTTGGTGGTGGATTGCCTCGAGGGGCTGAGGATGAACTAGTACAGTGGTTGAACAGCCTCAGGAGGTGAGGTGTTCTTGAGCTCGGTGAACTGGTGGGTGTGAGGATGGTCTGAATGATCCGATCCCTCTCCCTGGTGGTGGCTAAGTCCTATTTATAGTGGCCTTGGTCCTCTTCCTAAATGTAGGCGGGAAGGGATCCCATAATGGCCAAATTCAAAGGGAGACAACTAGTACAAATTATCCTCACAGAAGTGGTCTTCACGTGCAAAGGCTCTGGTGGTGACGTTGTAGTGGGCTCCGCGATGACCTTCGTCCTGTCGTTTAGGCGTTCTTGGTCTTGTTGCACCAATATGGAAACCTTTTCCTGATTCCTCGGGACTCCGCGCCTGCACTTGCCCCTTGGCACCAAAGGGGAAACTGGTACACTGCGCCCGCTGGCGCCCACCTGGCCTTGGTCGTCATGGCTAACGTCATGTGAACCTCGCGAGGTGCACCTTGCCTTGATATCTCCGCTCCTCGGGAGGCAACCTGGGGAGGCCGCCCCCCAGGGAGGTGTTGGTGTCGTCCACCTCGCGAGGGTCTTGAGTCATTGCTGCTGAAACTGGGCCATACCGGCCGCTGATGGAGCCATGCCATGGGCCGCAGGCAAGCAAGTCTGGGTACCCCCGTTCCCAGGACAACGACGGTAGCCCCTGGGCCCAAGGCGCTCTCGGGCTTGGCTTCGAGGCAAAGCCAAAGGGCAAGCACAGAGCACCGCGGGCCCCAACCGCCTGTGGCTTGATAGACGTGTGGCGATTGATGGGACGTGGGCGTCTCCGCTTCCCCATGCTGCCTCGGCAACTGTCCGACTTGACAAGACTCTGCTGCATGCAGTGGAAAATCATCATTTTGTGTGATCGTGGTGGCCGACGGTTGGCCTCCTCCTGGCTATAAATGAGGAAAGGGGCGGAACCCCCTTGCTCATCTCTATCTTCTCGTAGTCCGCTTCCTCTTCTTCCTCCTGGTCCCTCCATCTTGCTAACTTGCCGAAACACCCATGTCGCCGATCAGGAGGTTTTCTGCAGCAGAAAAAGGAAAGACCCCCCTCATGGAGCCTGAGCTGCCTCCGCCGAAGAAGAGGTCCTGACGTCCTCGCGACGTCGGGTGTGGCAGGAGGTGACATGGCCCTGGTACGAGCGGCCACCCCCGGCTTCCCACTCCCTCTGTATGCTCGGGCGCCAGGTTCGAGGGAAGGTGGCAGCGTTCCATGCCGTGCGAGCCGCGGCCGTAGGGACCAGGTTGGGGTTGCGCAACTCTCCGGCCTGTGAACCCACGCTGAAGCTTCCTCGCGTGAGTTCGTGATGTGGGCGGCGATGCCACCGCGCATGTGGATTCGGTTCCCACAGTTCTTCGCCAAAGAGATGCCACCGAGAGGGGCACTCGAGCTGTGGTTGCAGCATGCTGGGTGCTGCAGTCTGGCCACGGGGGTAGAGGTTGAGGTCATCTCCCCCAGCAAGATCTTCATTACTCATGGACGGGGCGAGGTCGCCCGCGCCTGCCGCGTGGAGGGGGCCCTCGCCATCCACTTCGAGTATGACGGTGCCTCCACACTGTTCTTCAAGGTCTTCGACGAGGAAGGCCGCCGCCTGGAGTGCTGCCCTGGAGGAGACCGCCAGCATGGTGAAGCAACGGGCGCAGCGCCTACCGTTGGTCCTGCCGACAGCTCCTCCAGCAGCAGTGACGACTCCTGGGAGTCCAGCGAGTCTCCGGAGTCGAGCGACGATAGCTACGCGCCCCCGAGCTCTCGCCGTGCCCGGAGCACCGCGGCGACCTCCGTCCGGCACCGACGATGATCTAGATGGGGTTGGCGTCGGCCTCATGTGGCCCATTGTTGATGATGGCGTCGGCGGTGGTGCCCGTAGACGGGGCCTCTTGAGGCTGTTCTTTTGTTCCCTGTGAGGAATCAAAACGAACACCGTGGGGGTATGCAAAGAACCTGTAATGATTTTGTTCCATCGTTTGTTGTTCTTATCATGAGATTGCGGCTGCATGTCTCGCTCAGGCATCACTCCCCCTTTTCATCCTCGCGGTAGCTCTAGCGCTCTACGCCGTCAGGTCCCAGTCCCAAGGCAGGCTTTAGCCGTTGCTGGTATGCCAGGCCACGATGTCGTGGTCAAGGCCAGGAGGTGAGCAGCCCGAGGTCCGGTAAGAGCCCCCGAGGCGCGATGCTCAAGAGGTCCCCTTTGGCATGCAAGTAGCTCCCTGGAGGCCGAAAAGGAAAGCAGTACTGCCGGAGCGAGTTTATGAGTGCGGGGGGCTTTAGATAGAGAGATTCACTTCACTACGCGTAGATGACTTATCTTTTGGCAAGCTTGTGGTGATTCCTTGCATAACACCCGGTTCGTGCTTCAGCAGCGATGCTACTAGGTAAGGCCATGCCGGTCTCCCCTTTCCTTGCTCATCTGAATGCTCTGTGTCCTCGAGTCCCGACCCTTAAGAGAGGCTCAGCCGCCGCTGGTATGCCAGGTCACGGTGCCATGGTCAAGGCCAGGGTTGAGGGCTGGAGAGTCAGTAAGAGCTCCTGAGGCACGATGCTCAGGAGTCCCCCCTTTAATGCGCAAGCGAATCGCGTAAAAACGGGCTGCCGGCGAGCCCGCTTGTAGTTGAGCTCTGGAGATTCCTGTGGGTTAGTTCGAGAGGAGAGCATAACCCATAATCGCGTTCGCTGTCCTGCCACTATTCTTTCCGCAAGAATATGAAGGCACTGAGGATCTGGTGAGGTGACGTGCGTAGAGTGGGCCGCGAGCCAGATCTCGATCGCATAGGTTTATCAACGTTGCAGGGACAGACCCGAGCACAAGCATCGTGCCAGCATGTGTAGCCCCTGTTGCGGGATGAGCGAGAGGCTGGTTAGCAATGTGGGGAGCTGCGAAGGGTGTCAGGCAGGTAGGTGATAACATAAATCATCTTATGGGAGGAGATAAAGCTAGTCCAGATAGATGCAAGAACAATAGATGCCACAGGGACGGCCCCTATGCGGCCTGGGGATGATGCAGCCCGAGGGGCGCCCCCAACAAGGTAAACTAAAGATGCAAAAGGATACGTGCCGCAGGGACAGGCCCATGCGACTTGGGGATAATGTAGCCCGAGGGGCGCCCCAACTGAACAAACTAGAAAATGTCACCTGGTGTCGTTGCTAAAGAAGTGTCGAGGTAGCTGAAGATGCATGCCGAAAAGGTTGCTTCTCACGAGCCGTCTGGGTCCTGAACCTCGAGAGGCTCTGGAGGCTCGTGAAGAACCGTTGCCGCCTCCGCCGGGACCGTGTGGTGCCCTGCCTCTTGAGTAGCCATGATGCTTCGCAGGCGACGCTGGAAGGTGACAGCCGCGCTCGGCAAGCCAAAAGTCATGCGAACATAGCTGTGAGGTGGGCCCTCACATCGACCAGCGCGCGAAGGCCAGAAGCGGTCCGGAGCTATGGCTATGTTGAGCCCGGGGATGTTGACGCAGACGCACAACTCTTTGTCCTCGCCAGGAAAAGGGACCGCGCCAGGCAGTAGGCGATGGTCGCCACGCATGGCTCTTGCTTCTTGAATCTCCTCGGTCGTCTTGGTGATGAACTCCCGAGCACCTGGCACCCTGTGCCTAGTTTCCTCGTGAGGGAAGTGTGCGATGAAGCATGCCTCCATGTAGTGCCCGAGTGCCTCCCTTGTGAAGTTGGCTAAGTCAGAGGCCCTATAGAAGAGAGCCCCCGAGCCCAGCCTGAGGAGGGCGCCGGGCGTGCCTTCCTATGCACGAGAGGGAGGTGCCCCATTCATGGGCGCAAGTCCTGAGGTGGTGCCGCTGGGGACACTGCTCTCCTAAGGCTCTTGGCGGAGTAGCTTCTTCTTCTTCTTGGGGACAGCCTCAGGAGGGTAGATGGCGCCTTCGATGTCTGGGTCTTCAATTGTCACAGCTGATAGGCACGCTTGAGGGAGCACATCGCGTCCTTCTCCTCACAGGCGATCGTGGTGATGTCAGGTTCCTTGGCATTTTGAGGACGTTGTTGCCATGGTGGGTCACTGCCATGAACTTGGCCAGGGCCGGATACCCAAGGATGGCATTGTACGGGAGGCGGATGTGAGCGACGTCGAGCTCGATGAGCTCGGTGCGGCAGTTGTCGCGTTGGCTGAAGGTGACGGGGAGGCGGATCTGCCCTATCGGTGTATTGGAGCCATTGGTCACTCCTGAGAAGGGCTTGGTGGCCTGCAGCTCATCATATGGAACTTGGAGGCGGTCGAACGTCTCGATGGAAAGAACATTGAGCCCCACACTACCATCGGTGAGGGTCTTGGTGACAAGGATATTGCTGATGACGGGCGAGCAGAGCATCGGGAGAGCGCCGACAGTTACCGCGCACTTGAGTTGGTGATGTCTACTACACAACCTTCTTCATGTAGACGTTGTTGGGGCTCCAAGTGCAGAGGTTTGTAGGACAGTAGCAAATTTCCCTCAAGTGGATGACCTAAGGTTTATCAATCCGTGGGAGGCGTAGGATGAAGATGGTCTCTCTAAAACAACCTGCACCCAAATAACAAAGAGTCTCTTGTGTCCCCAACACACCCAATACAATGGTAAATTGTATAGGTGCACTAGTTCGGCGAAGAGATGGTGATACAAGTGCAATATGGATGGTAGATATAGGTTTTTGCAATCTGAAATATAAAAACAGCAATGTAACTAATGATAAAAGTGAGCAAAAACAGTATTGCAATGCGATGAAACAAGGCCTAGGGTTCATACTTTCACTAGTGCAAGTTCTCTCAACAATAATAACATAATTGGATCATATAACTATCACTCAACATGCAACAAAGAGTCACTCCAAAGTCACTAATAGCGGAGAACAAACAAAGAGATTATTGTAGGGTATGAAACCACCTCAGAGTTATCCTTTCTGATCGATCTATTCAAGAGTCTGTAGTAAAATAACACGAAGCTATTCTTTCCATTCGATCTATCCTAGAGTTCGTACTAGAATAACACCTTAAGACGCAAATCAACCAAAACCCTAACATCACCTAGATACTCCAATGTCACCTCAAGTATTTGTGGGTATGACTATACGATATGCATCACAAAATCTCAGATTCATCTATTCAACCAACACAAAGAACTTCAAAGAGTGCCCCAAAGTTTCTACCGGAGAGTCAAGATGAAAACGTGTGCCAACCCCTATGCATAAGTTCACAAGGTCACGGAACTCGCAAGTTGATCACCAAAACATACATTAAGTGGATCACGTGAATATCGCATTGTCACCATAGATAAGCACATGCAAGACATACATCAAGTGTTCTAAAATCCTTAAAGACTCAATCCGATAAGATAATTTCAATGGGAATACTCAATCCATTACAAGAGAGTAGAGGGGGAGAAACATCATAAGATCCAACAACAATAGCAAAGCTCGCGATACATCAAGATTGTGTCGAATCAAGAACACTTGACAGAGAGAGAGAGAGAGATCAAACACATAGCTACTGGTACGTACCCTCGGCCCCGAGGGTGAACTACTCCCTCCTCGTCATGGAGAGCGCCGGGATGATGAAGGTGGCCACCGGTGATGGATTCCCCCCTCCGGTAGGGTGCCGAAACGGGTCTAGATTGGTTTTCGGTGGCTACGGAGGCTTGCGCTGGTGGAACTCCCGATCTAGGTTATTTTCTGGAGGTTTCTGTATTTATAGGAATTTTTGGCGTAGGTCTCACATCAGGGGTCTCCCTGAGTCATCCACGAGATAGGGGGATGCGCCTAGGGGGGTAGGGCGCGCCCTCCACGCTCGTGGACGGCTCGGGACTCTTCTGGCCCAACTCTTTTACTTCGGTGGCTTCTTTTGGTCCATCAAAAGATCATCAAAAATTGGCACGTCAATTGTACTCCATTTGGTATTCCTTTTCTGTATAACTCAAAAACAAGGAAAAAACAAAAACTGGCACTGGGCTCTAGGTTAATAGGTTAGTCCCAAAAATCATATAAAATAACATATAAATGCATATAAAATATTCAAGATTGATAATATAAAAGCATGGAACAATAAAAAATTATAGATACGTTGGAGACGTATCAAGCATCCCCAAGCTTAATTCCTGCTCGTCCTCGAGTAGGTAAATGATAAAAGCAGAATTTGTAATGTGGAATGCTACCTAACATATTTATCAATGTAATCTTCTTTATTGTGGCAAGAATATTCAGATCCATAAGATTCAAAACAAAATTTAATTTTGACATAAAAATAATAATACTTCAAGCATACTAACAAAGTAATCATGTCTTCTCAAAATAACATGGCCAAAGAAAGTTCATCCCTACAAAATCATATAGTTTAGCTATGCTCCATCTTTGTCACACAAAGTTTTCAAATCATGCACAACCCTGATGACAAGCCAAGCAATTGTTTCATACTTTAGTATTCCCAAAAAATTTCAACTTTCACGCAATACATGAGTGTGAGCCATGAACATAGCACTATAGGTGGAATAGAATGGTGGTTGTGGAGAAGACAAAAAGGAGGAAGATTGTCTCACATCAAATAGGCGTATTAATGGGCTATGGAGATGCCCATCAATACATATCAATGTGAGTGAGTAGGGATTGTCATGCAACGGATGCACTAGAGCTATAAATGTATGAAAGCTCAACAAAAGAAACTAAGTGGGTGTGCATCCAACTTGCTTGCTCACGAAGACCTAGGGCATTTGAGGAAGCCCATCGTTGGAATATACAATCCAAGTTCTGTAATGAACAATTCCCACTAGTATATGAAAGTGACAACATAGGAGACTCTCTATCATGAAGATCATGGTGCTACTTTGAAGCACAAGTGTGGTAAAAGGATAGTAGCATTGCCCCTTCTCTCATTTTCTCTCATTTTTTCTTTTTTTCTTTTTTTTCTTTTTTTGGGCCTTCTCTCTTTTTTTTCTGGCCTTTCTCTTTTTTTCCTCACATGGGACAAGGCTCTAATAATGAAGATCATCACACTTTTATTTACTTACCACTCAAGAATTACAACTCGATACTTAGAACAAAATATGACTCTATATGAATGCCTCCCGCGGTGTACCGGGATGTGCAATGAATCTAGAGTGACATGTATGAAAGAACTATGATCGGTGGCTTTGCCACAATTACAATGTCAACTACATGATCATGCAAAGCAATATGACAATGATGAAGCGTGTTATAATAAACGAAACGGTGGAAAGTTGCATGGAAATATATCTTGGAATGGCTATGGAAATGCCATAATAGGTAGGTATGGTGGCTGTTTTTGTTGGAAATATGCCCTAGAGGCAATAATAAATTGGTTATTATGATATTTCCTTGTTCATGATAATCGTTTATTATCCATGCTAGAATTGTATTGATAGGAAACTCAGATACATGTGTGGATACATAGACAACACCATGTCCCTAGTAAGCCTCTAGTTGACTAGCTCGTTGATCAATAGATGGTTACGGTTTCCTGACCATGGACATTGGATGTCATTGATAACAGGATCACATCATTAGGAGAATGATGTGATGGACAAGACCCAATCCTAAGCCCAGCACAAGATCATGTAGTTCGTATGCTAAAGCTTTTCTAATGTCAAGTATCATTTCCTTAGACCATGAGATTGTGCAACTCCCGGATACCGTAGGAGTGCTTTGGGTGTACCAAACGTCACAACGTAACTGGGTGACTATAAAGGTGCACTACGGGTATCTCCGAAAGTGTCTGTTGGGTTGGCACGAATCGAGACTGGGATTTGTCACTCCGTGTAAACGGAGAGGTATCTCTGGGCCCACTCGGTAGGACATCATCATAATGTGCACAATGTGATCAAGGAGTTGATCACGGGATGATGTGTTACGAAATGAGTAAAACAGACTTGACGGTAACGAGATTGAACAAGGTATCGGGATACCGACGATCGAATCTCGGCCAAGTATCGTACCGCTAGACAAAGGGAATTGTATACGGGATTGATTAAGTCCTTGACATCGTGGTTCATCCGATGAGATCATCGTGGAACATGTGGGAGCCAACATGGGTATCCAGATCCCGCTGTTGGTTATTGACCGGAGAGTCATCTCGGTCATGTCTGCATGTCTCCCGAACCCGTAGGGTCTACACACTTAAGGTTCGGTGACGCTAGGGTTATAGAGATATTAGTATGCGGTAACCCGAAAGTTTTTCGGAGTCCCGGATGAGATCCCGGACGTCACGAGGAGTTCCGGAATGGTCCGGAGGTAAAGAATTATATATAGGAAGTGCTATTTCGGCCATCGGGACAAGTTTCGGGGTCACCGGTATTGTACCGGGACCACCGGAAGGGTCCCGGGGTTCCACCGGGTGGGGCCACCTGCCCCGGGGGGCCACATGGGCTGTAGGGGGTGCGCCTTGGCCTATATGGGCCAAGGGAACCAGCCCCAAGAGGCCCATGCGCCAAGAATCAAGGGAGAGCAAGAGTCCTAAAGGGGGAAGGCACCTCCGAGGTGCCTTGGGGAGGAGGGACTCCTCCCTGGCCGCACCCTTCCTTGGAGGAAGGGCCAAGGCTGCGCCTCCCCCCTCTCCCTTGGCCCTATATATAGTGGGGGGAAGGGAGGGCAGCCCAACCTAAGCCCTGGCGCCTCCCTCTCCCTCCCATGACACATCTCCCTCCTCCCGCAGCGCTTGGCGAAGCCCTGTTGGAATCCCGCTACTTCCACCACCACGCCGTCGTGTTGTTGGATCTCCATCAACCTCTCCTTCCCCCTTTCTGGATCAAGAAGGAGGAGACGTCGCTGCTCCGTACGTGTGTTAAACGCGGAGGTGCCGTTCGTTCGACGCTAGGATCATCGGTGATTTGGATCACGACGAGTACGACTCCATCAACCCCGTTCTCTTGAACGCTTCCGCGCGCGATCTACAAGGGTATGTAGATCCACTCCTCCCTCGTTGCTAGATGACTCCATAGATTGATCTTGGTGACACGTAGGAAAATTTTGAATTATTGCTACGTTCCCCAATAGTGGCATCATGAGCTAGGTCTATGCGTAGTTTCTATGCACGAGTAGAACACAAAGTAGTTGTGGGCGTTGATTTTGTTCAATATGCTTGCCGTTACTAGTCTTATCTTGATTCGGCGGCATCGTGGGATGAAGAGGCCCGGACCAACCTTACATGTATGCTTACGTGAGACCGGTTCCACCGACTGACATGCACTAGTTGCATTAGGTGGCTGGCGGGTGTCTGTCTCTCCCACTTTAGTCGGATCGGATTCGATGAAAAGGGTCCTTATGAAGGGTAAATAGCAATTGGCATATCACGTTGTGGTTTTTGCGTAGGTAAGAAACGTTCTTGCTAGAAACCCATAGCAGCCACGTAAAACATGCAAACAACAATTAGAGGACGTCTAACTTGTTTTTGCTGGGTATGCTATGTGATGTGATATGGACAAAAGGATGTGATGAATGATATATGTGATGTATGAGATTGATCATGTTCTTGTAATAGGAATCACGACTTGCATGTCGATGAGTATGACAACCGGCAGGAGCCATAGGAGTTGTCTTAATTTATTTATGACCTGCGTGTCAACATAAACGTCATGTAATTACTTTACTTTATTGCTAACCGTTAGCTGTAGTAGTAGAACTAATAGATGACGTGACAACTTCATGGAGACACGATGATGGAGATCATGATGATGGAGATCATGGTGTCATGCCGGTGACGATGATGATCATGGAGCCCCGAAGATGGAGATCAAAAGGAGCAATATGATATTGGCCATATCATGTCACTATTTGATTGCATGTGATGTTTATCATGTTTATACATCTTATTTGCTTAGAACGACGGTATTAAATAAGATGATCCCTCATTAAAATTTCAAGAAAGTGTTCCCCCTAACTGTGCACCGTTGCGACAGTTCGTTCGTTTCTAAGCACCACGTGATGATCGGGTGTGATAGATTCCAACGTTCACATACAACGGGTGTAAGACAGATTTACACATGCAAACACTTAGGTTTACTTGACGAGCCTAGCATGTACAGACATGGCCTCGGAACACAGAAGACCGAAAGGCCGAACATGAGTCGTATAGAAGATACGATCAACATGAAGATGTTCACCGATGTTGACTAGTCCGTCTCACGTGATGATCGGACACGGCCTAGTTGACTCGGATCATGTAATCACTTAGATGACTAGAGGGATGTCTATCTGAGTGGGAGTTCATAAGATGAACTTAATTATACTGAACATAGTCAAAAGGTCTTCGCAAATTATGTCGTAGCTCGCGCTTCAGTTCTACTGTTTAGTTATGTTCCTAGAGAAAATTTAGTTGAAAGTTGATAGTAGCAATTATGCGGACTAGGTCCGTAAATTGAGGATTGTCCTCATTGCTTCATACAAGGCTTATGTCCTTAATGCACCGCTCAGTGTGCTGAACCTCGAGCGTGGTATGTGGATGTTGCGAACATCTGACATACACATTTTGATAACTATGTGATAATTCAGTTAAATGGTTTAGAGTTGAGGCACCGAAGACGTTTTGAAACATCGCGAAACATATGAGATGTTTCGAGGGCTAAAATTGGGATTTCAGGCTCGTGCCCACGTCAAGAGGTATAAGACCTCCGACGATTTTTTTAGCCTGCAAACTAAGGAGAAAAGCTCAATTGTTGTGCTTGTGCTCAGATTGTCTGAGTACAACAATCGCTTGAATCGAATGGGAGTTGATCTTCCAGATGAAATAGTGATGGTTCTCCGAAGTCATTACCACCAAGCTGCTAGAGCTTCGTGATGAACTATGATATATCAGGGACATATATGATGATCCTTGAGATATTCGCGATGTTTGACACCACGAAAGTAGAAATCAAGAAGGAGCATCAATTGTTGATGGTTGGTGAAACCACTAGTTTCAAGAAGGGCAAGGGAATGAAGGGATACTTCATGAAACGGCAATTCAGCTGCTGCTATAGTGAAGAAACCCAAGGTTGAACCCAAACCCGAGACTAAGTGCTTCTGTAATAAGGGGAACAGCCACTAGAGCAGAATTACCCTAGATACTTGGTAGATGAGAAGGCTGGCAAGGTCGATAGAAGTATATTGGATATGCATTGTGTTGATGTGTACTTTACTAGTACTCCTAGTAGCACCCGGGTATTAGATACCGGTTCGGTTGCTAAGTGTTAGTAACTCGAAATAAAAGCTACGGAATAAATGGAGACTAGCTAAAGGTGAGCTGATGATATGTGTTGGAAGTGTTTCCAATGTTGATATGATCAAGCATCGCACGCTCCCTCTACCATCGAGATTGGTGTTTGCGTTGAGCATAGACATGATTGGATTATGTCTATCGCGATACGGTTATTCATTTAAGGAGAATAATGGTTACTCTGTTTATTTGAATAATACCTTCAATGGTCTTGCACCTAAAATGAATGGTTCATTGAATCTCGATCGTAGTGATACACATGTTCATGCCAAAAGATAGTAATGATAGTACCACCTACTTGTGGCACTGCCATGTAAGTCATATCGGTATAAAACGCATGAAGAAGCTCCATGTTGATGGATCTTTGGGCTCACTCGTTTTTGAAAGGTTTGAGACATGCGAACCATGTCTATTGGTGTATATGCATGAAGAAACTCCATGCAAATGGACCGTTTGGACTCACTTGATTTTGAATCACTTGAGACATGCAAATCATACCACATGGGCAAGATGACTGAAAGCCTCGTTTTCAGTAAAATGGAACTAGAAAGCAACTTGTTGGAAGCAATACATTTTGATGTGTACAATCCAATGAGTGATGACGCATGTAGTGGATATCGTTATGTTCTTACTTCACAGATGATTTGAGTAGATGTTGAGCATATTTACTTGATGAATCACGAGTCTGAATTATTGAAAGGTTCAAGTAATTTCAGGGTGAAGTTGAAAGATCGTCGTGACAAGAGGATAAAATATCTATGATATGATCATAGAGATGAATATCTGAATTACGAGTTTGGCACAGAATTAAGACATTGTGGAAATTGTTTCACAACTAATACAGCCTAGAACACCATAGTGTGATGGTGTGTCCGAACATCATAACTGCACCCTATTGGATATGATGCATACCATGATGTCTCTTATCGAATTACCACGATAGTTTATGGGTTAGGCATTAGAGACAACCACATTCACTTTAAATAGGGCACCACGTAATTCCGATGAGATGACACCGTATGAACTATGGTTTAGAGAAACCTAAGCTGTCATTTCTTAAAAGTTTGGGGCTGCGACGCTTATGTGAAAAAGTTTCAGCCTAATAAGCTCGAACCCAAAGCAGATAAATGCATCTTCATAGGACACCCAAAACAGTTGGGTATACCTCCTGTCTTAGATCCGAAAGCAATAAGGGATTGTTTCTAGAATCGGGTCCTTTCTCGAGGAAAAGTTTCTCTCGAAAGAATTGAGTGGGAGGATGGTGGAGATTTGATGAGGTTATTGAACCGTCTCTTCAACTAGTGTGTGGCAGGGCACAGGAGTTGTTCCTGTGGCACCTACACCAATTGAAGTGGAAGCTTATGATAGTGATCATGAAACTTCAGATCAAGTCACTACCAAACCTCGTGGGATGACAAGGATGCGTACTACTTCAGAGTGGTACGTAATCCTGTCTTGGAAGTCATGTTGCTAGACAACAATGAACCTACGAGCTATGGAGAAGCGATGGTGGGCCTGGATTCCGATAAATGGCTCGAGGCCATATAATCCGAGAGAGGATCCATATATGAAAACAAAGTGTAGACTTTGGAAGAACTACTTGATGGTCGTAAGGCTGTTAAGTACATATGGATTTTAAAAGGAAGACGGACAATGATGGTAAGTGTCACCATTAAGATAGCTCGACTTGTCGTTAAGATGTTTTCCGACAAGTTCAAGGAGTTGACTACGATGAGACTTTCTCACGTAGCGATGCTAAGAGTCTGTTGGAATTATATTAGCGATTACTGCATTATTTATGAAATCTTGCAGATAGGATGTCAAAACATTGTTTCCTCGATGATTTTCTTGAGGAAGGGTTGTATGTGATTCAACCAGAAGGTTTTGTCAATCCTGAAAGATGCTGATAAGTATGCAAAGCTCCAGCAATCCTTCTAAGGACTGGAGTAAGCATCTCGGAGTTGGAATGTATGCTTTGATGAGATGATCAAAGATTTTGGGTGTATACAAAGTTTATGAGAAACTTGTATTTCCAAAGAAGTGAGTGGGAGCACTATAGAATTTCTGATGAGTATATGTTGTTGACATATTGTTGATCAGAAATGATGTAGAATTTCTAGAAAGCATATAGGGTTACTTGGAAAGGTGTTTTTCAATGGAAAGCCTGGATTAAGCTACTTTAACAATTGAGCGTCAAGATCTATAAGGATAGATCAAAACGCTTAATGGTACATTCAAATGAGCACATACCTTGACATGATCTTGAAGGTGTTCAAGATGGATCAGTCAAAGAAGGAGTTCTTGCCTGAGTTGTAAGGTATGAAGTTAAGACTTAAAGCTCGACCATGGCAGAAGAGAGAGAAAGGACGAAGGTCGTCCCCTATGCTTAAGACATAGGCTCTACAGTATGCTATGCTGTGTACCAAACCTGAAATGTGCCTTGCCATGAGTCAGTCAAGGGGTACAAGAGTGATCCAAGAATGGATCACAGGACAGCAGTCAAAGTTATCCTTAGTAACTAGTGGACTAAGGAATTTTCTCGATTATGGAGGTGATAAAGAGTTCGACGTAAAGAGTTACATCGATGCAAGCTTAACACCTATCCGGATAGCTCTGAGTAGAGATACCGGATACGTATAATGGAGCAACAATTTAGAATAGCTCCAAGTAGAACAGTTATTTGGAATGGCTCCAAATATAGCGTAGTAGCTGCATCTACAAGATGACATAGAAATTTGCGAAGTACATACAGATCTGAATGTTGCAGACCCGTTGACTGAAACCTCTCTCACAAGCATAACATGATCAAACCCAGAACTCTTGGGTGTTAGTCACATGGGGATGTGACCTTGAGTGTTAATCACATGGCGATGTGAACTAGATTATTGACTCTAGTGCAAGTGGGAGACTGTTGGAAATATGCCCTAGAGGCAATAATAAATTGGTTATTATGATATTTCCTTGTTCATGATAATCGTTTATTATCCATGCTAGAATTGTATTGCTAGGAAACTCAAATACATGTGTGGATACATAGACAACACCATGTCCCTAGTAAGCCTCTAGTTGACTAGCTCGTTGATCAATAGATGGTTACAGTTTCCTGACCATGGACATTGGATGTCATTGATAACGGGATCACATCATTAGGAGAATGATGTGATGGACAAGACCCAATCCTAAGCCTAGCACAAGATCATGTAGTTCGTATGCTAAAGCTTTTCTAATGTCAAGTATCATTTCCTTAGACCATGAGATTGTGCAACTCCCGGATACCGTAGGAGTGCTTTGGGTGTACCAAACGTCACAATGTAACTGGGTGACTATAAAGGTGCACTACAGGTATCTCCGAAAGTGTCTGTTGGGTTGGCATGAATCAAGACTGGGATTTGTCACTCCGTGTAAACGGAGAGGTATCTCTGGGCCCACTCGGTAGGACATCATCATAATGTGCACAATGTGATCAAGGAGTTGATCACGGGATGATGTGTTACGGAACGAGTAAAAGAGACTTGCCAGTAACGAGATTGAACAAGGTATCGGGATACCGACGATCGAATCTCGGCCAAGTATCGTACCGCTAGACAAAGGGAATTGTATACGGGATTGATTAAGTCCTTGACATCGTGGTTCATCCAATGAGATCATCGTGGAACATGTGGGAGCCAACATGGGTATCCAGATCCCTCTGTTGGTTATTGACCGGAGAGTCATCTCGGTCATGTCTGCATGTCTCCCGAACCCGTATGGTCTACACACTTAAGGTTCGGTGACGCTAGGGTTATAGAGATATTAGTATGCGGTAACCCGAAAGTTGTTCGGAGTCCCGGATGAGATCCCGGACGTCACGAGGAGTTCCGGAATGGTCCGGAGGTAAAGAATTATATATAGGAAGTGCTATTTCGGCCATCGGGACAAGTTTCGGGGTCACCGGTATTGTACCGGGACCACCGAAAGGGTCCCGGGGGTCCACCGGGTGGGGCCACCTGCCCCGGGGGGGCACATGGGCTGTAGGCGGTGCGCCTTGGCCTATATGGGCCAAGGGAACCAGCCCCAAGAGGCCCATGCGCCAAGAATCAAGGGAGAGGAAGAGTCCTAAAGGGGGAAGGCACCTCCGAGGTGCCTTGGGGAGGAGGGACTCCTCCCTGGCCGCACCCTTCCTTGGAGGAAGGGCCAAGGCTGCGCCTCCCCCCTCTCCCTTGGCCCTATATATAGTGGGGGGAAGGGAGGGAAGCCCAACCTAAGCCCTGGCGCCTCCCTCTCCCTCCCATGACACATCTCCCTCCTCCCGCAGCGCTTGGCGAAGCCCTGTTGGAATCCCGCTACTTCCACCACCACGCCGTCGTGTTGTTGGATCTCCATCAACCTCTCCTTCCCCCTTGCTGGATCAAGAAGGAAGAGACGTCGCTGCTCCGTACGTGTGTTGAACGCGGAGGTGCCGTCCGTTTGGCGCTAGGATCATCGGTGATTTGGATCACGACGAGTACGACTCCATCAACCCCGTTCTCTTGAACGCTTCCGCGCGCGATCTACAAGGGTACGTGGATCCACTCCTCCCTCGTTGCTAGATGACTCCATAGATTGATCTTGGTGACACGTAGGAAAATTTTGAATTATTGCTACGTTCCCCAACAGTTTTGAGGAAGGTAAACGGTGGGTTAATGGTACCGGTGAAAGTTGCGTGGTACTAGAGAGGCTAGCAATGGTGTAAGGGTGAGAGTGCGTATAGTCCATGGACTCAACATTAGTCATAAAGAACTCACATACTTATTGCAAAAATCTAAAAGTCATCAAAACCAAGCACTACGCAGATGCTCCTAGGGGGATAGATTGGTAGGAAAAGACCATCGCTCGTCCCCGACCGCCACTCATAAGGAAGACAATCAAAGAAATACCTCGTGCTTCAAATTTGTTACACAACGGTTACCATACGTGCATGCTACGGGACTTGCAAACCTCAACACAAGTATTTCTCAAATTCAAAACTACTCAACTAGGATAACTCTAATATCACCATGTTCATATCTCAAAACAATCATAAGGAATCAAACTTCTCATAGTATTCAATGCACTTATATGAAATTTTTTATTATATCCCTCTTGGATGCCCATCATATTAGGACTACATTCGTAACCAAAGCAAATTACCAGGCTGTTCTAAAGACTCCCAAAATAATATAAGTGAACCATGAGAGTTCATATATTTCTTCAAAATAAAACTACCTTCATGCTCTAAAAGATATAAGTGAAGCACTAGAGCAAACGACAAACTACTCCAAAAGATATATGTGAAGATCAATGAGTAGTTGAATAATTATGTAACTATGTGAAGACTCTCTAACATTTAAGAATTTCAGATCTTGGGATATTATTCAAACAGCAACAAAATTAAAATAAAATAAAATGATGTTCCAAGCAAAACACATATCATGTGGTGAATAAAAATATAGCCTCAAGTAAACTTACCGATAGACGAAGACGAAAGAGGGGATGCCTTCCGGGGCATCCCCAAGCTTAGGCTCTTGGTTGTCCTTAAATATTACCTTGGGGTGCCTTGTGCATCCCCAAGATTAGTCTCTTGCCACTCCTTATTCCATAGTCCATCCAATCTTTACCCAAAACTTGAAAACTTCACAACACAAAACTCAACAGAAAACTCGTAAGCTCCGTTAGTATAAGAAAATAAATCACCACTTAGGTACTGTTGTGAACTCATTCTAAATTAATATTTGTGTAATATCTACTATATTCCAACTTCTCTATGGTTCATACCCTCCGATACTACTCATAGATTCATCAAAATACGCAAACAACACAATGAAAACAGAATCTGTCAAAAACAGAACAATTTGTAGTAATCTGTAGATTTCGAGTACTTCTGTAACTCCAAAAATTCTGAAAAATTAGGTCGACCAAGATAAAAAGTATATTGATCTACTGCAGTTGGAATTGTTATTTTATCGCTCTCTGGTGAAAAATGAAAATTAATTTCGTGAGCGTATACTTTCTATTTTTGTCAGCAAGATCAAACAACAATCACCCGAGAAGATCCTAAAGGCTTTACTTGGCACAAACAATAATTAAAACATAAAAAATAAAATCATAACAGAAGCTAGATGAATTATTTATGACTAAACAGGAACAAAAAGCAAACATCAAAAATAAAATTGGGTTGCCTCCCAACAAGCGCTATCATTTAACGCCCTTAGCTAGGCATGATGATTTCAATGATGCTCACATAAAAGATAAGAATTGAAACATAAATAGAGCATCATGAAGAATATGACTAGCAGATTTAAGTCTAACCCATGTAACATCCCAAAATTCTAAATTTTGGAATGTTAAATTAAATAGGTAGATTGATTGATTGTTTGATTGTTGTGTGATTGATTGCGTGAAATTCGAAACGTTTTCAAAGTTAAATGAGGGGGAATAAAAGGACTTTCCCAAACTTTCATTTTTCATTCGTGATCTCCATGAATTCAAATTCTTTTCAACACAAAACCCTAGAGAGAAGATGACATGACTTCTTCCATTTAAACTAAATGAAAAGGGTTGTTGAAAATATTTGAATTTCGTTTGAAAATATTTCTTTATTCATAAACTTCAAGCAACTCAATGATTTTCATGAGAGAATATAAAATGACTTCTTCAAAATATATGAAATATGAGTTGGAAGTTAAAAGGATCAAATTCAAAGTCCTTTTGGAATTTTTTTCAATTTAGAGTTATTTGACTTTTATTCAAATTATTTTTCTCCAAAAAAAATACATGGAAAATAGGGTAACATGATTCCCTACAATAGAAAATTGGAGAAAAATTTATTTGAAATCATTTTGGTATTTTTAAAATGATTTTTATTTTATTTTATTAGACCAGTAGCACTCTTTGATTTATCTGAATTTGTGTGGATTTTATTTGAAGTTATAAAAATGTTCATGTCATAGAGAATCTTTCTCTGAAAATTTTGATATATTATATGACTATGTTATGTTTCATTTTTATTTTGGTTTTATTTTATTTCCTGGAAAAAAATGTTTAAAAAAAACAACTTCTCCGCCGACTGGGCCGGCCCAGCTCCAGCCAGGCCACGGCCCAGTCCCCACACGCGCCTCACCGAAACCCATCAGATAGGTCATCCGATCCGTTTCCCATCTCCCTTTCTCTCCGACCCATGGACCCCACCTGTCATCATCGTCTTCTCCACGCCAGGGACAGAGGCCGCCCCTCGCATGCCTCGCCGACCGATTTCTCTCGCGGGATTCGCTCGCTGCCTTGCCCCTCGCCCACGAAACTCCCCCATAAATACTCAGCAACTCCTCCTCGTCCGATTTTCGCGAAAACCTTGATCTCCCGTGCCCTAAGGAGTCATTCCGATCTCGCCGGAGTTCGTGAAGCTTCACCGAGCTCCGCCGCCTTGCCGCGCATCCACCCTCCCCTTCCGATCATCTCCGCCACCACCAGCACGTCCGCCTTGCCTCTCCGCACCTCCCCGTGCTCTCGGACGAGACAGAGAACCACCGGAGCCACCGCCTCGTCACCGTCGTCCATGAACAAAGCTACCTCGGCGGGGCCACGGTTCGCCTGAACTCCACCAGTGCCGCCTCCTGCCCAACCCCGTCATCCAGTGCCACCGACCCCACTCTGGAGCCGCCGCCCCTCCTTGCCTTGCCGGAGTCGTCGCCTGAGCCGGCGACCATGCCCTCTGTAAGCGCTCCAGTCTCCAGATCGTTTTTTTCGAAACATTTTCTTTATTTAGTGAACGCTCGCTGGTTTAGCCTCTGGAGCGAACGAGTTCATAGTTTAGGGTTCAGGAGTGAACGTTCGTTGTTTAGAATTTTTCTTTTTCTTTTTAATTTCAGTCCAGGGACCCATCCGTGAATATTTTCTTTACAGATCAGCCCCTGGTTTTCAAACGACTAACTTTTTGCTCGTTAGTCGGAATTAGACGAAACCGACGCTCACGTCTTCGTTATGATCCCCTCTATCTAGTAATCCAACTCAAACATGTTTTTGAAAAGTTTAAAATTTGAATTAGATCAGATTCGAATTCAAACTTTGTTTGATCATAACTTGAGTTTCGTAGCTCCGTTTGAGTTGATTCTTTTTGCAAATCGAAGCTCTTGACCTAAACTTTCTGATAAGGCCAAATTCATATAATTTTGGTACTTTTAGAAATTGTTTTATGTTGCAAGAGTTATTTGCTTAGTTTTGATGTTTTCCGAATTGTCTTCTTCTATCTTTCTGATATTTTGAGTGATTGCTTATGTGTGGTTACTATTGCTTGCTTATGATAGATTGAGCAGAGTGTGACGAGTAGAACTATCAAGAGTTATGAGTGCGAATCATCTTCATCAACATTGTAGGCAAGTTCACACTTTGATCATACCTCTTTCATACCCAGTTTTTATTGCATTAGACCAAACCTCCAACATTGCATGATTAGGATCTAATTAAATTGTGGGATGGGAAGTAGTTGAGGTAGTACCTATTACCTGTTTATTATCAAACCCTTGGGAGTTACTATTACGTTATGCTTAGATTGCCATGCTATGCTCGTAGACGTGGATTGGGTTTTGAGAGTATTCATGACAGTTGTGAGATTGTTAATTAATGGTTTACTTAAGGTGGCAACTTAAACACACATCTGGGTGGATTGAGGCACCTGGGTATTCCAGGATTGCATGTCTAGGCACCTGGGTAGACCAGGATTGCCTGTTTTTTTATGGACCGCCACCCAGGCTCAAAGGGATCATGAGATTTTTCATACTAGAAACTTACGTGTGCAGCCACAAGCTATTATGGGCTCTAGCAGAGTTGATTAAGTCGTGCGAACTCTTACAGGGTAGACTAGCAGATGTAGGGGAAAGTAGGTGTAACGGTCTATCCATCGTAAGGTGCTAGCGCTTCTGGAAGACTATGTCTCGGTCATCCGTCTTCTCAAACACCATATAGTGCGAGAAACCAAACGGAGGCGATCGAGTCTTGTGGGGAGTGCGCAAACCTCTGCAGAGTGTATAAACTAATCATGATTAGCCGTATCCCCGGTTATGGACATCTTGAGTATCTAGTACTTGGATTATCATGTGAATCTCATCATGTTACTTTAAACTAAGTTTGTTGGGTTTAATGATGTTATTTAATTGGGATTGAGAATGCTGTCAACCATTCTCAATGTTCAACAACCACCATGATAGTTAAATAAAATTTATTCCTTTGCAGTAGGGAAAAATTGGCTTTTCGCAAAAACCTTATAACCATAGAGCTTTTCCACCAGCCATATATGCATGTAGTGATAGCCATTGTTCATCATTTCTCTATGGTGTGAATTTGCCAGTACATTCAATGTACTGACCCTCTGTGGCTGCAACGTCTCATGTTGTAGGATTTCTTACGACGAGTAAGTGATACGTTAGGGTTACGATTTCTACACTCAACTTTGCCGTTGGTGTTGATGGGAATCCACAACCTTGTTACTTCCGCTATTTGGATTGAGGTGATAGTATTTGCGTTACTTTTACATGTGATTTACCTCTGTTATAAATCCTCGAGTACTGTGTGTGTCAGCATACCGATCCAGGGATGACACTTAAGCACAGAGACTTGATCCATTAGGGTCGGGTCGCTACAAGATGGTATCAGAGCACATGTTGACTGTAGGACGTGACCCTAGAAACTGGCAAGCCCATAGCAAAGATTTTTCTCTACAACTTTCCCTTTCAAAAAGATCTTTTACCTCTCTTCTCTTCTGAGCTTATTCAAAAATTCCCTTTAGTTAGACCATATCCCTTTCCCCTTTTGTCCACACGAAGATTCGACTGATGAGACCACTCCAAGAAGTACAAGATATCAGACAACTAAGACCACTTCGGAATGAAGAGTATTTTCCGTGCATCTGAATAATGGAAATTACAACAGTTGAAGACTGAAGACAAGTAGAATTTGAAGGCTCTGAAGAATTCCCAGATTTGTATGACCTAGGAAGGCTACCCTTATGGAACTTGGCAGACTATGGAAGTTGTCAATACCCGAGATCAAGGTGTATCGGAGAAAGACCGGAGCATGTAGAGTTAAGAACTCAAGGATTTGTCAAGAAAACCCTAAGGCGGGAGATATCAACTATGGAATGATAGCTCATGGAAATGACAAGAGCAGAAACACTGCTATCCATGAAGTTATCTCCCGCTTATGCTATTGTCACCGTGCTGAGTTAAGGATGCATTTCTTCAGAATGGATTGGATGGAAGAAGGCTGATGGAGCACCTATTGGCAAAAGATGAAGTTTTAACCTTAGCCGGTGTATCACCAGGATTTGGAGAATTACATCAAGAAGTTTAAGATGGACTGCAGGAAGCTATATTTTGACAAGGAAGCGTTTTGTGAAGAACTCGGGACACAAAAGTTGAAAGTAGCCAAGCTAGAGGAGCAAAACCTCGAGATACCGAAGATTCGTCAGGAACTGAAGGACAGTAGGACCATGGTTCACGCCAAGGATGTTGAAACCTAGAAGTTTGGAATGCAACTCCAGAAATATTAAAGGACGTCATGATAGACCTTGCGCCAACAGAGATGATCTGGCAAAAGAACTGGAGAAAGACAAGCATGATTGGAAGAAGCCATCAGAGGCATGAACAAGACTCGTAGAGATTGGAGACGTTGAAGATTTATTGACCTTTAGAAGACCAAACCCCTGTTATATACCTACGTTAGATGCGACGTTTGTGAGTTGTCATTTGTTTGATGTTTTTTCCCGACAGCCACAAATAAAATCTTCCTTTTCAAAACTTTTTGTTTGTATTGTGTGCATCCCTCTCTATCTCTCTTATCTCACCCCAAACCCATGGACCCAATAGAGGATGAGTGGAGATGAGCTTGTATTTTCTAGACCGATGAGTCAGTTGGAGAGAGACCGATGGATTCAGAACATGGAGGATCACATGGAGAATAACCCTATAGTCGGAAAGGATATGACCCAACATGCTCTTCAGTGCTTTGAAAGAGGTGCTGCTACTTGGTGGAGAATGTACCAAACCATCAATGGATGGCAAGGAGTAACCATTTGGAAAGAATTTAAGTTGACTCTGAAAAGATCTCACCTTGTGTCCCAGAAGTTGAAGCCTTATGGAAAGGATATGAGGAAACCTTGTGCATGCAAGATTTGTGGAGAAATAGGACACACCCATAAAGTACACAAGGATGAATGCCCTAATTGTGAAGGAAGTCACCCAGTTGAAGAATGCCCCACTAGGCAGATTACTTGTTTCTTGTGTGAAGGGATTACCCACTATCCTACTCAGTGTCACATTTACCCCATGGTACGAAGGACCGTACAACAGAAGAAAGAAGTAAAAAAAGGAGCCCTTATGGATATTTTAGAAGAACCCGTGATGAAGGAAGATGTGGAGGACACACCCAAAGAAGAACCAATTAAACCCTGCACCAAGTCTTGCTATTCATGTGGAGAAGGACACATCTCCCAGAATTGTATGAATGGGGATCTAATAGAATTCCCGATGGATGAAGTAGAGTATGACCCACAGGAAGTAGAAGCCCTGATTGGAACGGAAAAGTCCAGAAAGAGAAGCAGATTAGATTCCAGGAAGGATCTGAGCCATATCACCTGTTATAGGTGCAAGGAGTCAGGGCACTACCTCAACAGTTGCCCAAAAAGGAAACCTCGATACTTGTCAGAAGTAATATGTTTTCGTTGTAATAGAGCAGGGCACTTTGCCAGAGGATGCCCCAAGGAGAAGGAGACTTGTGCTAGATAGTGAGTTTCCAACAAAAGAAATGGAGTAGTAGAAGTGAGAACATTTTCTTCTATATCGAGGTGTTGAGTTGAGACATGTAATGGAAAAGCAAGAGATTGTAATCATTGGAGAATGAATCGTTGGTACTGATATGGATTTTATGTGTTGTTACTCTATGAAGAAGAATTTCGGCCATTCTGAGGATATGAGAAATATGGTCTATGGAAGATTTGTGCATTTTAAGGGTGGTAGTACCCTGTAAGAACCCTTAACCCTGAAAAGGATAAGGATACTCCACTGAATGGATTTCGGACAAAATGAATACGAGTTTTGTCTCGATATGTGTGATACCCTAAGAGTGTGTGGGATGAAGTTGGAGATCGTCAGTTGTTTGGACCAAATGTGATCAAGGAGTCAGAAGAGAATGTTAAGTTGATTCAAGGTAGACTGAAGGTAGCTCAGTCCAGGCAGAAGAGTTATGTGGACTCAAAAACTCAAGGAGGTAGCCTATGAAATTGGAGATAGAGCATGTCTCCATGTGTCCCCTCTGCGAGGAGTTAAATGAATTGGAGTTAAGGTAAAGTTAGCCCCGAGATTTGTAGGACCATACCGAGTTTTGGAGTGTACGGAAGAAGTGGCCAACAAGTTGGAGTCACCCGAAGGACTGTCAGGAGTTCATGATGTGTTTCACATTTCCCAGTTGAAGAAGTGACATGCAGAGATGGCCAGTATTCCCCTGTAAGGATGCTTGACCCTGGAAAGGATAATGATGTTCCACGAAGTGGAATATGGACTCCATAAGTATAAGTTTTTATCTCGGTATGAGGGATACCCCACGAGGATGAAGAGATAAATTACTATTGGATATAAAGGAGGTATGATGTTGGAAATATGGATCAAGGGAAATTCCATGATGAGTCTGAGTAATCATGTCCTAGTTTAGGTGCCAATAGAAGGAAGGAAGACAATACAATTGGATGGATTTAAGAATACTAGGAAGTTGGAAGTTGGAACAATGATTAGTTGCCCGATGATAAGTTAAGGACTACAAGTGATGAGATGGGCCATAACCCACAGGCCCCAGGACCTGCCAAGAAGCAAGCACATTTTTGATGAAGGAAAAACCCCGGAGGAAGATACGGCGTTTATCGATAGACGATCTTATAGGAGTTTACGCAAACCTGAGATTGGTGAAGGAACGATAGATGATTGTTTGGCTTGCAAAATCCATGGATTTATCCGAACCCAGTTCGTCGACAGGAGAAATTCTGCAATGCTTGTGAGGATGACCGAGTGTTAGAATGCGAGATTCACTAGACCGTATACAAAGTAATGATTTGGGTGCGGGATGGATTGATCACCATACCGACTTACTCTTATTATTCGCCTTGCTATATGGGATGGTAAATCTGAGTGACTTGCCTATAGTAGAGAGACGACGATATTAAACCTTGTTTGAACCTTAGAATGGTATAAGTATTTTCCCTTGTACAAGGCAGCTGTTACCACACGTAGGATATACGGTGAGGATCAACCCAGACCCATTTCATGCAGGAGAAACCCTAAATTGTTGACCACCATGAGATATCGATAGTTGTTTAGTTTTGGCGCCAGACCTCTCAGCTATGAAGACCCAGTCTCGGAATAACCTTACCAAGATGAAAGGACATAAGAATTGTGGTAAAGGTTATGCCACTACCGGAAGAGCCCGGATAAGGAATTATCCTGAAGATCTGAGAAGACCGACACTGTTAACAATATGGATGAAGTATATGAGTTTTGATGGAACCGTAACCATGCTTCTAAGGGTGGTAGCACCCCAGACCCCGGAGACGATTGATGAAATTTTGAAGAGACCCCGAACCTAACCTATTTCTTTCTAGCCTCTCCGAATCTCGAGGACGAGATTCATTTTAAGGGTGGTAGGTTTGTAACATCCCAAAATTCTAAATTTTGGAATGTTATATTAAATAGGTAGATTGATTTATTGTTTGATTGTTGTGTGATTGATTGAGTGAAATTCAAAACGTTTTGAAAGTTAAATGAGGGGGAATAAAAGGACTTTCCCAAACTTTCATTTTTCATTCGTGATCTCCATGAATTCAAATTCTTTTCAACACAAAACCCTAGAGAGAAGATGACATGACTTCTTCCATTTAAATTAAATGAAAATGGTTGTTGAAAATATTTGAATTTCGTTTGAAAATATTTCAAAATTCATAAACTTCAAGCAACTCAATGATTTTCATGAGAGAAGATAAAATGACTTCTTCAAAATGTATGAAATATGAGTTGGAAGTTAAAAGGATCAAATTCAAAGTCCTTTTGGAATTTTTTTTGAATTTAGAGTTATTTGAGTTTTATTCAAATTATTTTTCTCCAAAAACAAAATACATGGAAAATAGGGTAACATGATTCCCTACAATAGAAAATTGGAGTAAAATTTATTTGAAATCATTTTGGTATTTTTAAAATGATTTTTATTGGATTTTATTAGACTAGTAGCACTCTTTGATTTATCTGAATTTGTGTGGATTTTATTTGAAGTTATAAAAATGTTCATGTCGTAGAGAATCTTTTTCTGAAAATTCCGGTATATTATATGACTATGTTATGTTTCATTTTTATTTTGGTTTTATTTTATTTCCTGGAAAAAAATGTTTAAAAAAACAACTTCTCCGCCGACAGGGCCGGCCCAGCTCCAGTCAGGCCATGGCCCAGTCCCCACACGCGCCTCACCGAAACCCATCGGATCGGTCATCCGATCCGTTTCCCATCTCCCTCTCTCTCCGACCCATGGACCCCACCTGTCATCATCGTCTTCTCCACGCCAGGGACAGAGGCCGCCCCTCGCACGCCTCGCCGACCGATTTCTCTCGTGGGATTCGCTCGCTGCCTTGCCCCTCGCCCACGAAACTCCCCTATAAATACTCAGCAACTCCTCCTTGTCCGATTTTCGCGAAAACCTTGATCTCCCGTGCCCTAAGGAGTCATTCCGATCTCGCCGGAGTTCGTGAAGCTTCACCGAGCTCCGCCACCTTGCCGCACCTCCACCCTCCCCTTCCGATCACCTCCGCCACCACCAGCACGTCCGCCTTGCCTCTCCGCACCTCCCCGTGCTCTCGGACAAGATGGAGAACCACCGGAGCCACCGCCTCGTCACCGTCGTCCACGACCGAAGCTACCTCGCCGGGGCCACGGTTCGCCTGAACTCCACCAGCGCCGCCTCCTGCCCGACCCCGTCATCCAGTGCCACCAACCCCACTCTGGAGCCGCCACCCCTCGCCTCGTGACCCGCCGCCCCTCCCTGCCTTGCCGGAGTCGTCTCCTGAGCCGGCGACCATGCCCTCTGTAAGCGCTCCAGTCTCCAGATCGTTTTTTTCGAAACGTTTTCTTTATTTAGTGAACGATCGCTGGTTTAGCCTCTGGAGCGAACGAGTTCATAGTTTAGGGTTCAGGAGTGAACGTTCGTTGTTTAGAATTTTTCTTTTTCTTTTTAATTTCAGTCCAGGGACCCATCCGTGAATATTTTCTTTATAGATCAGCCCCTGATTTTCAAACGACTATAACTTTTTGCTCGTTAGTCGGAATTAGACGAAACCGACGCTCACGTCTTCGTTATGATCCCCTCTATCCAGTAATCCAACTCAAACATGCTTTTGAAAAGTTTAAAATTTGAATTAGATCAGATTCGAATTCAAACTTGGTTTTGATGTTTTCCGAATTGTCTTCTTCTATCTTTCTGATATTTTGAGTGATTGCATATGTGTGGTTACTATTGCTTGCTTACGATAGATTGACCGGAGTGTGACGAGTAGAACTATCAAGAGTTATGAGTGCGAATCATCTGCATCAACATTGCTGGCAAGTTCACACTTTGATCATACCTCTTTCATACCCAGTTTTTATTGCATTAGACCAAACCTCCAACATTGCATGATTAGGATCTAATTAAATTGTGGGATGGGAAGTAGTTGAGGTAGTACCTATTACCTGTTTATTATCAAACCCTTGGGAGTTACTATTACGTTATGCTTAGATTGCCATGCTATGCTCGTAGACGTGGATTGGGTTTTGAGAGTATTCATGACAGTTGTGAGATTGTTAATTAATGGTTTGCTTAAGGTGGCAACTTAAACACACATCTGGGTGGATTGAGGCACCTGGGTATTCCAGGATTGCCTGTCTAGGCACCTGGGTAGATCAGGATTGCCTGTTTTTTTATGGACCGCCACCCAGGCTCAAAGGGATCATGAGATTTTTCATACTAGAAACTTCCGTGTGCAGCCACAAGCTATTATGGGATCTAGCATAGTTGATTAAGTCGTGCGAACTCTTACAGGGTAGACTAGCAGATGTAGGGGAAAGTAGGTGTAACGGTCTATCCATCGTAAGGTGCTAGCGCTTCTGAAAGACTATGTCTCGGTCATCCGTCTTCTCAAACACCATGTAGTGCGAGAAACCAAACGGAGGCGATCGAGTCTTGTGGGGAGTGCGCAAACCTCTGCAGAGTGTATAAACTAATCATGATTAGCCGTGTCCCCGGTTATGGACATCTTGAGTATCTAGTACTTGGATTATCATGTGAATCTCATCATGTTACTTTAAACTAAGTTTGTTGGGTTTAATGATGTTATTTAATTGGGATTGAGAATGCTGTCAACCATTCTCAATGTTCAACAACCACCATGATAGTTAAATAAAATTTATTCCTTTGAAGTAGGGAAAAATTGGCTTTTCGCAAAACCTTATAACCATAGAGATTTTCCACCAGCCATATATGCATGTAGTGATAGCCATTGTTCATCATTTCTCTATGGTGTGAATTTGCCAGTACATTCAATGTACTGACCCTCTGTTGCTGCAACGTCTCATGTTGCAGGCTTTCTTACGACGAGTAAGTGATATGTTAGGGTTACGATTTCTACACTCAACTTTGCCGTTGGTGTTGATGGGAATCCACAACCTTGTTACTTCCGCTATTTGGATTGAGGTTATAGTATTTGCGTTACTTTTACATGCGATTTACCTCTGTTATAAATCCTCGAGTACTGTGTGTGTCAGCATACCGATCCAGGGATGACACTTAAGCACAGAGACTTGATCCATTCGGGTCGGGTTGCTACAACCCACTTCCTATGCATAGGGATTTTGTGAGAAAACAATTTATGGGAACAAGAATTAAGTAGCATTGGAAATCAAAACAAGCATAACTTCAAAACTTTAGGCACATAGAGAGGAAACTTGGTATTATTGCAATTTCTACAAGCATATATTCCTCCATCATAATAATTTTCAGTAGCATCATGAATGAATTCAACAATATAACTATCACAGAAAGCATTCTTTTCATGATCTACAAGCATAGAATTTTATTACTCTCCACATAAGAAAATTTCTTCTCATGAATAGTAGTGGGAGCAAACTCAACAAAATAACTATCATGTGAGGCATAATCCAATTGAAAGTTAAAATCATGATGACAAGTTTCATGGATATCATTATTCTTTATAGCATATGTGTCATCACAATAATCATCATAGATAGGAGGGATGCTTTCATCATAAT